>NW_023494806.1:9303753-9468753 GCF_904425465.1 Colossoma macropomum
AGAGTGCAGGATGAAACAAGTCTAGCTGAACATTCGGTTTTGACATTTGGTGATTTGTATAAGCCCTTTTTGAACAATCACAGTATGTAAAACAAGCTCTTTGCAGAGTGGAGAACTGAAAAAAGAAGAGAGTTGTCTTAGTAAGATACAAAGAATGCTTCAACAGGCCCACAGCTTACCTCACAGAGCACAATGCCAAAGGAGAAAACGTCCACCTTCTCATCGTAGCGTTTACCTGTTCCACACAAAGCGAGACATTTCAGCAAGAGAAACATTAAACTAGCTTAAATCACTAAGATAAACCAATGTTCATAACAAATCCAAAAAAGTGATGTTTTGGCCAAAATGAACATATTGTTCATAATATACTGTGAATATACTGTTGTCTGTATTAATAGACAAGGTTAGAGGCAGTATTAGTCATCATCATGAAGCCTGGATTTTGGCTGTATAACAGATAACAGTGTCAGAAACCACAAAAGCAAGTGTATTAGAGAACACAAAGAGGAATTCCACCGATTTGTTGAATGTTTTGCATAATTAAATGCTTCAGATTCAGAGTGGTTTTATGTGAAACGCTCTGTTCTAGAGAAACTTACGAAGTCAGACTTGCACAGTGGTGGTGATAGGAACCAGATGTCTGAGTTCAATGCCTCTAAAAGCTCTCTCACAGAAAGTTATTACATGAAATAGTTATGAATACACTGTCTAATGTCTAAGACATTAGTCCTAGAGAATATTTTTAAAAGCCATTAATGGTGAAGATGTATATGCAGACCATCAAGGGAGAACAGTCCCTAAAGAAAACTTCCTTTTTTTTTTGGATTTACCACTATTTTACTATTTTCAACATTAGGCTACATTGTATTAAAACACTACATAAAAACTCAGACACTTGTAGGTTGTTGCGGATAGTAAACTGGCTATATTTGAGTTGTAAACATTGTAATTCCTGGTTCCTATCACCACCACTGTAAAGAAATCTGAGCTGCTATGTTTCCCTACAATCAGCGATCAATCATCAAACCACTCTGACTGACTTTGCTTACATCTGACATTTGAATTATCCAAAAAAAAGTTTCAAATATTGGTGGAATTCCCCTCAACAACTCAAAGTTTGATGCAAGTGTTCTAGGCATACAGTGTGCACAGTGCCAACTGTTGGGGTGTAACCTTTCATTTATTAGGTACATCATCATCCTCGGATCTCCAGTCAAAACTAAAAAACATCTTGTCTGATCGACTAACTTTGGGGTAAGGGCAAAATTGTGTACCTTTGACCTTTGACAAACTATTCCTACAAATGTAAAACACTGTGTAACTCATTGTTGCTTTTCTCCTGGTCATGGTGGATCTACCAGGTTAGTGTTTTAATATGTTCTGAGTATGAGTAACTATGAGCTCTTCTCACCGTTTAGCATCTCTGGGGCCATCCAGTACGGGTTGCCCACGACTGTGTAGCGCTTTTTCCGGTCAATGCGGCGGAACAGCCTCTTCTTATTAGTTGGCTTGTCCGGCGGTGGCTGCTTCACCTTGTCCTCCATGACAAGTCGGGATAAGCCGAAATCCGCCACCACCACTGTGTTGTCCTAAAAGGGTCAAATGTCAGAGCGAGAGTTAATCACACTGGACACTACACTAGAGAGAACACGTAAGTGTTTTACATAGTTTAATAAAATTTAAATACAATTAGCTTATTGCAGCAAATCTGATTAAATAAATCTGATTACAGTTCTTTAGGAAATCGTAATGTATCCAGATTCAAATTTTACCACAATTCGATACATGATTCAATTATATATATTTATATGTGATTTAGAATTATTCTTACTAATACACTGACTATACAAATGACCCAGCAGCGAAATATAATTGATTACAACAGACCACACCATTTACAGATCTCAATGCCTTTACACCCCCATTAAATACTCCAATGTTCCTTTAAAATACTGACCTACTTTCACTATTTTCTAGCTTTCTGCATTCTACAAATGTGCATATCCACCATCTGAATTTCCTCACTGACTATTTGACTGCTTTCTTTCCTTCCTATTTACCAAGAATGTATGAAGTACTGTATCTATGCATGTATACCCAGCTGCCCAAACTTGGCCCATGAGGATGTTAGATTTCTCCTGCCAGAACCTGACTCCCTGACCCAGTGAACAAACATTTCAATACTACATACAGTATTATGAAGAAAGTAGAAGGCATAGATTTAACAACAATGAGTTTCTCAAAGAAATCTGCATGGATATTCATGCAATCTTAAACACATTCAGTGATGTTGAGGTCTGGACTCTGGGGTGGACTGTCGATTGATCTGAGAAAACCTGCAGCTTCTATGTTTAATTCTTTTTTTTGCCTTCTTTTGGTTTCTTAACAGCTACACATCATTTCAGACTCATAGGGTTGAGTTGTCTTCTCACAGTGGAAGGATGGACAGAAACACCTGTGTATGTTTTCAGATCTGAAGCAGCTTGATTTTCTCCTCTCTCTCAAAGACGAAAGCTTTAAGTGCTGTTTATCTGATGGAGACAGTTTTGGTGTCTATCAGGTTTTACATAGGCTTATTGTCTCTGTATCTTTTTTAGAAGTGTTTGAACTCCAGTTTGAAAACTTCTGAGTTTCTTTTTTAACTTATTTTCCTTTGACGTTTCCCTTTCTTATGTAAGTGAATTCTCTCACATCTAATGAATAAATAATTAAATAAATGAAGGGTGGTTTGATTTTACAAATTACTATATAAACACACACACACACAATACAGGATAAGCAGGTTGGGCATCACTGATGTAAACAGCGTATCAATGCTTTTTATTCAATAGCTAAATGTACTGTGGGCATTTAAACATAAAGTTTCACCGTTTTCTCTGGGTTAAAAATAGACGTCGACGAGCGAGTCTGGACACATAGTTTCCATATCAGGCACTTTCCCAAAAAGTCTGAGATTCATGAATGATTCACTCGGCATGTTTTTTCAACTCAGATTTATTCTGGTTCTTTCACACATCCACACACACACTTCCTACTGATACTTACCAGCACGCTCACTTGAGCATCAACTCTTCTGCCTTCCAGCACAACTACCAATCTCCTGAGACTGCACCCTCTCTCTCTCTCTCTCTCTCTCGCTCGCAAGTCTTGCATAACTTGTTTTTGTTTTTCACCTTCAGTCTCTGCCTGTTCTGACAAGAAGGCTAAACTGCTCGTCCCTCAGCCAATGAGCACTGGGAACGGGACACCCAATCCTCCAGCAGTAGGACAAAAACACGATTTCAACACCATCAAGGCCCCTTTCTCTAACTCCAGACACAACTACTACTGCAGCTCACACTGAACTGAAAACAAATGGAGCGAACGTTTACATGAGCGAGTGTGAATCAACGGCTCCTGCTTTAAAAAGATTTCAAAGTGAGTCACGTACCAGTTTCACCAGGCAGTTGTGCGAGTTGAGATCTCTGTGGATGATATTCATAGAGTGCAGATATGCCTGGAAGGATAGAGATCAGTGTTTATAAGTAAGGCTGGGTGATAGGGCTAAAAATATAACATCAAGGTACTAGAAGTTATTCTCAGAAAACATGATGTATCATAGCAGTTTTTTTTTAGGTTTGCAAACAAGTTGGAACATATAAAAGACACAAAAAAGCAGCAGCACCACATTTTGTCCCAAGAATAAACAACTTAGGAAGAAAACATATGAAAAAATTTGAACAAATGGTGTAAATAAACTAATGAAATAAGACAAAGGGACAATAGGACAATTGTGTGGGATAAAAGATTATACTTATTACTTTGGAGTTTATCCAAAAGTGGTTACTGTACACTGCCTGATTACAGGCTGTCTATAACTAGTCTCTTTTTTGTTCTCTACATCTCTCTTTCTGACACATGTAGCTGTTCAGTGGTCTAGAAGTACTGATGATAACCAGGATACACTCAGAAAAGCATACTGTAATGTAATTTATTACAATACAGATATCACATCATTACACTGCACAACTATATTTATAAAGAGGGCAGAAAGGAGAAAAGACAATTCATACAGAAAATTAATACAATATAGGCTAAAACATGGCTTTAAACCTCTTAAACTCCAATTAAATATCAGCGATTCTACACTTCAATTACTCATTTCCCCAATTCAATTAATAATTCCTCATAACTACACGATTTACGTATTAGTTTCAAGTAGTTACTGCATAATTCATAATACTTACTGAATAATAGTAATATTAATAGTAATCACTAATAATAGTAGTATTACTTAGTTCTAGTAGTATTCATACTTGTTACTGAATAATAATGTTAGAAGGAATAGCTGAATAACATTTGCAGTATTCATAGTTGTTATTAAGTAATAACAGCACTATTCAGTAATTACTACATAACTCCTAGTATTCACAATAATTACTGAATAACAATAATATTCATAGCAAATACTAAGTAATAAAAGCATTCATGACAGTCACTGAATAATATGAATTTTGGTGGTTACTGAATAGCAGCCTACAGTTGAATCCATGGTAGTTAATCAATAAATATAGTATTTATAGTAGTTACTACATAAAATAATATTCATAGTAGTTACTAAACAACTGCAGTGGTATTCATAGTATTTACTGAATTATAATTATATTCAAAATAATTACTGAATAATAACAGCAGTATTCATAGTAGTTACTGAAAAATAGCATTCATAGTCACTGAACATTACATTTGTGGTAATTCTTGAATAGTACCTGTACCAATTATAGTACTTATTGAATAATAACAGTAGTATTCATAGTTACTGAATAACAGTAGTTTTTTTCAATAGTACTTCCTGAATTACATTAACAGTAGTGTACTTACTGAGATTATTAACTTTTTAGCTACTAATAAGCCTGAAAATGAATAACTGATTAATAAACCTGGAGTTAGCAAATCAGCAAAGGTGTTTTAGGCTAAAAGAATGTCACTCTTCACTCAGAAAGCCAGTGGGCCCCTCTATATCCTTTCTTTATAGCAAGCTTTAAAAAGAGTCTGAGAGTAATGTATAAGCATGCGAGTGTGTTTCAGGGTTATGTGTCTGTGAATGCGACAGGTCGCCTTGGAGACAGAAAAGCTATGGGATTCTATGCTAGTAACTCAAGAGGTCTCTTACTAGACTTGTGTAGAAGGAATGGCCCTTCAAAACAGCATGAACTGAAGTGTAAAGAGAGACTTAAACCCTGTAGTGGAAAAGGTGCACTTAGCTGTAAACAAGCTTCTAAAGTATCTAAATAGATCTGGAATCCAATCTGCAAGTCAAATCTGGAATAAATATATTTATTGCGTGTGTCTGAGACTATTGGTGTAGCACACGTTTAAACTGATTTAAACTCATGCGCATTCAACAGTGATCAGTAAGCATAAAGTCACTGCCAGTCATGTAAGTGAATGTAGTCCACCACTCACCATTCCAGAAGCAATGCCTTTGGCAAAGCTAACCCTCTGCCTCCATGGGAACGGGTCCTGAAGAATGAGGGAGAAAGAGAGAAAGAAAGAATGAATAGGTGGCTTTACAAACCATCAACAATGACAGCTGCATCATGTGACTGTTCTGTTTCTCTCTGAAGCAATGACAAGAGTGCCATTACATAATCACCCCGACCCTCTTTACTCAACACAGGTGTAGCTGAACTAAAGTGAACATGTGAATTAGAGATGCACTGATATGGAGTACCTGCTTTGATTACAATAAATAATAAAACCTTATTGTTGTGGACACTGATACTGGTGACTAATGGTTTATTATTTTGCCATTTTAAAGTAGCTCAGAATTTTATAATTCACACCATAACTCATAAAGGAAGAGCAGTGAGCATAGCTAAATCAAACATCACCACTGTTGACAATTACTATTAAAAATGTACATAATTTACTTCCAGAATGACAACGAACATTAAATGTAATGTTTGGAGTCTAGCCCAAGGCCTCGTATTGCCATAGCAGTGTATGTGTGCACAGTGTGGTACGGGAAATCAAACCTCCAATCTTCTGTGTGTGGGGTGATATTATTGTCCACTATGCTCCATTTGAGCCAAAAAGAAAGGACACTCTCATTCATTAGGGTGTTCAATAAGGAGCATAATTAGTGGCTGTAATTATTGGCTCTAATTCCTACATTAGACCGATAATAATGAATACAATAGTTAATTCTGACGACTGACTGGTTGAGAAACATTCTACCACATTTTTTATCCGGCACCAGTTCATGAGTTTTTATACTGTGGATAATCATGACCAAGTTTCTACTTTCGTGCATACATAAACAGAAAACAGACACACTGGACAACTTCTATAAGATGATATTTGACCTGCAGCCCGTTTGGTCAGATTCAGAAGAGGAGTGTGACAGCAGGCTTACACCAAATTCCAAACCTGCTGTTGGCCTTAAAGGGGAATTCTACCACTTTTTCAAAATCTCTTCATAGTTCAATCGTTGAGTTGTTAACAAACTCATTGAGTAGTTTGGTTTGAAATGCTTCAGTGTAGAGAAACTTACCAACGCGGAGTTGTTTACAGTGGTGGTGATAAGAACCAGGAGTTGCAATGTTTAAAGTGCAAATATAATGATTTTATTTACAATCCAAAACCACCAGTGAACCTACGTGAGTCTTCTGAGTATTTGAATGTAACAGTGATGATGGTAAAATAGAGGTAAATCTGGAAAAAACTGAAGTTTTATTGGGGACTATTTTGCCTCACAACACCCTGCATGCCTACGAGTGTATTAAGAAAACTATATGTTTCAAGCCAAAATACTGTCACAAAACTAATGCAAAACAACGTCTCAGATATCAGCAGCATAAACATAAGGATTTCTTGTTAAAACATTCTATGAGACAGCTTTTACACGCAAACTCTTTAAACGTCTGGTTCCTATCAGCACCACCGTGAACAGTTTTGACTCGTCAAATTTCTCTACAATGGAGCATTTCACAGCAAACCACTCTGGATGACTTTGTTTACATCAACAATTGGCCTATGCAGAAGTTCTGAAAATCACCTGGAATTCCCCTTTAACTAAGCAGTTTTTAGTCCACAGCAATGGCAAATGTTGAAAACGCTAAGCTGAAGTTGATATGAACTTTTATGGCTCTATCCGTAAAAGCTATTACTTTTTGGTGGAAAGAACCGCCAATATTAAAGCACATCTGATACCATATTTGAGCATTCTTTGTTTTACTTTCTTCTTTATTCTGCAGAACTGTTGCATAAAACTCTTCAGGTTGTGTGTCATCATTATTGATATTACTGGCATTGCCAGCATTAGTGCTTTGTTTGTGTTGTACATGATATTTCAGACTCAACACACTTTAGCAATAAATAAATTCACTGCATGGCAGCAGATGGAAATAACTTTTATAACTTTTAATGGAATCAATGGAAGCTGCCATTTAAAAGCTGTTTTTAAGTGAGAGGGCTGCACAGTGGTCGACTCATAGCAACAGCAACAGGACTACGGATTCAAATTATACGGGGGTCAAATTATTGCATTAACAGCATTAAAAAAGTGACGTTCATAATTTGTTTGTTATCTCGTTATTAACGTGCTTAACACCGCTACTAAAGATAATACAGTACATACATATAGCTACATGTAGTGGCAACCTTTACTCTGACCTTCTATCTCTGGTCCTCATCTGCTGGCCATGTGGTGGAGCCGGCCACAGTGGGAGGCCAGGAAAACAACCCTTCTTTTGAACTCCCTCACCTGGAAACACTTTCTCTCCTTTCCCTCTGCATTCCTTCCTCACTCTCCCTATGCATGCATAGCTCTCTCTCGCTTTCTCTCACACTGTTCTGTACCTTCTCAATCTGCAGAGTTTACTTCAGGACATTAGAGCGAGGCAGAGACACTGTTTGGTTGAATACCAGGCTTTCTGCAGCCACAACCAGAAGCGCTTGATTGAGAATGAAGGAAGCAGAGAGAAGGAGGAGGTGTGATTTATCTGTCTGGACGTACCATGTCTCTAATGAAGTCCTTCAGTGTTCCTCCCTCAATGAACTCTGTGATCAGGTTTAGCCGCTTGTCTTTGTACAGCACGCCAATGAACTTGAGGACGTTTGGGTGATCTAGACTCCGCATCACTTTCACCTAGAGAGAAATTGAGAGAGAGGTTGATAATGTATTTAAGTTCAGTTTAGGGCTGTCACTATTAGTTCAAATTTAAAATATCTATAATTGTGCAAACCGCCAAATAATTAATGCTGATTCATCAATAAGGTACAGTTTAACATTCCAAATCAAGCAATGGAGTTTAACTGAGTAACTGAGACAGCCCTAGTGCAATTATAATCTCTTGACTGATTCAAACTAGAAGAGAACTATAACCACATTTGCTGTTTTCCATGTTGTAAAATGAGAAACTGAATCTTACAAACCCACGAAGAATCCCCCTAGATACCTTGATCCAATCTAATCCACCTAAATCAGAGCTAAACCTATAAGTCCAGCTGAACAGCAGTGGAGAACAAAAAGCAAAGGTGCTGGAGTAAAGAACACAGCCTCACCTCCTTTAGGAAGGTTTTCTGGGTTTCCTCGTCACAGCGGATGAGCTCCTTCATTACCATGACCTCCCCTGTCGCCTTATGAGTGACCTGTTCCACAACAAGTCACCAATTAGCCATTCTGATTTATATTCTTTACTACTGAAAGTGGTATTTGTGCTGGATTAGTGCAGATTAGTCTATTATTAAAACAAAAAACAAATCAATTTCCAGAGAACCAAAACTCCAGAGTGATGTACAGTCAGCATATTTGAATCATTAACCACCTGGAAATAATAGATCAACTAAAACAAGTGGACACCCCTCAATCTGTTGGGCCCCACTGACTCCTGTTATTTCAAAGGAGTCCACTGATAACAGGACTTGTGGATTTCTATCTAGCAAAGACCTCTAAACAGAAGAATGAGGTGAATCCTGAGCAGACGAACCTTAATAGCCTGGCCGAAGAAGCCCTTGCCCAGCACCTCTCCATGGATGAGGTCACAGGGGACGGAAGATGCGGTGGGAGCAGCTGGAGGAGGAGCGGAGCGACTCAGAGCGGCCGATGTCCCGCGCCAGTGCTGGGAGATCCTTCGGAGAGCCAGGACCCGGGGATTTACAGATACTGTTACTGCGCCTGCGATTTACATTAAAAAACAACCCAATCCATTACATGATTTTTCTAAAACTGAAAAATTATACTTTTAAAACTTAAAATGATACTTAAAAAAATCACTGCTAATTGGTGGGGTATAAGCTTTTATTACTTGTTAGCTACATTAGCCTCCCTAGTGCTAAACTTAAGAAACAAACTTTAAACAACAAACATGTCTTTGCTGACTGATTAGATTTGGGGTCAGAGAAAAACTGAGTGAGTTTGTATTTATAACTGCAATAGTTCTAAAATTAGTAATACTAAAATGTAATTACAGCTCACAGCGAGAAACGCTTTGTTTTTGGTGTTGTTTTTAAAAATGTACTCCCATATCATTCATCCTTATAAAATTATCAATACATAAATTTTCTATATATAATAACCATAAGCATTAAACAGACCAACTTTAATTTTAGTTAGAGTGCACCTCATCACTGATCATCATACAGCAGCTAAAGCTCACTGCACCCTAAAATACTTCTTCTGTTTGTAAATTGTCAGCTCGGGTTAACCTACCTGAGAGATCTCCTCTTCAGCGTCCCCTCATCAGCTTCCGTTCTCTCAATCACTCCGTCTGACGGAGAGGACAGCCGCAGGCGGGATGCGGCCGGGACACCAAGACGGTTGTTGGTGGAGCCCAGACGAAGCCGGTCCAGTCGCTGCCTGACCGGATCATACTCTATCAGCAGCTGCAGAGTCTGACTGGTCCGATGGATGAGGTTCTCCACCTAGATCAGCCAATCAGAGTTTGATTTTAACCTTCAAGATAAATGCTGGGTGTTTTAGACACATTTATGGAGTAACATCATGAGGTAAGGACAAAATACTCGTATTGCACTTATACTAATATATAACTGGCTTCACGTCTCTTGAATGAAGCTCATGCTAACCTTCATCATTCCAGCTTTGTTCTAACTTATTTCCATTTTATTTCGAATAAAAATTTATTTCTAATAAAAATATTTTATTTTAATTTATTTCTATTCATTTCCTGAGTTTAACCTACTGGAAGAAATAACATAAAATATACAATGTGTTATAATATTATTTATTAAAAATAATAACTGTGCATTAAAATGTGCAGAACTGTGTTCTCTGAAGAGGATGTGCTAAATTATTTTCAAAATATTTGACCAGTGGTGCCCAGATATATTCAAATAACTGTAGAATCACATGGTAGGGAGACATCTAGCTAGCAGCTGAGAACTGGCAATGACTATTAGGCACGGAACTGTGAAAGAATTTCCTCACATCAGATTAAATCCAAAAGACAGCACTGCTTACGGTGTATTATTTTTAACCAGACCCTGCACACTGTGACATTTAGCTGGTGTGGTTACCATGGAGGTTTAAATTTAACTCAGTTTTTATAAGATCTTCATACATCACTTGCAAACAAGTCACTAGCCAACATGTATCACAATGGTCTAGATGTTTCTAAACAGGTTTTTTCATATTCCTGAGAGCCTGGATCCTGTGCCAAGCTCATCTGATGATGAATGCTTTGTTTATAAATGCCACGAGCACACAGACAACATAGCAAAGAGATCACGGAAGCTCAAGCATCATTCAGCCTGTATTCTCATCGGACTGGCAAAAGAACAGGCAACAGACAAGATTAGTTCCAGCTGTCACAAAATTAAATACAAACATTCACATTTACATTATCAATGAATTGGTAGTGATTAGTTGGTAGTTTGCATGACGATAATGCATATTTTAAACTGTGCTAAAGTTTTTCTACAGTAAGAAAAATGAACCTGATGGACACATTCGCTTATATGCATTTTCCCCTTTATTAGCCCTTTATGCCAATGCAAAAAAAAAAATTAAAAATAAAAAAGGCATAGATTTTGATACCATTTGATGCAAGAAAATGCACAAATAGGAATACAAGACATCATAGTGTCTCACTTCATAGTGACTCTGATTAAACAAATCAATAAGCGCTTGCTGATCTGATCTGATCTCCACTCAGAAAAAAACACAGTGCATATGACAATAATGGAAGCCTCATCCTTATTTTATACAGTGATACACAGAAAGCCCCAATTCTACACATTGAAATGAATAGAATGATTTTATTGTGACATGAATGCAGCATGTGGTGGCAGATTTAAATGAGCAGCAGGTTTTTTTTTGGGGTCTCCATCTTTGTTGTTTTTCAGTTTTTTACATAAAAAAGTAAGAAAGTACCTGTTACCCTTTACATTATATGTAAATTTCATGATGAATGGACTAAAAGAAATGACCTTAAATGAAAAAAAGTCTGGTTCCATTGACCTAAAGTAGGTTTTTTCCTTCTCTTGTAAAGTTACCATTTTGGTTTGCTTCTGACAACAGCGATATGCTTAGTGTTTTATAAATGTATTTGAAAAAGTGTTTTAAAGACTTTTTTTATCAATAAAATACTCTTTTTTAAGATTTTTAAAAGTTAATCAGTTGTTGAAACAAGGACGCACAGCGTCTTTGATGTGAAGCGCCAATAGCTATTTGAGTGCTAACAGAGCCCCCTTTGTGGAGAATCTTCAGCCTGCTGAGCGTCAGTGATGAGCGAGTGAGTTACAAGCCATAAGGTTCTTTGCATCCAATACTCAGCAGATTTTTCTATTACTAATATTATTGACAGTGACAACTTTGCCCTTTAATTTTGTCAGGTAAAACAAGTCACCATCCAGATGTGATGTTAAACAGGAACATTAAAAGAGAAATCCATCAATTTTTCAAAATATTTGCATAATTCTGTTGAGATGTAAACACATTTAGAGTGGTCTGATGAAAACAGTTCATTGTAGAAAAAGTTACACATTCAGATTTCTTTACAGTGGTGGTGATAGGAACCAGGGGTCACACTGTCTACAACACTAATATAGCCTTTTTATTTACAATCCAAAGCCACCAGTGAACCTATACGTGTCTAAGTTTTTATATGTAATGTTGATGATGGTAAAATAGTGGAAAATCTTCTTTCTGGGGACTATTTTGCCTTACAACGGCCTTTGTGTACCCCTCCGCCATGAATGGATTAAAATAAACGGATTACCATTTTTGGCCAAAACTATCACAAAACTATCGCAAAACAAAGTCTCAGGCATCAGGCAGCGTATTCATGACCATTTTGTGTAATAATGTTCTGTGAGGGAGCTTTTAGTGGCCAATGTAAACAATTCCAACTCAGTAAGTTCCACTTCACAAAAACTACTCTGAATAACTTTGTTTACATCTTAAACATTTATTATGTAGAAATTCTGAAAAATTGGTGCAGTTCCCCTTTAACACCTACTATGATTCAGGTCTCAGGCCACTGCTTATGGGCTTCAGACTTCACTAAAACACTGCTGTTGTTTAAAAAGTTAAAGTTCTTTTGTGTGTCTAATTACATTAAAGCACAGATGTTACAGGACTTAAGTTGAGTCTGAGGAATCCAGACAGTATCTCTCTCCTGAGAAACGGTGGGAACCAAATTAGATTTGTGAATGCATGAAGAGAATGCCAAGCATTTCGACCTGAGTGACTTGCCACTCTAGACCTGAAAGCAGACCAGGCTTTCTCTCTGCCTCCCTTTCAAACAAAGACACACTCCCTCTTTCAAGTCTGAATGCGTGTGACCAGTCTGATTCAAGAAGACCTGAAAATTTAAAGGGCCCATATCATGGAAAACCCAATTTCCTTTGCCTTTTTTAATGAAAGAGTTTAATGTAGTATGTAAACACGGGTAAAGCTGCAAAATGTACAATTACCCATACAGTGTATACAGAAACAAAGCTGTAAACATGACCTGTTTTGGTTTTGTGAGGTCACAAATATCAGTGCATATACATATATTACATATATCCACTTATTCAGCCAACAGCAGTTTAGCTCCACCCACTCACGCTGAAGTTACGAGAGAGTGTTTCAGCCTGGTCTGCTTTCTGAATGAGGCAAAATACAGGGCCGCCAATCAAAACAGAGACATACATATACTTGTCTTAAAGGCACAGTAAGAAAAAGGGGCCTGTTTAATTCTGAAGGGGTAAAAAGAGGTTCATTAGCATTAAATATTAACATTACATTAAACATTAGCATCACTAACTCAAGCCAACTTAATCCATGGGCTATTAAGGCTGTTAATTTTCTGTCTTTCCAGTGATCAGAAATGATGCTGTGTCATTTCACAACGTAAGACTAAACTCTGAGCAAAGTCTTAGTGGAATGGATTAAAGGGAATCACGATCTTCATGAAAAGCACACTTTTAACAGCCCAATCATCTCTCAAAAGTTTTGGATTTCTGTAACTGGCAGCATCTACAGCACTTGATGTTTTGGCTGGGACTGTGCAACCCTGTGAAAGCTATTAGCTGGTGTAGGGAATTTTCACACTGCAGGCAGGCCTGTAGTGAATGCTCTCCGTTCCAGCATAATCACATTAACTTCATTCCTGGCTAAAGTCCCACCCAGCCCTTGACACATAGTGCTAGCATGCTAACTCATCTACTCATTCAGCTGTGGATGCTCTCCATTCTCTCTTCATTTCTAGTTGGAGTCCCCCTAGCCTGTGACACATATCCTCCACCTTCAGCAGTTCATGCTCTCTATTCTAGCCTAATTACATTTACTTCATTTTTAATTGTTGTCCTACCCAGCCTTGTACTCATTACAGTGCTAATTCACCTCCTTCTTCAGCAGTGGGTGCACTCCATTCCAGGATAATCACCTTTACTTCATTCCTAGCTGTATTCCTCCCTAGTCTTTCACACATTCATTTGCTAGCATGCTAAAATGCTAACTCACCTGCTCCACCTTTAGCAGCGGATGCTCTTCATTCCAGGCGTAAATCACCTTAAGTTCATTCCTACAGTCCTACCCAGCCTCTCATACATTACAGTGCTAGGATTGCAGCATGCTAACTCACCTCCTCCTCCATCAGCGTTCCCACAGGAAGGCCGTTAATTTCCAGGATGCGGTCTCCGACGTGGATGGCATCCCGAACCTCTGGGCTAATCAGCATCCCTCGGACCCTGAGAGAGCAGGTACGACTTTGAGAACAGAAACACTCAGCCAGGTTGTCATGCATAGCAACGCACAAGCTAAGAATGTTTACCTAAACAACCCAGGGACAGGCTTGGCAGGTTAGCCGATTACTACTGTAACATCACCATAACAGAACGACAAGCCTTAAGCTGTCCTGAGGTAATAAAAGCACAGAATGCTGCCTGGTAGATTATACATAGTAAAACTATATGTCATCAAATCGAACTGCTTGAAGAACAGATAAAACACAATTGTTGGTACAAATTCATTCCAACCACTGAACCCTGCAACCAGTTATGCAACATATAACTCAGTGTTTACAAGTGTGTGTCCATGGCAAAAGACACATCTGTGCTGTGGCTGGTTTCTGTGCTGAATGACAGAACATAAATTCCCTCTGGGTACCATTACAATTCATTACATGTTTGATATATTGCCACTGTCACAAGTTAAAATGTCTCCAGAACAATAACTTCAGAGGACAAGGAAAGAAACATTCTTTATATCTGAAGATCTTAAATCAATCAGTTTTGCACCGTTTCTATTGATTCCTTATGATATGTATGCACAATGTAAGCATCAGACTATATATATACATACATACATACACACACACACACACACACACACACACACACACACACACACACACACACATACATACACATATTTCGCTGCTGTCCGAACAAAACCTCATATCTCCAAAATGGCAACTTTATGGGAAAAGGAAAAAACATACGTTACTTTTTTTTAATTTAAGTCAATGGAACCAGACTTAAAAGTAATGTTGAGCCATTTCATTTGATCTAATGATCATGAAATTAACACACAATGTAAAGGCTAACAGGTATTTTCGAATTACGTCAAAAACTAAAAAACGGAGATACGAGGTTTTGATCCAACAGCAGTGATACATACATACACACACATATACATACATACACACACACACACACACACACACACACACACACACACACACACTACTTCTTTCACTAGCCAAACTACTACTAGCCAAAGTAACATTATTCATGCTCCTTAATGGACTGACAATAAACTGACAACCGACATTTTCAATTCTTTACTGGAAAATCAGTTGCCAGTTTAAACAGCATAAATCAAAGCTAAACTGAAAACTAAAAGTACAGAACATCCCTGGTCAAATTACATGTTTTGTTTATTTTCTAAGTGAAAATGAGTTAACACATTCTCTACAGAAAAAAAAATATGGATTTCAAACTCAAATATGGATTTTTTTCTGAAAATGAAAGTTTTAGTGCACAATTTCTATCTAGTAGTATAACATATTATAACAAATAAAAAAATAACTAATTAAATAAAATAAAAAATGTGTTTGCATAGGCCACATTTTACGTTTTATCTTTTTCCCAATATGATAAATTCTGCAAATAAACCGTAAATATGCACTAAACTTTTGCATACAACGGCAACTGCTGTTTAGCATAAATGACTCACATCATTTACATCATAAAATTGCAATACGGATCCACCATAATTAATTAAATAAATAAATAAACAAACTTATCGCCGACTGCAGATTTGGAGCAAATATCTACAGACGAATATCTTGGCTGATTCCGATCGTGCACCACAAATATAGTCTGTTATAATCAAAGCTAAACAAGCGAGTTCTGAGCGTCTTTATCAGGTGTTTTAAAGTTTATTAGTGAGTGCTGGAGGGTGAGATGAGGACTCACTCTTTGACCTGCACGCTGGCCTTGGAGCTGCTGCAATCTCTCAGCACGCTGACCGTGAAGCCTCGTTTTCCGTTGGCCGCGGCTGGCATGGACACCAGGGTGACCGTGTGAGGCAGTGAGTCTGGAGACGAGTCAGCTAAGCAACGCCTCTCCAGCATCGGAGCCAGAACCTCCTCCTTATAGCATGTGCCACTGTATACACAACACAAAGTGAAAGGAGAGACCTGAGCAATGTCAATCGTCATCATTTCAGACCAAGAAGAACAGCAGCCACCTCTCGACAGTTTACAAAATACTAACATTCCTGTCAAACATGCTTGTCAACATTGCATAGGACAAATGAAAGAAAGAAAAAAAAGACACCAGGAAATATTAACATTTCAAATACACGACTAATATATCATCTGACTGATAATATCAGCTGATACTGATAACCCATGGTTTTCTCAATATTGCACATCTTCCGACAACATGGCAAAACCATAGACATTTACATCACTGAAACGGGCCATTATAATGCATATCCTGCTTTTAACTACCTACAGCAATGCAGGCTGAACTGGCACACTAGAACATAAAACCCCAGCAGTGTTGAAAGACTAAAACATGTAAAATGCATCCAAATCTAACCTTCAACAGTAGAATATCGCATTATAACACCAAAAGATTCTTTTTCTGTGATGAGAACTAATGAAAAATAAGACAAATAATCTGTACCTACCAGAAACTGAAACTGATCTCTGTGTAGTTCAGCTTAAGTGCTACAATATTTACACTATTTAAGAATTATTCAACTTTCTGCTGTTTGAGAGCTTAAAATGACCATTCAGAGGAGTCTGTCTGTCACTGCTCACAGCTGACAACAGACAGTCACATCAGACATATAAAGCTGAAACTATTGGGAGAATAAAATTAAGATCTAAAATATAAATAAGAATTACATTAGCAAATATTTTCAGCTATCAGAACTGGTCACAGATTTTTCAGTCAGGCCCTAATCAATAGAATTCTGAGTAACAGACTAATACTAAATGGGGGTTCTATTGATTTTTCAAATATTCATATGTTGTTAGGCTTGTAAACAAAGTCATTCAAAGTGGCTTGATGTGAAATGCTCTACTCCAGAGAAACTCAGCAAGTCAGAATTGTTCACAGTGGTGGTGATTGGAACAAGACGCCTAAAAAGTTTATTGCTCCCCTTTCAAAAATGATATGAAACTTTTCATATCATTTTTGTGATTGTTTTGAAAAGTCCTCCCACAGAGAGGTAAATGCAGGGCATTGAAAGGCAAAAAAAAGTCAACTTTTTTTTTTTTCACATTTTCCACTTTATTATCCTTATAAACATACATTTGGTTGTTTTGGATAGTACATTTTTGAGTTGTATTTATTTATTTGAGTTGTTAATATTGCGACCCCTGGTTCCGATCACCACCACCGTAAAGAAATCTGAGCTTCAGATGCAGTGGACAGAGATAAGGCTGAAAATGCAGGAGAATTCCTTTCAGTGGAAAGAGAAAAACAGAAAGTGAGAGAGTGAATGCAGCATGTTCTCACCAGTAGAGTTTGGAGCGCTCCACCAAAGCGTAGGTGTCCCGCTCCTCGATCACCACCTTACAGCTGAGACACACGAAACACTCCGGGTGGTATTTGTACTCTCCAGCCACCTGAGAACACAGTCACAGTTCGGTCCGGATCAGCATCGTCCCACAGCGAGAAACAAGCTTGAAAACCCACTGCTCCCAACGGAAACCCTCTCTGAAAAGCCAGCGTGTCCCTGTGGTTGGTATATGCTGCCCTTCTGTGGAAGACGTCAGTACGAGTTGTGGTTATCCATTGTGTTATGGATGAGACAATATTCCCAATACTCCGAGGGCGTATTCCCAAGTCTAACTGTGTTCTCTGCAAGGTCTGCTTGTGTTCTGTCATTAATGCTCAGCCTCTCTCGCTCTCTCTCACCTGCTTCTGTCTGGGCCTGTCTACTGTCAGTGATGCAATGCAATCAGCACCTCCCTGTTGTCTGGATTGTTAGACACCACCCAGCACCCCCTCCCTCCCTCCCTCCCTCCCTCCCTTTCTAACACTGTTTCAGTCTCCATTTCTCTTTCAGGATCTTCCTCTTGCTCGTTCTCAGCATTCTTTCAATCAGCTTCCTTATTTTTGTAACACTCTCTCCTTCCTTTTCCACTCCAGCCACCTGTCTGCCCCTCTCATACACATTCAGCCTATATCTCAGCACATACGACAATGTAAAAGCCTTTCAGACTGTTTAAAGAAAGTTTTTATGTGGTCGCTCTTTGAACAAAATCAAAATACCAAAAATGAAACTTTACAGGAGAAGCAAAACACCTTCTTAACTGTAATGTAACTTAATGTAATACGATTTTATTCTGAAGAATTAAGGATCATTAGGCATCCAATGTTCGAGCAATGTAAAAGGCAGCTGGTGTTTTCAAAAAAAGGAATACAATAATAATAAAACTTCTCCTTTTCCAACAGAACTCCCTTCATTTATTTAATTTCCAGGAATTCACTCATTAAGTACAAGTTGTTCAAATGTTAATTTTTTTTGGCATTAAGAAACAAAAAGAAAATATATTTAGGAGAAAATTACACAGAAGCCTCAGCAATTAAATATATATTTTTTATAATTTTTTATTTTTCAGTATTTTCAGTATCACTCTTGCCTTTATTACAGCTTTTATTCTTTCAGGAGACTTGTTTCAGTTACTCATAGAAATCTGTAAGGATATCTCATGTCTCCTCTGGCCATTTTAGATGCCCATAAGAAAGAAATCTGAAAGCCAGTGTTTGGTAAGGTGTAGCTGCTTGTCTGAATGTTAGGGGAGCAGCTTTTGTTTGGAGGACTCAGCTGTAACTCGCAGGTTTTAAGACTGGGGCAAAGTGGCAGTAGGGAAAAATTAAATACGGACAGGTTTAATTTTTTACTCTGTTGTTGAAGACTTTTGTTCAATTTTCTGTTTAATAAACATTTCCTGCTTTTTTTCCTGACACTGAAAATTGAATAACTTGTGCTTAATGTCTGTTTGACTGGAAATGATCAAATTGAAAGGCTGGTCTCTGTGGACTTTTGCATAGTACTGTATTAAATTTAGCACTTTGGGAATGTGAGGTTTGATTACGACAGTGACAACAGAATTCACTCTTGGGAAAATAAACTCTCATTTCCTCAATTTCACACCAAGAACACCACTGCTCCCATTTACGACATACAAACACACCTTCTTCTGATGAAATAAGAATGATAATGCTTATTTCCTTAAACTGAAAGGATGACATACTCACACACAAACGAGACACTTAAAACTTACTTCATTTTACGTTATTATTTCTGTGAGGCAGACTGATGTGTGTTTCATGTATAAAAGCGCTAAATTAGAGATAGCATGACGCTGATATTGTAACTCTGAGTATCACTCAATACCAAGCTGTTTAAGTTTCTTTCAAACTAGTAACCAAAACCATTTAAAAGAGCTTTTTTTAAAAAAAAACAAAAAAAACAAAACGCTCTTGACTTCAGAAGAGTGCTGTTCCAGAACAGATTTGTTACAGGACGGCATACTTGTTTTTCTTTTCCTCTGATATCCAATCTAGCATTTCCTACTGATATTGGCCCAGAAGTGGATTGGATCTCATATAAACATAAATAAAGTTTACAATAGCATGTTAATAACACCCATATTCATGCAGTTCAACTGCAGACACTCAGCTAAGCAGCAGATTAGCACCTCACTGAATACCCTGACCACACACACACACATTCTTGTACATACTTCAAATGCTCCATTTGCACCTCAGCATCCAACAAACCAAGAAGAGCCAAGGTCATGATGTCTTGCCAAAACACATAGCATTAAACCACTAAAATCCAATGCAGCCCAATATATTACACAGCTGCCACTGACTCAGTGTGTTATGGAGTCTAAAATGAAGATGCAGTTTTTCATCTGCGCAGGCTATTAATTACCAGCCCCTCATACATTCTGCTCCCGCAAGCTGCCTGGACAGACATGGAATGAGCTCACAATGTCTCGCCAAAACACATGCAGGGCTTTAATTCACTCTAAACCACAAAAACAGATTAGCAGAGATGGTTATAGAGCTGTCTATCACTGGTTGAATGGTTTCCCCCCTAGGGCTGCGGACCATTTCACTTCTCTGCCTGTTCAACCATGGCCAGTGTTTGATAAGGCGAACACTCAGCTGAGCACGCTAGTATAAAACAACATAAATGCTTTATGATTTTCTAAAATAGCAACAAATACCATCCAATAAAATACAATTTTCAAGAAATCACTTGGCCTCGGCACAACTCATTCCTACATGACCATTCTCCAACCTATCTTTATGCCTTAGAATTAAACAGACTGGTTTGGTTATTGTGCCTTTAAGACTGATATATGTAAATGACCTCTGTTCAGATTGGCTGTCCTGCATTCAAAAAGCGATCCAGGTTGAAATACACTTTACAACTTCAGCATGAATGGGTGAACTACTACAGGCTGAACAGGTGGCAATAGGTAAATGTGACATCACAAAAACAGCGAGATTTATGTTTCATAGCCTTAACAATCTTCTCATACTACATTAAAGTAATTTTAAATAAAGAAAAGTCAGGTAAATGTGTTTTTTATTATACAGACCCTCAAATAATAATCAGCATTAAAGACGCCTTCTGATTGGTTTTCAATAACTTATTAACTGCATTAATATATAATTCAATTAATGCAGTAAGTCACGTGTATGTATATCAAGTACAGATTTACAACGGCGTGTAGCCTGGCTAAGCCAATCAGATTTCAAACCCTGAACTATTCACATTATAATGCTCATCTGGACATTAAAGAACACAGAAGTATTTTTGAGGAACCCAAAGCAGTCACACTTTCCATACTGGCAGAAGCTACTAAACGTTCATTTGAACAGCAGCGTTAATCTACAGACTTCCCTACTTTCCTCTCAACACACTGACACTGGGAATGACCTCTGAGCAAGGATGTCTCAGACCCTTTCATGCCTATGCGATCCAGTAATACTGATGACAGGCGCGTGTGTGTGTTATTTCCCAGCACTGGACTGCAGCAGCACCTCCCACCCCTTAGGCTCTGACATAGAAGACCGCTGATGTGTGAGCCAAAGTGCTGTCCTTTCATCTCTATGGCTGCTTCTGTCACTTAGTAACACCAAGAAGTGGCATTAAAACAAGCAGAGAAATTCTGCTCCAAATGTGGATTCAAAACTTTCAAGTTTGTAAGAAGTGGAGATCAGCTACTACACCTACGATGAAATGTTATTGTCATGCATACAATATTTTGCAGAATGGCAAAAAAATGCATTGTTTCATTTCTTGTCACTAAAACAGGTTGAAATTGTAGATTACATTCTGCTTTCTTTACTAGGTAATTACTAGATATCGATTAGTTTTCCTTTTGGGGATCTGAGATTTACTGTTATTCCTGATTTGCCAGCTGCATGTCTGGGCCGTGAAGGGTGGCAGCCTCTCAGAGTTTAGAAGGCTGAAGGCAAACTCTGTACATAACGTTTCTTCTCTCTTGGAGGACAGCTAACACAACAGTTTTATAAGCTAAAATGAAGTTTCAGCCTGCACATGTCTGGACACACTTAATCTGGTTCAACAGAGCTTGCGTCATGTTTACCTGCCGTGCTCGGCAGGCGTACTCTAACATGGGACGAATGATGGACACAGAGAAACACTAAACAAAATCTGTACTTTGTACTGCCCTGGTATTACAAATTAGCCCCAAGATCATTTGTTAGCCCCAAGCCAGTGCACTAGCCACAAGCTAACATGCTAGCCACAATAAACTGACACAACAATATTATATAATATGATACAATACAATCCTCTGTTCTCCTACACTCCTAGTAATAAAAATTGCACAGTATAGTAAAACGATAGTTTCGTTTTCCGTTCCACCTTAAATGGAGAAGCAGTTACATTCTGCCACTTGTAAATGTAACTGCTTCACATTTAAGGTAGAGCAGAAAGTTCAAACAAAAAGCTGTGGATTAAGAGGCCAGCTTCTTCAGATGAGAAATGACATTCTGCAGTACTGACATAGGCTTATCTATGTATTGTTCAGTTTTGTTTTGACTGTTTTGCACAATAAAAATATTTCAGACTTACTCTGGTTGTTACAATATTTCTCATTAAAAAGTGAAGGGATGCCTCAGAATAACAATCCACTGTTAATCTATAAAAATAGGTTTACTTAGTTTCCTTTTTTTCAGTTTGATTTGAGTTGAGTGGGATTAAATTTGGCAAGGGTGAGGTCAGATCTGCCAAAGTACCAATCAGTGTTAGCTAGATGTATACATCAGCTACTCACCAAGTAGGTTATTTAAGCTTTTCTAAATTTGTTAACGATGCTTGTTACGAAGATTTATTACACTGTTATCTGTAGCCTAGCTTTGCATGATTAAAGCATTCTCAGCATCATGAAAGCGTTCTTCAGATTGATGGAGAATGTTCTGTAGATGGTTCCAATAGCACCCAAAAGGGTTCTTTTATTGTTACAAGCTTGACATCGTAATAATAGAACTTTTTAAAAAGGTTCTATACAGAACCATCTACAGCACATTCTGAAGAACTCATGATGTAAAGAAACCTTTAATCATGCAAAGGGTTCTTTGAGTGTTCATGGTTCTTTACAGAACCATTTTCTTTACTAAAGAACCCTTTAAGAAACATTTTTAAGAGTGTAGGAATGATGTGTTAGCTTAGTTTTATGTTGGAGCATTGATCTACTTTTAAATTGTATTCATTTATATATCGCTGCTGTTGGAACAAAACCTTGTATCTTTTTGTTGGTTTTTTTTCAGTTTTTGACATAATTTAAAAACGCCTCTCACCCTTTACATGGTGTTTCAAATTTTATGATGATAGAACCAAGAGAAACAGCCCAAAATGACTTGAAAAAACATCTGGTTCCATTGACTTACATTAAAAGTAAAGTATGTTGTTTTTTCTTCTCCTGTAAAATTACCATTTTAGAGACACAAGGTTTTGTTCTGACAGCATATATATTTCAATATATTTCTTGAACATAACACAGCTTGTGTCAAGTTTCCATGTCATGGTAAACACTTATTCTACTGCATATCTTTACTATTAAACATTCACTATTAAACATAAAGCCTGATTTTGACAGGGGCTTTGAAAGTTTCTTCATAGCATGGACTCCACAAAATGTTGGAAACATTTTTTTGAGATTCTGGTCCATGTTGACATGATTGCATCATGCAGTTCAGATTTTTCAGGTGCACTTCAATGCTGTGCATCTCCTGTTCTGCCACATCCCAATGGTGTTCTATAGGATTCGGGTCAGCTGACTGGGAAGGCCACTGAGGAATACTGAACTCATTGTCATGTTCATGGAACCAGTTAGAGATGACATTTTGCTTTGTGACATGGTGCATTATCATGCTGGAAGTAGCCATTAGAAGATGGTACATTATGGCCATGAAGGGATGCACATGGTCAGCAACAATACTCAAATAAGCTGCAGTATTCAAACAATGATTGATCTGTATTAACGGGCCCAAAGTGTGCCAAGAAAACATTGTCTGCATTGCTGCTGGCTCGTATCTGCATGATTTTATGCACTGCTGCCACACGATTGACTGATTGGATAAGCACATGAATGAGTAGTGTACAGGGGTTCCTAATAAAGTGCTCGGTGAGGGTATCTGCATGAGCATTACAGAGAAATACAACATTAATTTCAGTAGGATTATACATGCAGTAAAACGAATAAAATGGAGATAGTTTAGCGCAGTGATTCAGCATGAATAAAACATTCTGTTCTTCCAGAGCGCAATGAATACATCATCAAATCGCTGGCCAAATCTAAACATCTAATCAGTTCCTCATCTTCAGCATATCGGTCAAATTAGTTTGGCATGTCACAGCACAGCGTGCATTACAATCCAGTACAGTTCTTTTTCTACACGGACACACACAGACCGACATACAAACACTCTGAGTATCAGTTCCAGTCTGCTTGTCCCTCTGAGGGACAGGCTGAGGTTTTTACACCCTGCTGCTTGTACTTCAGGGCCCAGAGCTGGCAAAGCACGCCAGCCAGAAAATATTTGGCAACCCTCAGTTCCAGTCTAAACAGAAAAGGCCTATTATGCGTTTTGCTCTCTGGCAAATTCTTCCATCGCCTTAAGGTCATTTCAGCCCCTTAATTTGCCCAATTAAAAGTGACCCCATTATGACTGACTTGCATTGTGGTAGCACTCTTAAGTAACGTGTGCTTATGCTTGTTCAGGATCTGGGCTAAGGCTAACATTTGCCTTATGATTACAAAGCACTCTATTGAAAACCCATGCACAGGCATTCCACAGGCATGATGACATCACAAAGACGCGCCGAGACCATTCCAACCTTCAGATCCCATTCATCCAGCCCATAGGCAATGAGCTCACAGTCTAACCCTGCAAAACAAACAGCGGTTAGACTTCAGCCCTTCCAGCTCCGCTCCGCCTGCGCTCTGAGGCCCTGCTCTACAACCAGAAGTGAAAACACAAGGAAACGGTCACTGCTGTTCTGTCAAGAGCTCTGTTCTGTCCAGGTTTAAAGAATTACGGGCTGCAGTGTTTCAGTGATATGTGAATCTAATTAAACAAAGCCAGCTTAAAGGGGAATTCCTCAGGTTTCAAAATCTCAGCACATTTGATTCATTGAGACATAAAGTCATACCCCAGAGTGGTTTGATGTGAAGTGGTACACTCTAGAGCAGTGGTCACCAACCCTCCTCCTGGAGATCTACTTTCCTGCAGTGCTTGTTTCCAATCTGCATCTGAATCTGTGATTCTTGACCACTGCTCTAAAGAAACTTAATCACTCTGATGTCTTTACAGTGGTGGTCATAGGAACCAGGGGTCACATTATCTAAAACACAAATATAGCCTTTTTATTTACTATCAAAAACCACCAGTGAACACGTGTCTCATGAGTTTTTATAGTCAGGCTGATAATAAGATAAGCGTAAATTAGAAAATACACATTTTCTTTATGGACTATTTTGCCTTACAACACTGTGCATGACCGTCTCTGTCATAATGGATGTAAAAAAATATTTTACACCAAAAGCTTATCTGAAACACTGTCTTGGGCATCAGTCAACATATCCATTACCATTGCATGCGGTAACAAACCAATAATGCTACAAAACAGTACCTAAAACAACACAGAACAACATTTATCAAATGTCTTTGAAAGCTAATCAAAAACCTAAAAGTAAAATTTCCTCACTTACAATGTGTTAAAGCTGCACTACATAAGATTTTCTAGTTAAAATTGAAAGAAGCAGCATTACTGAGCAAAGATTTTAAAGACCACACTAAAATATAGCGTGCATGCTTTGCTGCGAGTCTCCCTGTAAAGTCCGAAGCAGTGTCAGATCGGACTTTGCAGGATTTTTCTGGACCACGTCATGAGCCTTTACACATTAACATCCACACACAGGCTCAAAAAGAAGGTGCAGCTTAATGTTTAGGTCTCAAATACACAATCACCATTATACTGATGAACATATGATGACATCAGTAGATAATTCACTCATCCTGGAAAGACACATTTTTCAAGTTTTGACTGAGTTCTCTTTGAATACTCTTGCAATGCGCTCACATTCACCAGCTTCACCCACTCGTTAACCCAATATTTACAATTAAACATGTCCATCAGAGAGATCTCCAATTTAAATACAACTTACATAGTCAAGATTTAAGATAAGGTAAGATTAAAGTGAGACATAATTAGAACTGCAGCTCTTGCGATTTGCAATTTCAATATATTCATTTCCTCATTATTCATTATTCATCATTCATTCATATTCATTCCCTACCAACCAGAACAAGCTCTGTTGCATTTTTCCTTCACCATGTAGCTCAACGCAATAGGCCATTTTAGACAGGGTTTGTTTTAGGGATGTATTCATGGAAACAATTTGGGTGACTATTTAATTTTAGTGTTTGTTAGCAACATTAGCCTCATAGCTCCAGAAATAAGCAAAACTTGGACACCAAATATGTCTTGGTTGATCAATTCTATCTGGGGTAACTGGAAGACTACATACTTCTAAACTTTGAGGCTACAAACCGGTATTTGGCATTTGTGTTGGCATCACATTTTTGGTGTATTCAACAAATTCTCCAGCTCCAGTTGTAGCAATTGAAGCTTTTAAATACATTTCTTTTGTCCATAAATCTCATATAGATTTATAGACAAAGTTCATAGTTACTGAAAGTGCAGCCTTAAAAATATTCATTAATCTTCAAATGAAAAGACAGCCAAGCTTCCAGTCAATTTTTAATGATGCAACTGCAAGAAGAAGAGAAACTGAAGAAAGTGAGAAAGAGGGAGAGGGAGAAACTAGAAGAGCTGTAAGGGACGGGGCACCAAGTAAACAAACTCAATGGCTCTGTGCCATAAAGGGGCGAGGGGCTGGTGAAGGGCTTCCCCCCTGCCTGGAGTGATTATAACAGCACAGGGGGGTAACTGCACTACTGGGGGCAATTACTATAAACACCCTGAGTGGGGGGGCAGACTTTTAACAGCAATACATTCTCCTCTCTCACTTTCTGATGCTTACATTACATTAAAGGCATATTCCAGGGCTTCTGTAGCACACAGTCCGTCACTACTCACAATCATTTCAACAAGTTAAACGATCACCTCACCTCACCTACCAAAACGGTGGTCAGGTGTTCTTAATGACAATCAAATACCATGAATTCTATTCTATTCTATTCCTGCCTATTGGCTTCTTTTGTATTTAGCAGCTCTTCTATTCAGCACCTGCCCATTGGCATCTATTCTACTGTATTCTATTTATTCTATTCCATTCTATTCTATTCCTACCTACTGGCTTCTTTTGTATTGAGCAGCTCTTCTACTCTACTCTATTCAGCACCTGCCCACTGACTTCTATTCAATTCTGTTCTTTTAGCACCTGCCCACTGGCCTATTCAGAACCTATTTAATTCTATTCTGTTCAACACTTTCTCTATTCTGTTCATTCTTGCTGTCTTCTATTACACTCAGCACCTCTTCTATTCTATTCAACACATGCCCATTGGCATCTATTCTATTCTATTCTATTCTATTCTATACAGCACCTGCCCACTGGCATCTATTCTATTCTATTCTATTCTATTCAGCACATGGCCCATTGGCATCTATTCTATTCTATTCTATTCTATACAGCACCTGCCCACTGGCATCTATTCTATTCTATTCTATACAGTACCTGCACACTGGATTCTGTTGTGAGGGTGCTAGTGGGTTTTGTGTTCTTTTACTAAGTAAAAGACTAAGTAAAGACTGCTTTAACTGCATTTATTAATTTATTCTATGCTTTTGTTCAGATTAGATTTCCACACTTTACTAAGTCAACCGAAAGCCTACGAGTTAGAGTGTAACACATAAAACAGAGCAACAAGATTTCAGTGGAATGTCTCTGTAGGAGGGAGCGCAGGAGTGATAAAGTCAGGATAATTGCAGGATGAGCAGATGCTAATCCAGCATTTCATAAGCAAAACTCCCATCTCACAAACAGCATATGATTCATTCCGTGTGGGAGTGATGAGAATGAGTGGAGACGTCCAAACACACACAGCCTGACTACCTGCAGATATCAGTGAGATATGAATGTGGCTAAATGAATCTAATGCAGCTGACATCTTCACTCGCTCACTGTTCCCTTATCTGGATAAATGTATAAATGTTTAAATAAGACAAGAGCAAGCTATCAAAGCACAGTGCTTCAACTATAATCTGCATTTTGAAGCTGCAGCTGGAGATTTGCTGTTATGCCTACGCATTAAAGCAGTTTGAACATAAAGAAATGAAATCAAACAAACACACTAATCACCAATTAATCACTTTAATCTATCGACTTGAAGCCACAATGTTCCAAATGCACTGATCGCCCAGGACCACACTTAGTCAAGGAGAAAGTGAAAAGGCAAGATAGTAAGATATAGGAAAATATGATCGTATCTTACCATAGCTGGTCCAGTCATTAGCAGTGAGCAGCCATGACACAGCTCACCAAACTTCTCCCCGTAATGCTTCCCACAGTACAGCTTCCCCTCTCGCTCATAGTACCAGTTTCTCAGGAGATCACAGCACTCAGAGCACCTGAGGACACCAAAGATGAAAACAAGCAGGTTTCAAATACAGTAAAAGGGCATTTTATAATATTGCATCCACGAAAAGAAGCACAGAAATACAGACACCACCCTTTATCCAGTGTCAGAGGAAAACCTAACACTATGGGAGTGAAAGGATGTGTAGCGGTCAAGAAGCCCTTACTGAGAAAAGGGAAAAAAAAAGAAAATTTGCACTACAACACTAATGTTTTATAGACTGATGAGTCTAAACCTGACATATTTGGAAGCACCAGAAGGCAAAGAGTAGACTCCTTAAACCGTGTCTACAACCCTCAGTCACGTTTGGAGAGTCAGTGCATGTTTAGGGATGTATAACAACATCTAGAGTTGGTCATTTGTTTTAGTGGAAGGTATCATGACTGATAAGCACAAACACATTTTAATATATAATGAAATAATTTGCGCCCAAGCACAGTGCTGAGAAGGTCAAGATGTACTTATCAGTACAGAAGCTGCACTTGTTCTCAGAACACTGGAGGATCCACCCAGGACGTGTTTGGGATTACTTAGATCATGAGAAGCAAAAAATGCAACCAACTTCAAAGACTGAACTTTGGAGGTGTGGAAAAATATCCCGGCAGCCTCCCTTAAAAAAATGAAAGAGAGTCTCCTGAAAAAAACGGCTCCTGTAAAGCAAAGTGTAGACTCACTAAATACTAACAAAAATGTATGTTTAGTTTTGTTATTTAGTGAATTTGTTTAGTGAATATGATTAGATAGATAGATAGATAGACAGACAGACAGACAGACAGACAGACAGACAGACAGATAGAGACAGACAGAGACAGACAGAAAGGACATAAACAGAAAGAAAATAAAGATAAATGGCCAAAAGGCCAAAGAGGTAAATTACATTACATTTGATTATAATCAATTCATAGCAAAATTGATGTAACTGTTTTGCCACCTTTAGATAAATAAATATATATATATATAAATATAATAACAATAATAATAATAATAATAATAATAACAATAATAACAATAATAACAACAACAACAACAACAACAACAGACCAACAGCAGCAGGGAGAGTCCACATTCCACTGAGCATCTAAATCCCTCACGTATGAGGAGAAAAAGTAAAAGTAAAAGTAAAGTAAAAGCTGCTGGAATATGAGGTGATTGTGAGGACACACTGGAAAGCCCTGGTGTTTGGTTTCAAAGACTTGTGGCTGCTTTTCAAAGAGAAGAGCCTGATCTGAGAGAAAGCCTGTAAGATCCAGAGAGATCCGAGCATGCTCAACATGCTCCTTATTGGAGACGGTGGAGAGATTTGACGAGGTCATGGAATGAAATGGTAAACAAAGGCATGCTTGGAGGGGCGTGCACACACACAGACTTACACACAAGCCCACCCACAAAAACACAGGGGGGCTTTGCTGAATGAAGTCTAAGGCAAGCAAGACAGCAGGAATTCGGGCCTCAAGCCAAGTGATCTCTCACACTTTCTCCTGCTGACCGGCTGGGAGTTGACGTTGGAGCACAACAACGTTCCTTTCAGCTGTTACCTCACACTAATGAGGGAAATTGACTTAATTAAAGGCAACTGAGCTTCTGAACTGTGGAGAAAAGCACCTCAGGCGTTCTGTTATTACAGAAGAGCATTAGTCTAGAGGAACATGGAAAGTACAAGGCTTGTCCTGAGCATGCCTCAGCTTGCTCTGCGAGGCTAGTTAGTTAGAGTGAGTGTGTGACAGAGTGGATGGAAACGATGTCAGTGAGGACTAAGTGATGCCCTGAGAAGTACCTTAGGATGCCTTCAGGGACAAATGTGTTTACAAGACACTATACAGCATTTCCCTTTGATTAACGCTTCAATTCTAAGGTTACATAACCGTTAGTAGATTTTGACACTGAATCTGGTTGAGAGCTGGAAAAGCAGCAAGACCTCAATCAAGACCTTAATCAATCAGCTCTGCAGAATTATGTTTCGCAGCTTTAATGAAAAGTTGGGCAAAAAATGTACACAATTTTCCACTGACCCCAGATGTAGTCGATCAGCCAAGACAATAAAGCAAGTCCTCATAAAGGTCATGCAGACTTGTCAATGTGGTTCAGGACACAGTATGATTCACTGTGAACTATAAAAATAAACAAAACTTCACCCTGTCACTTCAGACAACAGGTGCTGTGCTGAATCCATCTCTGCTTTACATTAAAATGCATCATGCAGACATATGGACTCTAGATTACATTTGCAATTTCGGTTGTCTCTATTTATAAGACATAATGTCTTCTGCTCAAAAATCAAAGATTAATAGGTATTTATTACCAGAAAGAACTGAAATTGGCAATGTAAGTGCTGTTGTCTAAAATAGCTGCTCACTGTACTTATGGTTCACAGCAAGTCATACTAAACCACATCAACAAGTCTGTGTCGCCTTAATGAAGAGCCGAATGTGGTCTGAGAAAGTTGAGAGAAGCTCTGGGAATGTATTTACAAACAAAATTTGGGTGACTATTGACTTCTGGTGTTTGTTAGCAACATTAGCCTTGTAGCTCCAGCACTAAAGAAGTACACTATATGGACAAAATTACTGAGACACACCTCTTAAAATCACTGAACTCAGTTGTTTTAAAGAGCTCATCGAATTCCAGTGTGTTACGGTAATAGGATGACACCATTGCAGCAAGTCAGTTCATGACATTTCTTCCCTCCTGGATATTCCACGATCAACTGTGAGTGGTATTATTGAGAAGTAAAAGCGTTTAGGAACCACAGCAACAAAGTGGCAGACCATGTATAGTTATAGAGCAGGTCGCCGAGTGCCGAGGCACATAGTGCATAAAAGTCCCCAACGCTCTGATGACTCAATAACTGCAGAGTTCCAAACCTCCTCTGGCATCAACATCAGCACAAAAACTGTGTGAAGGGAGCTTCATCACATGGGTTTCCCTGGCCAAACGGCTGCATGCAAGCCTTATATCACCAAGCACAATGCTAAGTGTCGGACGAATTGGTGTAAAGCACACCACCACTGGACTGGAGCAGTGGAAACATACTCTGTTGAGTGACGAATCATACTTTTCTATCTGTCAGTCTGATGGACAAGTCTGGGTTTGGCGAATGCCAGGAGAACGTTACCTGCCTGACCGCATTGAGCGGTGGAGGACGGATAATGCAAATGGGGTTGTTTTGTCCAGGGGTTGGTCTAGGCCCCATCTTAATGCTTCAGCAGACCAAGACATTTTGGACAACTGTATGCTTCCAACTTTGTGGGAACAGTTTGGGGAAGACCCTTTTCTGTTCCAGCCTGACTGAGCCACAGTACAAAAAGCAAGGTCCATAAAGGCATGGCTGGGTGAGTTTGGTGTGGAAGAACTTGACTGGACTGCACAGAGCCCTGACCTCAACCCCATCAAACACCTTTGGGAGGAACTAGATTGGAGATTGCGAGCCAGGCCCTCTCGTCCAACATCAGTGTCTGACCTCACAAATGCTCTTCTGGATTTGTGGGCAAAAATTCTCACAGACACTCCAAAATCTTGTAGAAAGCTTCCCAGAGGAGTGGAAGCTGTTATAGCTTCAAAGGGGGACCAACTCCATATTAATGTTTATGGATTTAGGATGGGATGTCATAAAAGCTCCTGTAGGTGTAATGTGTAGGTGTCCCAATACCTTTTGTCCATATTGTGTATGATTTGGAGACCAGATGTTTTGCCTGACTGACTACATCTAGGGTATGGAATGAAAAACTGTAAATTTTATGTTTTTACCAAAGAACTCCTTAAAAGCGACAGTTTGGTGGAAAAATTAGACAGTATTTCCCAAACCCCAATCGTAATCAATTAGCCAAAACATTTGCCTGGTTGTCCTTCAGCCTTGCTGCTCCAGTGCAAAACTAAAGTAGCTAACAAGCATATTCCACACCAAATTATCCCACACCTCCTTACCAGAGACCTGCTAAGTAACCTCAAATAGACTGTATGACATCATGTAATTGCATGCAACGTACAGCACAATGCTGATTTTGCATTTGAGACCTAAACATTGAGCAGGAACTTTTTTGAGCCTGTGCGTGTGACATTAACATGTAAAGACGCATGACGTAGTCAGAAAAGATGCTTAGCATCAGACTTTCTTACTGGGTTTTGCACTGGAGCTACAAGGCTGAAGATTTAGGCATGCAGTTTGCATGATGCTAAATGGGGGGTATAAGCTTCCATTACTTGCTAGCTACTTTAGCCTAGTAGCTCCATCTCCAGGCCCAATAACAAAAATCTATAGATATCTGAGCCATGCTGGGATCTCTCTGGATCTCAGCTCAGGTGTTTCTCTTTGAAAAGCAGCCACAGGTCTTCTAATCGGTGCCCTCAAATCTACTCAAGGAAGTCCTCCAGGGCAAATATTGTTTCAGGACAATTTACAAGACTGACAGCATTCCCCTTTTTTGAGGTTTGAGGAAGTCCTAACAATTTGACAGTAAAACTTTCTGCAAGCGTTCTGACGTTGCACTGAAACGACTAGGCCTAACCGAACACACAGTCATATGTAATGATCGGGACATTCAGTCAAGCAGAAAGCCATGCAGACTTCATCTGCCCGTGTGGAAAATACTGACTCACTGCTGCAATGAATCCACCTGCGTCACTCATCATCAGGAACACACCTGCAGTCTGAAAAAGTCCATCCATTCTTCACATACTATTAAACGGCTGTGTCTCTCACCAGTCAGGCAAATTTACAACAGAGAACAATGCGACAATAAGGACAGAGTGTTCAAAGCATTCTAGAACACAAATTCTCCACATTCCACAAGAGTTAGAAACACCTAGAGCCAAAACAGCATTTTTCCATTTAGTTAGAAGTGCTGCTTCTGCAGTCCAGTAACAGGAGGGTAAAGAGTGGGAAAAAGGCACACACCATTTGTAAGTCAGATAACTGTTAGCCTCTAGCTAACCATTTCTGACACAGAATCTTGTTGAGAACTGAAAAGGCAATACATGCTCAAACAGTCAGCTCTCTAAACCTTCCACAGTTATAGTGCTAACCTGATGCAAACTTCAAATATGCACAGGAGCTATGAGGCTAATGTTGCTAACAAATAAGGGAAGCTTATGATAAGGGAGGTGGGTACTTGAGTACTTGCACTGTCCACAGCCATTTGAAGTACATGATTTGGAGATTTCAACGCCATGTGTGTGTCCATGCACAGCACTAAAACAATGGGTGTGCAGATTGGCTTTAGTTAGATTACTTTAGTCAATCAGTTTCTGATTCCGATAAATTCATGACGGGAGTGTATTTGAGCACCTTTGGGAGAGAAAGCAAGACAAAAACAGAAAACAGGTTCTTGAATCGCTCTCCCAGCACGGAACAATGCACAGCTGACAACTCTTCAGATTCCAAATCCTGCTATTGAGAAGGTATGAGTGATCCCGGCATGGTGATGCAGATGATACAGACTGTGTAAAAATGCAGAAACTGACCCCTTTCTTGTTTGACTGTTTCTTGTGTGTTTCTTGTTGTCTTTTATGGACAAAAACTGCCAAGAGAACTATCACATATAAGCAATGTTCCATAAAACACAATGAGACACTGCCAAGAAAAAAAAAGAATAACTTGAAAACAAAAATGAAGTAAAACTTCAAATAACTTGTACTTTAGGTCAAAGGCTTTTGTATAGTTTTTGTGTTAAAATTCGAAGTTCCATTCCATGGTTTACATTTTTTTTTCTCAATACAAACTGCAAAATTAAACTTGCTTTTTGTGCTATGGGCTCATTCATGAGTAGCGTATGTCTAGAAATATCGAATGACACTATCAGCTGAATCTGCAGATAGGTTTAGTATTATATGGTTCAGTGAAAAAAAACAAACTGAAAAGTACAAAACGTAGAAGAAGAAGTATGCAAAGACTGAAATGTCACAACGCAAGTCTTAAAGGACAGAGAAGATATACAGACCAACAGATCAAACAAACTGGTTTTATGTTTTAACAAGACTGTAAAATGTGACAGCTTTGAAAGTAAGTATGCCACACTTTACTGCTACAAAACACAAGTGACATTTCTCTGACAAAGAAATAAATCAGCACATTGCCCACGGAGGAGACAATACCTCATGTTGAAGACAAGTCCTCCTCAGCATCCAACACTGTACTGGTTAGCGTTGCCAATTTCTGTTGGCTATTTTTGAATAATAAACCATGTTTTCACATTTTAACCTCCAGTGCGATCGTCTAAAAAGTAAGCCTACAGCTCTGTAAGCCTAATTTTGGCCAGAGTCTGTTTTTTCCTTTTTTTTATTGCTTTCTTTTTTCCTTGTGAACTAGATATCTGTTCATTAACTCTTATGGACACTCAAATTTATCAAAACTAATTGAATTGCATTTGCCTACCGATAACTACCAATTAGCATTGCTAGTTGCTATTTACCTGCATCATATTGCTATTTACCTGCATCATATATTTGCCTCAAATTGCATCAAGTTGTTTAGTATTGTCAAATGGCTGCTGTATAACACACTTATCTATGTAAATGGACAAGTACAGCCAAAAGATATGCTGTAAAATGCCTCTGCGGCATAGAGAAACAGCAAGTCATACATGCTAGAGAGTGTATAATCAAGTTTATGTTAGATTAACAATAGAGGAGTAACAGTGCATTGTGAAATCATGACATCATAAAGGAAAACTGTGACAGTGCACCTCAGGGAGATGTAGCAATGCACTGTGGAGAACAGGCAATCTGTTAATTACTATTAGCACAGAATGCAACTGTATTGTTTAAACATTAAAGCTTGCAAATGTGTAGCACCAATTAACAACTCTGTCCAGAGCTCCACCTGCACCCAGCTCTGGCGTCAATAGTAAGTTCTGCAATAACATGATTATAGTTTTAACTTCCTTAATTCAAATTTTGTTCAACATATTGTGAGAACACTGAATTTTAAACCCAGTATCACAAATTGTGTTATTGTTTCATCCCTTCTTAACAGCTTGACATGGATTGAGGCGGGTGTGCGATGATGCAGGTATGCAGTTTGTACAATGTTAACTGGTGCACGTAAGCTTCCACTTACTTGTTAGCTTGGCTTATTAGCCTTGCAGCTTGATTGTAAAACTAAATAAGGAAACAGCAGGCATCAAACATGTCTTGGCTGATCGAATACATTGAATACAAATTGCAGACATCTGATTTTTTGCCAAACTGTCGCTTCAAGTTTCACCCAACGTCCTGACTGCTGCTTGTTCTGCTCCTGGAACTGGGCTGCAAACTGGAACTGAGTCAGTGCAGTGCCTGGTTTTCTTTGTTTCCTGGCATATTCCAGACCTATTTAAAAGATCCATGTGCAGATTTGGGGCAGTGGTTTACAAAAGCTTTTCATGTCTCATTCGAGTCCTGCCTGCATGTGTGCTCTGAACGCCGTGGGCCAGTCACTGATTCATCTAGACAGGGGAAAGGGAAAAGTCTCCTGTGAGGTGTCTGGAACATTGTGTTCAGCATAAAGATCTTTCTCCATAGAACACTGTGAACGATGGAGGAATGACAGAGAAAGTGAGACAGAGAGAGAGAGAGAGAGAGAGAATAAAAATAAAGCAGGGTGAAAAAGAGCATGTTCCGCTCAGTGCTGAGAGCTGCTCTGATAAAGATCACATTAGCCAGAAATGGCCTCAGCACTGCCCACTGATCTGGACTCTGACCACTGCCCAGCAAGGGCTTTGTTAGAGTGGAATGTCGAGATCACAAGCTCTGTTTCTGGAATGAGACAAAACACCTCAAAACTGCGCAGAAGACTCTGGCAGCCAGAGTGAAGAAACCAGCCTTCTGATACTGTTACCAGGCACAGCTACTCTGCTGTCACCAGGCACAGCTACTCTGCTGTTACCAGGCACAGTTCCTCTGCTGTCACCAGGCACAGCTACAGGCACAGCTACTCTGCTGTCACCAGGCACAGTTCCTCTGCTGTCACCAGGCACAGCTACTCTGCTGTCACCAGTCACAGCTACTCTGCTGTCACCAGGCACAGTTCCTCTGCTGTTACCAGTCACAGTTCCTCTGCTGTTACCAGTCACAGTTACTTTACTGTTACCAGTCACAGGTACTCTGCTGTCACCAGTCACGAGCTACTCTGCTGTTACCAAGCACAGTTCCTCTGCTGTCACTAGGCACAGCTCCTCTAGTGTTACCAGTCACAGCTACTTTACTGTTACCAGTCACAGTTGCTCTACTGTCATGAGTCCGACACAGACGGTCTCACTTCATTGTATATGGCAGCTTTATTAAACATCGCATTTTGTCCATGTGCAGCCATAGTTGACAAAATTGAAAACACTGGATATTTGCTATGATATTTAGCTGCCAAGGCTTCAGTGTATTTTTTTTGTTAAATCTATGGTTGTTGTAAACAAAACCAAGTATCTCCAAAATGGCAACTTTCATTTTAGAGAACTTCCATTAGTCCAGGGATGTGGAACCACTGAAAGGGCCATAATAAAAACTCAGCAAATCCATGGGCCAAAGAATATCTATGTTTTTATTTCATTTTTAATCAACATTTTGTTATGACCTGAACTGGCCATTGTATTTAAAAATGTGTCAAAACTGCGAGAGCAAAATATAGGCACTTGTAGTAGACCTTAAAATATTACATGAGTACTTGAACTATTTAAAAGCAATTACATCTCTCTTGCTCTCCCTCTCTTTACACACACAACAGACTACACTTTTGGCACATAACTGGTAAATTTCTTTAAATGTCCCCGGGAGGTAGGATTTTTAAACCTCTTTGGTGTAACCCTGTCCCATAGATTGTTGTTGGGGGGTTGGAGCACAGGTTGTGGTGCACTGCATGCTGGGAATTGCAGTGCAGCGCACTGTGTAACAGGATACCGCAGGGTTAGCCACTACACTACCGCTAGTACGTAATTTGTTAAGTTGCAGCAAAATGGCAAAGAAAAGATGTTAATTTGTATTAAAAACGTTTTATAAAGCTTGGTGTCCCTAAATGTTTCCCAGGCAGTATACAAGCGCTCTCCCTGTCCACCAACGACACAAGAAACTCTCAAACACTGAAGCTGCAGTTCCTGTTCTATTAGACACACCAGGCCTAATCAGTGTGCGAGTTGTGCAATGTGTGTGCAGTGATGTCACAGTAACATCTGGTAAGCCATGTGGATCTCAGGACTGGTTAATCATTCTCTCTCACACAATCTTACATCCGCTGATGTCGGTGAGGAAAACCTGTGACCGTCACAGAGGACCTCCAGGTGTGCGCATGCATTACACACACCTACACCCCCCACCTTCAGATAAACTTTCACCTTAAACCCAGATGGGCCTGAAAGGTTTTCCTTTATTGTCAGCTTCTACACCCACAGTTAAAACACCTGCCCAAGTCTGCTGAGTCTCTAAAACAAACACACACTGATCAGTCACACAGCGGGCAGATCTCACGCTAAACAGCGTCAGTCTTTAAAGCTCACTTCATTCACCAATCCATGTACTATGGCTGCAAGAAATGGAAAAAATACCACATTGCAATCACAGACGTATGCAAAGGTTTAAACACTCTTGATGAAGTTATACTTTTTGCTGAATTTCAAAATGAAAATAAGCTTACACGTCCTCATCAGAGAATACAATTAAGTTAACATTCTCTGTAAATTACATCGCAAATTTTTTTGCTGAATTTAACATACTGGGAAAAAAAATTAAACGTAAAATAGAAAACATGCCATAGCTTTCGCATAGGCTACATTTTTTTTTATCTTTTCCCCAATATGTTAAATTTAGCAAATAAATAGTAATTGTGCATATTCCAAATACATTTAGAATACATTTACAATACATCTTGGTAGGGCAGATCGGGGAAAAACCTTTCCCATTCATTCATACTGATCCTCACTGTTACGAGTTGGTTTGAATACATTACTTTTCTGCATGTAATTACTGGCTGGCAGTTTGAATATGATACTTTTTTGTATGTAACTGCTATTAATACATTCCTTTTCCTTTAAAAAAAGATATTAGTAACTTTTTTCCACTGCCGCTACCACAATGCCCCAAAGCAGAAGTCCAGTACACTGTAAACTTTTTATCATTACTAGTTTAATCATTCCTCCAATGATTTCAGCAACACTGAGATAAATACTGGTTCATCACATTGATTTATCAGTCTACTCAGGCTTTAGTAGGAACTTCAGTGTTTTTAGAGCACCTCTAACAAGCATTTTTCCCCATGTGTGCTGACTCTAAAATAGTTAATAAACAAGCATGATGATGGTTTGTTTTGAAGACTTTATTGTTCAATTAAGTCCATTTTTACTGTTTGGCCATGTTAGAATACTCAATCACTGGTCATTGGTACTGATCACTCTACAACCCTCAAAGTGATGTGGCTGAAGAGCATTCTGCATTTTTGACCAATATTATTTATGCTTGTTGCATCATGAGAATGCAAATGTCTGTGACTGGTCAGAATGCTTAAAGCACACTGTAAAAAAAAATTAGATTATGGTATAAAAAGATGGTTCTTCAAGAAAATTGTTCTATATAGAGCCATAAACACTCAAAGGACCCTTTGCATGATTAAACGATTCTTTAGATTGATGGAGAATTTGCTGTAGATGGTTCTATATAGATCCTTTCTGAAAATGGTTCTACATAGCACCATAAAGCGTTCTGGTATTGATACAATGTCAAGCATTGTGTTACATTGGTCATTGGTGCTACATAGAACCCTTTTCAAAAAGGTTCTATATAGAAACATCTACAGCACAATCTCCATCAATCTGAAGAACCATTTCACAATGCAAAGAACCCTTTAATCACGCAAAAGGTTCTTTGAGTGTTCATGGTTCTATATAGAATCAATTTCTTTACTAAAAACCCTTGAAGAACCATGTTTTTAAAGTATGCACCACAAATCTACTAACTGCTTCCCATCATTCAGTTCTACAGAGGTGAATTATTGCCAACATTTAACACTCTGAGTACACACCCTGAGAGAGAGAGAGAGAGAGAGAGAGAGAGAGAGAGAGAGAGAGAGAGAGAGAGAGAGAGAGAGAGAGAGAGAGAGAGCGCCCAGGTGAAAGACTGAAAGGCGTTCAAACGCTGACACACTCCAAGACAAACACAAGAGAACAAACACTCCTCCTCTTCCTTCATTCCACAAGAGTGAAAATAACAGAGACGTGTGTTTACCACTTCTCACACTCTTATCCAAACCTTAATCACGCTGCTTACACTCCTACCTTTATCAGCCAACTCTACCTCCTCACAGGAACGAACGGAAAGAGGCAGAGAGACGGATGAGCGTACAATCGTTTTAGATTTTCTTTATGAAGCACAGAAGCTGCTGTGTGTCTCAGACAGGGAAGACAGGACAGTGAGAGGAAATGGGGGGAATAGATGAACACAGTTGTTGTTTCAAGTGCTCTTAAAAAAAAAAAAAGCTTTGAATTTTCAGCATGACTCCATTGTTAACTTCCTCCGCTTCAGCCAGCGTCTGAAAAAAAAGGAAACGGTTTGGCACGTAGCAAGTAGAAATGAGCTCTATTCAGAGGATGCTACTTTGAAATAAAGCTACTGAAAAAACTGAAGTGATGCTGATCTATAAAGATGGGACACCATTACCTACCGCAGGCACACCGATCACGAATTTGGCCGACTCTGGTTTCTCTAGAGCCAGACGGGTCAACAGCTGATTTTTTGGATTATTACTTTTACTTTAATACTCAGAGCTCACACTGTGTGTGCTAAACACATGAAACACACTAATACATTTCCAGGAGTTTCTTTTAGCCAAAGTCAATACAAATAACTTCATTTGCTCTCTAACAGTCCAAATTTGCATTTTAAATTATTCAAATGAAAAACAGATTATTTAAAAACATGAATCAAATGAAACCCTATATCAAAAGTAAGAAGTGCAAAGCAAACTATGCTTCAAAAACTGTCTATTTTTAATGATTGATGCCACAGGAACCAATTCATTTGCATACATCCATCTATTCAGCCTCTAGCAGTTTAGCTCTGTCCCTTCATGCTGAAGTTCTAAAGAGTGTTTCAGCTCTGAGTGCTTTCTGAATGAGGCACAATACAGTGCAGCCAATCAGAACAGAGCTCATTTACATATCACTGCTGTTGGAACAAAACCTTGTATCTCCATTTTTGTCATGTATCAGTTTTTGAAAATACCTGTTGCCTTTTGCGTTGTGTGTAAATTTCATGATGAATGGACCAAAAGAAACTACCCACAATTACTTGACAAAATGACAAAAAGTCTGGTTCCACTGACTTACATTAAAAGTAAATCATGTTTTTTCCTTCTCCTGTAATGTTACCATTTTGAAGATACAAGGTTTTGTTCCGACAGCCTTAAAGACACAGTGACAAAAACAGTCTGTTCTAAGTGCTGAAAAATGATCATGACATAAAAATTAAGACTGTTTTTGTTGAAGAAAACAATAAAATGCAGGATATCAGCCCATTAAAGCTACACCTCGAAACCTTTTGCTGGTAACAGTCTAGAACTGTTCCTGGATAAAAATCTTCCTAGTTGGCCAAAAGGTCTGACTGTTGTCTAAAATTAGACTCATCATCCCACACCCAATACACACTGTATGACACACGTATCTATAAAAAGAGACAAGGGTAGAGGAATAAGGCTCCTCTACCTAAGCAGTAGTGATAAAGATCAATTTAGTTACATATTTAAGATGAATCATCAAACCTGTTGGGCTTCCATGGCAAAACAACCCTGAGCAGTTTCCTTATCATCTGGAAATTTAGAGTGTTATCGCACAAGTGATTTCTTAGGCATCTTGGCTCTTTCAGCTATACTGGCTTAGAATGAAACGTGTGTAGTTCGTTGTACTCTGAAGCAACGTGACATGGATACCTAGCATGAATGCAGCTAAACCAGCAATAAGGTTTTTTTTTGTTTGTGTTGTACATTTTTCACATATTATTAATAACTGTTCAATCTAAAGACCTTTGCTGATCAAATGTATTGCAGTTACAACCGTAGGCTACATTTGGGTATCTTAAAAATGACAAAGCTTCGGATTTTTAAACAGAGATATAATATTAACGCTCTAGTTTTTACTTATGCAACATTTTTATAGACAACAGCATGTTTTACAGTGTCAGACACCCCATAAAATTGAATTACTTAACTCAATGTGGTCCGAGTAAAGTGCCTGATTACTTTTTGTGTGATGCTAATTGATCGGCTTTCTCTACTTGCTACCAGTAAAAAAATGGATATTTTCACAATACTTAATAAACAATGTTTACATTACTTCTTAGCTGCATTAGCCTCATAGCTCTGGCTCCAATAACAAACACATTCAGATGTCTGGGGCATGCTGGGATTTTTCTGGACCTTTCCAACTCTCTCAGCTCAGGCGATTCTCTTTTTAAAAACGAAACCAGAGCAAAACTAAAGAATACAGCAAAGACGGCCGATAAACTACAATTGGGGATTATTTTTCATCAAACTATCGCTTCAAGAAACAGTTTGTCGCATGTTATTTCACACATCCACTCAAAGCCAAAGTTAGTTTTGCTTCCAAACTTTATGCCTGTAACACGTATAATGAGATCTGTCTGACTGCTAGCAATGCACAGATGATTTGTCTCCAATAACCACAAAGTGACCTAAGGACAAAGGTGACCTTTTATTAAGGCTAAACCACAAACCGCTGCTGTCAGAGTGGGAGGACGAGAAGCTTCCCACAACATTGTGACATGTTAATTGAAAGGCAAACCTATGTGAAAAGGGAAATCCAAACACAATTAGCAGGCCTGCATGCATTCCAGTCCCTCCCATGCCGGTGCTTAAAAACAGCCGTCTCTTCCTCAGATCACAAAGAGGCATTAATTGGACAACTGACAAGCAGACATTTCCAGAAGTGGGAATAACAGTGGGGCTGTGTGTCTGGAGGGGCGCTGAATCGCCGTCTAGGAATGTAAGGGCAGGCTGCAGAGAGACGTCCCTACCTGCCCCAGAGTGGAGGGGTTACAGTAAACCACGCGGACCCCGTCAGCACAGACAGATCATATGCAGACTAATCCAGCGCGTACAGGGGCCTCAAAGCTGCTTCTGTCATTTATGTTAAAGAAACTCTTGCTGCAAATGTAGTCGGCAGCCAAGACATGCCTGTTTCTTTGGCTCGTCATTTGAAACTACAAGGCTATTGTAGCTAACAATGGAAGCTTACACGCAAACTGCATGTCTACATTTACTATATATTTCTCTCAAACTGTGTTGAGCTGTAAGGTCAAAAAGATTTGCTTATGTGGTTTCTGACACTGTATTACTGTTTTGCATAAAAATAATTAGGGCTAATGCAAAGAATTTGAATACTCAAGTATTCATTCGTCACATTAGAATTCACTTCTGTAGTAAGCTTTGAGAAGTAAGCTTTTAAGAAGAACAAAAATTACAATAAATTTCAAGGCCTTCAGCGTCAAGTTAGACTTGCAGGGCCAGACGTGATCTCAAAACGAGAATACACATCTGTGGACGACCTGTTGAACTTTTGTTGAGCTGGATTAAAGGGAAATCTGTTGCAAACAAGAGTACGCCCGTCTAAAACCCGCCCCCAAATTCCTCTAGTGCAAGTTCTTTTAATGTCCAAACAAACGAAACAGGCTAGCTAAGGAAAGGCTAACGTTAGCTAAAAGAACTGTTTTCCTCTTGGAAGACGTAATGTTTCTTTTTATTGCACGTAACGTTCTTTTCACATGCGACATCATCTCCACTGTTCTTCACACACGTGCCATCATCTCCACATCTCTGGCAGGAAACTTTCCCTCAAAACTAGAACAGTTTCTTGTAAAATGTCTTTCAACGTTTGATTTTTTTACTAGGCTTAAGTCAGCTGCTCGGTTGAACTTACCCGTTCCACCTTAAATGGTACCTGAGGCTGCACCATTTAAGGTGGAATGGGAAACAGGAAACAACAATTCAAACAAGAAGCTGGCGAAAGAAAAGCTGACTTCAGCCTTGTTCCTTTTAGTGTTTCTTGCTGCAGATTAAACATATCAGGAAACCAGCTGAGTGATTATAAATGTAAATATGTTGGTTTGTCTTCAAATTATCGATGTTTGTCTTAAATCTTCCTCTTTGCTGTTTCGTTAGCCACTAGCTAGGCAAGAGCTGTTGCCTGCATTGCTATGGTGACCAGCAGTCTGCGCACCAAATAAATTAGCAGATACAGCCTACATTAACTGAAGCGTTTAAGACCATTTATTGTTAAAACTGTGTTGAACGATCAGCAGAGCTTTATTTTACTATAAAGGAGGATTATTTTATTTTTACATAAGAATCGAATAGTGCTGTGGAGCCGCAACAGCGCAGTAAAAGAGCCGCATGTTGCTGACCACTGATCTATGCATTTGCATAATCCTAACTGGTATTTGGTAGCTACTTGAGCTCCACTGCAAAACTGAAGACGTGAAAATCTCTTCACTGCTTAACTGCATTTCTGGTAAGGAGGGAACTTCACGTCAAGTCTATTTTACTGCTGAACTATTGCTTTAATTGCGCACAACAGGATGTACTAATTACTTTAACATGTGCTAAAGGAATTCACTAATCAGAGCTTTAATCTGGTCTGAAGCTTTAATGAACTGCTTGAAAGAAACAGCTTTTCAAATCCAGAGCGAGTCTTGGCCTCCACCTCCACCGAGCCCTAATTCAGTGTGATTGCAAACAGAGATTTCAGCTCCCATTAAATCTAATGAGAATTTGATTGGAAGAGGTGCAAAACACCCTTTTCCATTCTTGGTCCAGGTTATGCAAGACTCGCTGCAGGCTGCTCTGCTCTGTTCTTATTAGTGAGCCAGTCTAAAGAGGCAGCAGACCCCCGGCCCGCCTCGCTAACTCAATCAGGACGCTGCCAACCTGGCCTACATGACCACAACAGCTGCAGAGGAACTCCAAAACGTTTGATGTTACATAAAAAAGGAGGAGGCAGACATTTTTACTCCCATAGAACACAAGCTGGAATCTTTTACAGTCATGTAGGCTCACACTTTCCGCCAGCTTTCACAACACTCATAGAAATAAAAGTGCCAAAAAGGGTTCTTTGGAGTGACGCCATAGAAAAGACACCATCTGAATCACTAAAGAAGACTTCAATAAATGGTTCTTTAAAAGAACCGTATTTGTAAACAAGATATTATTAAGGAAAGCTTTTCTAGAGCTGTACGTCCTGGTCCAAAACCATTTAAGAAACTTTCATTTTATGAGTTATAGGCATTATTATTTTGCATTGTCTGTGTTTTGTGCATTTCATTGCCTTTTGTGTTCCATCTTTGCACCAAAATCAACAATGCATGTCATTTGACCAGAGGTCTTCAAACTTTTGCATATGACTGTAGGTGACTTGAGATTCAGCTGTTCTGCGCATCTGAAAAATGATAAAAATGGAGATACCAGGTTTTGTTCCAACAGCAACAACCTTTACACAAACATATACATACATGCAATCTTAATATGTAATACTAAGAACAATGTTATCAGTATAACTATTCAAGTGAAAGGTGAAACCGTCAAAACATGAATTTCAGAATTTTGCTTTAATAACAGCGAGCACTAGTGCTGGCTTGGGCTCCACACGTTTGCAAAAGTCTATGATGAGCATATCAGATCCACCTGAGAGTGGTCCGAACATGAGCTTCAGTATAAAAGTCAAGAATCAATAAAAATCTAATCTTTTGTACAAAGGCCTTAAAATAGTTAATGACAAATTTGTTTAAATTTGTATAGTGAGCTAGAAATAATGCATAATCCTCAATAATCTTCACTTTATTTGACAAAATTCTAAAACTTTCTGGTGTTTATTTCCAGGTTTAAATGACCCCCCAGTGTATACTGAAGTGGGACATCTCTGAGGTCAGCTCTAATTGATTTTGCTTGGTCACCCAATTACAGAGCGGTTTCAGCAATATGGACAAAACAAGACTTTGGCCCTTTTTAAACCAAATGTGCAACAGATGTGATAACTCATCAAACCAGAGAGCTGACAGCCCAGAAACAAGCAGTTCAGCCTGAAAGAAGACTTTGACCCTCTTCACTCTCAGCAACATGCTCAAAAACCACTTAACCCCACCAATGATTAATCCAGAGAGAGAGAGAGAGAGAGAGAGAGAGAGAGAGAGAGAGAGATGAAGAGATGAAGAGAGAGAGAGAGAGAAAAGAGACGAAGAGAGAAAGAAAAAGAGAGGGGGAAAGACAGAGAAAGGGAGAGAAAGAAAGAAAAAGGGGGAAGAAAAAGAAGGGCAGAAAGAAACAAAGAAAAAGAAAGAAAGAGAAAAAAGGTGAGAGCTAAAAATGGGTAACTGAGACAAGGTGAGTGGGGGAGTAGGAGAGAGAGAGAGAGAGAGAGAGAGAGAGAGAGAGAGAGAGGGAGAGAGGGAGAGAGGGAGAGAGAGAGAGAGGGAGAGAAAGAGAGAGAGAGGGAGAGAGAGAGAGAGAGAGAGGGAGAGAAAGAGAGAGAGTGAATAAAGGAAAAAGAGGGAGAAGAAAAAGAAAAAAGAGAGGAGTGGCAGGGAGAAAGAAAGAAAGAAAGAAAGAAAGAAAGTCAGCTAAAAAAGGTATTTGAGACAAAATGAGTGGGGGTGTAGGAGAGAGGGAAAGAGAGAGAGAGACCGAGACAGACAGAGAGACAGAGAGAGTGAAAGAAGGAAAAAGAGAGGGAGAAGAAAAAGAAGAAGGGTTATAGAAAAACAAAACGAAAAAAGAGAGTAGTGGCAGAAAGAAGAGACAGATGGAGAAAGAGAGAAAGAGAAGAGTGAGAGAAAGAGAGTTGGGGAAGAGAGAGAGACAGCGAGATGGAAAGAGAGAGAGAGAGAAAGAGAGAGACACAAACAGGTATCAGCAGAGTGGATCAACTTTCTGCAGAATCAACACTTCATTCCTTTTAAATGACCAACTACTTTCATTTCTGTGGAACCAGCTTCTCATACAAACAGTGTTCACAATGACAGAGTCTCAATCTGCAGGAACGTAAACATGCAGGTCCACACAGACACAAAGACCACCCGACTGCAGGACTCCTCTAAGCTTACTTATTCGCTTGACCAGACTGAAGTGGCTACAGAACCTGTCCTGTATGCAGATATGCAGCAAGACGGCTCAGACTGGCAGCGTTTCTGCCACAGGGAACTGGCAAGAAATTCATGACATGCTACTCGAGCACCTTTGTGGAATTACTTCCTCATACTTCAATGTTTTACTTATCCTGATCAATATTTACACTATGGTTAAGTGAACCACGTGTAAATAAGCGCTGCTGGTATTTCTTTGCGGGGGGGTGGGGGGCGGGGGCGTATCTCACATTCCATCTAAATTATGTGTTCACACATATGGTCATTATCTGCATCTGTGTATATCTTACTGAGAGGGGAAAAGTAAGCAGTCAACTGCACACTTTCAACAATGACGGGTTAACACCACACATTCTAGAGGAACTATTTAAACACATTTTGTATCATACCATTGTAAATGTAAGTTAAAAGTCACACAACAAGAATTGTCCTTAAAGGGCTCTTATTATGGAACAAAACTAAACTAAAAACTTAAAAAAACTCTTTGCTTTTTTAAATAAAGGAGTAATGTTTAAACACTTTTTCAAAATCACTCAATCCCAATTCCATACAGTCCGTATATCGAAACTAAGCTGCAAAAAGACTAAGACTGCTTTGAATTCAGTTTCTGTGATGTCACAAGAACCAACACATTTCCATATATCCACCTGCAACGTAGCTCCACCTATTCACACTGAAGTTAGAAGCAGCGTGAGTGCTTTCTGAAGGAGGCACAATACAGTGCACTCAATAGAACAGAGATCACTTATCTTAGATCTACTTCAAAGGCACAGTCACAAAACAACCCATTAATACAAAGAGATGAAGAGAGTTTGGAAAATGATGATGTAAAAATAGATTATTGGACCATTTTTGGCACATAAACTACACAGATGTTATAAGTGGGCCTCAACAGAAAAAAAAATCACATACAAGAAAATGTTTGACATGGGCCCTTTAACTGGACATGCAGATGTGCTTAAAGGGGAGTTCCACCAAATTTTATTATTTTAATTATAGTACATTATTAAATTATTAGGATGTAAACAAAGTCATTCAGAGCATTCACTGCAAGGAAACGTGTCTGAATGCTTTACAGTGCTGGTGATAGGATCAAGACATCTGAACATTTGAATGCCTCTAAAAGCTGCCTCACAGAACATTACTACGTGAAATGATTGTGAATAAACTGCCGGAAACCCAAGACATTGTTTTACGATAATTTTTAAAAAGTTTTGACCTAAAACGTAATTTAAAAAGCCTTTCATGGTGGTACATGCAGGGCAGTTCCAAAGAAAACTTGCTTTTCAAGATTTACCACTATTTTATCAACATAACATATAAACACTCAGAAGACACATGTATCACTGGTGTAGATATATTTCAGTTGTAGACATTGCGCCCCCTGGTTCCTATCACCATCACTGTGAAGAAACCAGAGTCAGCAAGTTTCTCTATAATCAACCTTTTAACATCAAACCACTCAAAATGATCTCAACAACTGAATTATGCAGGCATTTTTGAAAAATCTGTGGACTTCCCCTTTAACATCATATGTCTTTTGAGAGTGCACAGTAAATAAATAAATAAAGAAACATACTTGGGGGAAAAAAACCCACATTCACAGAAATTGGCCCATCACGTTTCCTAATCCCTGGAAAGAACAGGCTGGTCCCTTTTAAAGAGCTGTTAAGATAAAGACTTACCGAAAACAAGCGTTGTGCCAGACGTCTTTGAGGACCTTGACGTGGAAAGCATCCTGAATCCTGCCTCCGCATCCCACGCACACGTGCTCAGTCCTATCTGTGGTTTGAGCACACACCAATAACCCGGTCCATCTGATTAGAATCTACTCACAAGTACTGCAAATTCATTCACAGTTCTTTAAACTGACTTCTTGCTTTGGCATAGGCAGAATTTAGCTATGTGACTGCTTTCCCATTATGTAATCGCTTCCTGCTGATCAGTGTCCAAGAGAGCCGGCCTAAAATATGGTTTACGTTAGTGTGTCTCCAGCTATTTTTAGTAGGGGAGGATCTTTAAACTAGGCTAAGCCACCTATTTTTGTTCACTTGCACTTTTTTCTTGCTCTGGCCAATTCAAGGGTGTGTCAGAGGTGGCTATTTACATTTACTCAGTTACGTTTTGATTAATTTGTACTTGGAGTATTTTCAAACAATAATATTTTAACTCCTACTTTTTCCTCTTTGTTCACTTTTTTGCACTTTAATCTCAATATTTACTCACAAATTCCTCTGTTTGATTCATTATGTTTTGCTGATGACAGCATCTGCACTCCTCTGTGACTTAAAGGGGCACTCCCACCAAAATAAAAAAAGTAACCATAGTTACATCTGTTGTAAACATGCCTATCCACCTCTTGCAGAGGCGCCACTGCAGTATGGAGGGTGAGATTTTCCAGTTTAAAGACTAGGAAAACCCTCCTCTGATGATGTTTCTTGAAAACCTTTAAGCGCCTCAGGCACGAGGGCTTGATTTTTTTTTCGCTGGCTAACAAATGCAGCTGGAAATTATAGCTAAAAGCAGAGTGTTATATCTGTATTTATTAGCCTTTACCTGAGTGGCACATCAGTGGATTTCTTTATCGCTATGGCAAGACAAGGCAACTTTATTTATGTAGCGCTTTTCATACATCTGCTTTGTAGATGATGAAACACTGAGATCATTCAAATTAAAATTCAAAAAAGGAAAAAATTAAAGGGGAATAGAAATTTAAAAACTATTAAAACATGATTTAATTTCATACTGGGGATTCCTGTTGGTGCTAGTAAGAGGACCCTGACAGACACAAAAAACACAAAAAGGGTGCAAAATTGTGAATTCTGTCGAATAGATGAGGCTGAGGGATACAAAGTGGCGCTACAGAATATTATATAACATAACAAATAACAGCAAATTCTAGTTTCAGGCAGGCGTTCGTAGAACAAAAAGGTGCATAATGTTACTCAGTACTTATTTACTTTGAGGACATTTTCCAATGAACAGTTTCACGTCCATCACTGTCTGTCTTGGTATGAGGAGCAGGTTTTATGTAAACAGTGATCTGACAGTTTCCTGTTTCTAAAGCGCAAATTAAAAATCTTTTGGTCCAAAGATGTTGTAAAGGGGAATTCTACCAAGTTTCAAAATTTCTGAATAATTCAGTCATTGACATGTAAACAAAGTCATTCAGACTCTGAATGACAGAGTGGTTTTGATGTAAAATGGTTAATTGTAGAGAAAGTTACAGACTGATTTCTTCACAGTGGTGGTGATGGGAACCAGGGGTCACCATGTCTACAACACAAATTTAGCCATTTTATTTACTATCCAAAACCACCAGTGAACCTACATGTGTATACTGAGTTTAATATGAGGTGTTGATTATGGTACAATAGCCATAAATCTGAAAGAATACATTTTCTTTGGGGACTATTTTGCCTTATACTGCCCTGCTTGTATCCCTCTGCCATGAATGGATTCAAATAAAAGGATTAAAGCCTAAACTTTATCACAAAACTATGTGAGTCAAATATCTAACAATTTCATTTAACAACTTTCTTTCAAAAGCATTAAACTCTTCAGACGTCTGGTTCCTATCACCACCACTGTGAACCATTCTGACTCGCCAAGTCTCTCCAGTACGGAGCGTTTCACATCAACCCACTCTGAATGGCTTTGTTTACATCTCAGCCACTTAATCATGTGGAAGTTTTAGGAATTGGGTGGAGTTCTCCTTTAAGTAGTTTTGAGCTGCTACTTTCGTACCTATACATTTTGGAAATGTAATTTTACTGAGGCGCCGGAACGAAACTGCTGCGCTATTTAAGGTGGAACGGGACAATTCGAGCAAGAAGCTGGCGAATATAACCTAAGCTGCCTTCAGCTCCTCACAGTCTGTGAACATGAACGCTACAGTCGCTTGGTTCGTGTTGGCGGTGTCGTCTGTCTTTTTGTGTTTACCTTCTTGTTCGTCCATCTACTCGCTGCTGCTGGTTTGACTGGCTTGAAGCAGAAGGAGCCTCTAAGTTCACATGCTGGTCCAGATTTCAGTGATGTTCTCGCTGCACATCCGTGATGCTGTTTCGGACCGAACGCGTTTAAAAACCATGAAGAAAACAGGACAGAGGGGAGAAAAGCCCGTGAAGAAAAACACAAAGAGTTTGTAATAAATCCAGCTCTTCTCTGGGTGAGCGGCGAGGAGCGGCGGCAGCCTCTCGCGCTGGGTGACGTCACGCGCTGAAATTCCTGTACGGAGAGCGGAAGGGATCAAACAGTAACACCTGAAACAGGAGAAGCGCGCAGGAGCCGGACAAAGGAAATATACTGACCACACTGCTCCATCTGCTGCTCACCACGCCGCAGCACCACCACAGCCTGTATTCAGCACCCTCAGAGCAGAACCTAGCAGTGCTGATTGGCTACCACTATCCTGCACTCTGATTGACTAGTTGAATCCTGCAATCTGATTGGCCATTGGATTCGGGCGCTCGGATTGACTCGTTGAATCAAGAATTCTGATTGGCTACCACTGTCCTGCGCTCTGATTGGCATATTTATTCCAGGAATCTGAATGGCTACTGGAATTTTGCACTCTGATTGACTAATTAAATCCTGCAATCTGATTGGCTATTGGAATCGGGCGCTCTGATGACTAGTTAAATCATGAATTCTGATTGGCTAACAGTCTCCCGCTCAGACTGGCTACTTGAATCCAGGAATCTGAATAGCTACTGTAATTCTGCATTCTGATTGGCTAGTTAAATCCTACAATCTGACTGACTGGCTTCTTGAATTATGAATTCTGATTGGATACCAGTCTCCTGAACTCTGACTGACTAGTTTAATCTATGCATCTAAACGGTTACTGGAATTATGAACTCCAATTGGCTAGTTGAATCCTGCAATCTGATTGGCTACTGGAATCCATGTGCCCTGATTGACTAGTTGAATCAAGAATTCTGATTAGCTACTACTATCCTACTATCCTGTGCTCTACTTTAATGCAGGAAAATCTGAATAGCTACTGGAATTCTGCACTCTGACTATTTGAATCCTGCAATCTGATTGGCCATTGGAATCAGGTGCTCTGATTGACAAGTTGAATTATGAATTCTGATTGGTTACCAGTCTCCTGCGCTCTGCCTGACTACTGTAATCCAGGCATCTGAAGCTACTGCAATTACGAACTCTGATTGGCTATTCGAATCTTGCAATCTGATTGGCTGCTGAAATCCATGTGCTCTGATTGGTTGATTGAATCATGATGGTGTCTTATTGTCTACTGGAATCCTCTGAGCTGATTGGCTAGCTGAATCCTGCTTTCTGATAGGCTGCTGGAATCCTCCTTACTGATTTGCCACTGTAATCTTGGACACTATTAGGCTAGTTGAATCCTGCAATCTGATTGGCTACTGGGATCCTGCGCTCTGATTGCTTACTCAATCCTGTGATCTGATTGGTTACCTGAAACGTGCGTTTTGGTTGCCTATTGTAAACCTGTGTTCTGACTGGTTTCTTATATCCTGCAATGCTGATGGGCCAGACTGGAATTCGCACTCTCTTTTCTTAGGACCTTACTGAGATCAGTATGCACATATGCTGAGATATACTAACCACATTATCCATCTTGTCTAACTATGGGAGGACGCTGGAGCACTTATGGAAACCCACATGAAGAGAACTACACCACTTATCTGCTACAGCTTGCCGAGTCCATCGCTGCACAGTTGGTTCCAAACCCAGTCCCACCCATCGTGCTTCCGTTCCACTGGAAGCTTGTGTTTTCCGGCATTCACTACCTCAGGGTTAAAGTCTGTGTGAACTGGAAATAATAATGCATTTTCCTTCTGTGAAGTATTTCTGAGTAAAACACACTATTATTAAGTGTAACGATAGGCAGTGGTGGTGGGTGGGTAGAGGAGAAACATGATATTATAATTATCCCCGCCCACTGGTGCACAGTGACATCATCATAAATCAGATTTTGATGGAAGATTATGGGAAAACTTTGCCTCTTAAATGGTTTAATATGATGAATCGTGCTTTATATGGTCAGGGCTATGAACTAATGAGGCATAAAAATCCATTTTGATTTCAAGTCAACTTTAACATTAATGAAAACTGCCTTTGTATCACTGCTGTCAGAACAAAACCTCATATCTCCTTTTTTGTGGTGTTGCACTTACAGAATTTGCCAGCTGCTCTTTACCACGTACTAAAATTTTGTTATTAATGGACCAAAAGAAAAGCTCCACAGTTACTTGAAAAGAAATCTTGTTCCATTAACTTCCATTCGAAGGTAAAAATGTTTTTCCCTCTTCTGTAAAGTTGCCATTTCTGAAATATCTTATTTGTTTATTATCTGAACTGATTGAATTATTTAGCTGTCTTTTTAAGTGATAAATTCAGGATGAATAATAGTGTTAAAAATGTTTAGACATTTTTCATTAAAGTAACAAGAATTCTGTCTTTGCATTGTTAACTTGTTTATTAAAACTTCTCAGAACACAAAGATGTGAGGAATAATTGTTTGCTGAACCAGGTAAAATGCCAGTCTTCAGTCAGAATCACACTGCGGATTGTTCTTCTGTCTCTAGTAGCAGATGCTTCTGAGTTTAGCTCTTGCCAAATGCTGGCACGAATGCTGTTAAATACATTCACGACGATGTTTCAGTCCAGGAACATTCACCGCAACCACAACCCAAAATTGCTAATGTTAGTCAGTCTATCTACCACTGAGTAATGGAAGACTTCCAAGATGAAATAAGAGCCGACAAAGTCTCTCGCATATACTGATGGTACCACTCTCTTTGGTTACGAATCTGGTAATTAACTCTGCTGGAGATTTTTAGCTCATTTTGCTCTTCCAATTTATCTTGACTTTGGACAAAAGCCAAATGACCTCTTGACCTCCTTTGTAATAAGAACTGGTTAAATAAAATGATGAGGAAAATGACCATATGGACTCATTAATTTTTTCATTTTCTGCTGAGATTAAATAAATAATTAGTCTAAGTTAAATTTATATTTTGAATATTGTTTCAAAACAAAAAAAACAATATCTCCAAAAAGGTAACTTCACAGGAGAAGACAAAAAAAGTATTTACTTTTAGTGTTAAGAGATTTTATTCCAAGCCATTTTGGAGCATTTCTATGGGTCATTCATCATGAAATGTTCACATAAGGGAAGCTGCTGTGCTCAAATCATTTGTGCCCATAAATTCCAGTAAATGAGGACAAAAAAATTGCCTTTTACAAAAATGATCACTTCCTATGCAGGCAGTTTTTTTGCTATTATACTGAGAGCAATTAATCAATAGATGTTCTATGTTTAATTTGATTTGATTAGACAGACATTTCAGAATACTCCTACTGATAGAGACAGGTATAATCCTGTTCATGCACTCTTAAAACAGATGTGTTAAAAAAAAACACATTCTATCTCTAAATAGACACATTAGTGTGTTCAGTTGGAGACAACAGATTTTGTGTAATGTTTAACACAAAATGTTTTAAAATATTTCTGTATCCAATGTGTACCCAAAACACATTTTGGGTTATTTTTAACGGGGTAGAGGGGGACTGATAAATTGAGCAGAATCAGATGGCCTACAGTGAATAACTGTGAACGGCAGAAGGTTTCAATAAAAATTACCATGTTTTCTTTGCTGGGTTTACAATAGCTCAACATATTAAAGACTAAACAGGTTCCTTCTGAGGACAACAAGTTCACCCTTAAATATTAGTCACGATATTTCGCAGCTGTCAGAACAAAACCATGTATCTTTGTTTTTGTTATTTTTCAGTTTTTGATATAATTTGAAAATGCTTATTGCCCTTTACATTGTGGTTTTTTTCTTGATCAATGGACCAAAAGAAATGACCCAAAAAAATCTGGTTCCATTGACTTACATTAAGAGTAAAGTATGTTTTTTTCCTCTCCTGTAAAGTTATCATTTTGGAGACAAGAGGTTTTGTTTGCAGCAGTTGGGGAATACGGCCCATACATATTGTCCCCTTGTTGTCATGTCAGCGCTCATCAGCACTCAAAGCTTTCAGGTGTTTAAAGAGGAATTATGCCAACTTTTTAAAAGTTCTCCATAGTTAAATGGTTTCGATGCAAACCAAGTGTTTCAGAGTGGTTTGCAGAGGTGTGGACTCAAGTCATTGTCACGAATTTGATGACTTGAAACAGGACTTGACAAAATCAAAACAGATTTGCGACTTGACTTTGGCTCAAACATTAATGGCTCGGACTTTGACTGTTCCCAAAAATCATCAAAAATTATGATGTGTAGTTGTACACGTGCATACCGTTTCGTCATGGTTAATGTTTATTTATTTGGAAGGGTAAAAAATAATAAAAAAAAAATATACAGTCAAATATTATTAACATTCTGTCACTAAAAGGCTGTATTACTGTTACCATCATATTTGTGTTCAGTGTTGAAATGGCCTCAAATTAGCTGAAGGATGCTTACTGACTTGTTTAGGACTCGGGACTTGGGACTTGACTTGAGACTTGCTGTACTGACTCTGGTCTTGAATCAAGACTCGCCTGTCCTGATTTGGGACTTGACTCGGGACTGGAGACTTACTTATTACTTGCAACTTAGTGACTTGTTCCCACCTCTGGTGGATTGATGTGAAATGCTATGTTATAGAGAAACTTAACAATTCAGAATTGTTCATAGTGATAGGAACCAGACATCTAAAGCTTTTGAGACACTCCACAGACGATGTTTTAGAACAGTATTACAACATGGTTTTGGCCTGAACCTTATATTTCTTTTGAAAAAAGAAAGCATTGTAAAGGGTGCTGTAAGGAAATATCCTGCCCATTTTTTTCTTCTATTGCATCATTATCAGCAATTACAGATATGAATTCAGAAGACGTGTAGGTTCACTGTTGGTTTTGGATAGTAAATAAAACGGCTATATTTGTTTGGTCGACATTGTGACCCCTGGTCCGTTTCACCACCACTGTAAAGAAATCAGAGTCTGCAACTTCTTTTGAGGTGAACCATTTCACATCAAACCGTACTAAATGACTGTTAACATCTGTTAACCAATTTGGACCAATTTTTTTTTAATATGTGCTTTGGAAAAGGAAACTGTCAAATCATTATTTGCACAAAACCTGCTCTTCATACCAAGAAAGACACTTTGATGAAACTATTTGGTGTAAAATGTCCCCAGAGTAAATAACAGTTTTTCATACTTAACTGAAAAATAATGATGAAAATCAAACATTATTCTCAAAACATGTAAAAGAAGGTTAGACAGCTGTGCCCTTTTAACCACTAGAGGGCAGCTTTACTTCATTAGAGACATTCATTACACACACACCAAACCTCAGCTGATAATTTCCCCTTTTCCGTATCTTGTACTGATGGTCAAACTTTATTCTCTGCTGTTATTGTTTTCTATCCAGCTTCAACCAGAGGAGGATGGGTTCCCCTTTTGAGTTTTGGTCCTTCTCAAGGTTTCTTCCTCTTGCTCTTAGGGAGTTTTTCCTTGCCACTGTCGCCAATGGCGACGCTCATGGGGGTTCGGACCTGGATTTTTTTTTTTTTTTGGTAAAGCTGCTTTGTGCCTGTTGTGAAAAGCACTATATAAATGACCTTGACTTGATATAGAACCATAAACAACCCATTCTCCATCAATCTGAAGAACAAAGTCACCATGCCAAGAACACGCTAAAGGTTCTTTGAGTGTTTATGTTTTATATAGAACCATTGTCTTCACTCAAGAACTTCTGAAGAGCCATCTTTTTTAAGAGTGTAGTTGAAAAAGTGGCTATATTTGAATTGTAGACATTGTGCCCTCTGGTTCCTATCACCACCACTGTAGATGAAGTTGTTAAGTTTGTCTAAAATGCATGATTTCACATCAAACCACATTATATCTCAATGAATAAACTGTGCAGAAATCTTGAAAAACTGGTGGAATTCCCCTTTAGGACTCTTGCTCAAAGACTATGACGTCCAGTGAAGATACCACAGGGTCCATGCTCTGTCTGTCTGTGGTCTGGCTATGGTTCAAGCTATTCATAATTTACACCACATGATGTCACCAGCCGCATTAACTCATACATCCATACACACATACAGACTATTATTGTTTCTCTACAGACATTACCTTGAAGACGTGGCCACATTTGTGAGAACATGCCTACACTGTACAGGTTGGAGTGTATATGTACAAAAACTAGAACAAAGGAGACTTTCATCTGTATCAATACGGCACTTCCTGCTTCCTCTTCTTGTCTTGCTTTTTCCTCATGTTTTTAATGCTCAATGATTTAATCATCCGTCTCCAACAGTGTTGTATGGACTGATGTTGGTTCACTTCTGTATGACCACTGTTATTGTTCTCAGGCTGTGGTCATGTGGGACCCAACCTTTCCTCTTCACCCACCCCACAGCGCCACCCAGCCTTCACCCTGCTCACTTCTGCAGAGTCATGGTGAACCAGACTTTTCCAAAGAACTCCAACCTACCACTCAACCAAGGATGAACAAAAGCTCTTACTAAAGAATCTCACATGGATTACTCACTTTACACAGCCCTGAAACATGACAGGCGGTTGAGGCAGCAACTATGTGTGGGAGGGTGAGGAGAGAGAGAGAGAGAGAGAGAGAGATGATATTCTTTTTGATGTTGAAAAGAACCCTTTCTGATGTAAAGTCTCAAAACATAATTAACACATTAGGACCATGTTGGCAGCTCAAGATCTGTCAGCAGGAATTGTCAGCTGATGACAAGAGCATAACACATTTTTTAATGCACAACAATCATGAGCTCCTCTCAGCAGCTGGCTGACGATCTGAAAATGAAGCTAATATATGCCTACAAAGCAGAGGAGCAATATAAAAAGATATCAAAGCACTGCTAGCTTTCAGTTTCCTCTGTTAAAAATGCCATTAAGAAATGACAGTTAAGGAGAACTGAGGAAAACAAGGCAAGAGCACGAAAGCTCTCAGGACTGTTCAAACGCTGGCCAGAAAGGCAAAGCAAAACCCCCACATGACAGCAAAAGCCCTACAGGAGGTTTTACATAACACAGGAGTGATGGTGCACCATTCTACTGTGCAGCATTGCTTGCACAAGCCTTACCTGCCGCCTAAGGCAAATATAGGTGGAAGAATGAATTCTACTGAACACTATCAAATTCTGGAAGTAAATGTGACACAGTAAAGAAACTGAAGCTTAGGCTATCTCCTGATTCTTTTGGAATGGCTCCCTTAGTCCCCTGACTTGAACATCATTAAAAATCTAAAAACATACAGGGCAAAAATATTACCGAAATAGAAGCTTTCTGCAAGGAAGTGTGGGTGAAAATTCCTAACACTAGAACAGAAAGACTTCTAGCTGGCATCTGCAAGCTGTGATATCTGCTAAGGGTATATAGACTTTTGCACATGCCATAATTACTATTTTTCTATTTTTAAGCTATTCAAACATAAAGTAACTGTGTTAACAATTGCAGAAAATGTTATTTTTTTAAAATAGTTTGCTGCAGATGTCCATCCATCTACCCATTCATCTATCTATCTATCTATCTATCTATCTATCTATCTATCTATCTGTCTGTCTGTCTGTCTGTCTGTCTGTCTACCTATCTGTCTGTCTGTCTATCTGCCTGTCTGTCTAACTGTCTAACTGTACGCCCATCTGCCTGCCCACCCATCCATCCATCCATCCATCTACCCATCCGTCTATCTATCTGTCTGTCTGTCTGTCTGTCTGTCTGCCTGCCTGTCTGTCTTTTTTAAAGCACTAAAAGAACCCAACGATTTCTTTTGATTCCTGAGATAAACCCTTTAAACTCTAGGGACCCATAGATGCTTCCTCACTTTCCATAACTACAGAGCTTACTCATTAGTTACATGGTACTGACAGTACAATAAGTCTTAATAATAAGAATAATAACTAAATAACAAAATAATGAGTGCAAGGAAATAATAAGCTTATGGTTAAAGGGGTTAAAGTGGAGTTAGGTGAACACATTAAAACAGATGTAAAATACCTGCCAAAGACAATAATACAAACTTGTGTGTATGTAAAGGTTCAGTCTATACTCAGGTGTAAAACAGCATTATTTAGCTTCGTTAGTCCGGCCGTCAGTGCAAACAGTCCACAAAGAGAGGAGCACCCACATCCATCTCTGCGCGCTTTTTTCATAGCGGGAGGCTGATAAAAGCCTCTTGCTGACGTCTGCCTGGAAGGGAGGGTCTATATCCACCACCACCACGCTGTTCTTGCAGCGGCGTTATGTATTTGCCTACCCGTTATCCAATCCTAGCGCAGGTGGCGGGACTCTGCTGGCGAATCGCAGCGCACAGTGGGCGGGGTTTTCCGGAAAACCGGTGGGAAACGATTGTCTCTCAGCGACGTTCAGTACAGGAAACAAGGGTACTGGTCTCCGAAAAAAAAAAAAACTTGTGTAACGCGAACCGTATAAAAGAGAAAGTAATGAGCTGTAGGCGCTTTGACTGGAATTTAATGGCTGTAAGTCGAAGTTTAGTCAGGTGAAGAAAACGCGTGTTACGAAATTTGAGTTGGTGTCGCTCTAAGGTATGTAGATCCATCCATCCATCCATCCATCATTCGTTCATGTACGTTAGTTTAGAAGCCCCTGCGGAGCCTGTAGCCTGTAGACTTCTCACACTGTGGAGGAGATTCTGATATTAGAATATTAATTGGCCGGTTAGTCACTCATCTTGAGTCGATTTTATGACCTATATTTCGTCAAGTGTAGCCTCAGTCTTTCCGGTAGCCGCATGTTCAGATCCATATCTTAGAAATCTTGTAAATTAAAGGGTCACGTCAGCTCCTGCATCCTCCACCCCCAGCCTGTGCACTAAGATGGGGATGGGAACCGACACCAAACCGCCGCCGAGCGGATCCAGCAAGTTGGCCGTTGACAGTGAAGAGGAAGACGGCGGTGTGGAGATCATGAAGCTGGAGGATGCGGAGCCGGCAGGGCAGCAGAGAGAGACCTGGACCCGCCGTCTCGAGTTCGTTCTGGCCTCGGTGGGTTACGCCGTGGGCCTCGGCAACGTGTGGAGGTTTCCGTACCTCTGCTACAGGAGCGGCGGAGGTGAGTGAAAACACGCGCTGTAGCTCTACTTCCTGTTTGGACCACGTGCTATGTAGAACCATGGACTCTCATAGAACCCTTTGCATGATCAAAGGGTTCTTTGCATCATGGAAGCGTTCTATATTGATTGAAATTGTGTTATATATGGTTCTATATAGATCCTTTTTGAAAGTGGTTCTATATAGCACCCAAAAGGGTTCTTTTATTGTTACGATGTCAAGCTTGTAACAATTGAAGAACCCTTTTGGTGCTATGTAGAACCCTTTTCAAAAAGGTGCTATATAGAACCATATACAACACATTCTCCATCAATCTGAAGAACCTGCTAAAAATGCAAAGAACTTGTAAAAATAGAAGAACCCTTTTGGGTGCTATATAGAACCCTCTGTTCTTCAATTGTTACAAGCTTGACATCGTAACAATAAAAGAACCCTTTTGGGTGCTATATAGAACCACATTCAAAAAGGTACTACATAGAACCATCTACAGCACATTTTGCTTCCATCTGAAGAACCATTTCATGATGCAGAGAACCCTTTAATCATGCAAAGGCTTCTCTGAGTGTTCACGGTTCTATGTAGAACCATTTTATTCACTAAAGAACATTTCTGCAAACTTTGTTCCCCCCTTTTTCCCTGTTCTTCAATGTTCAGGACCCCTACAGAGCAGGTATTATTTGGGTGGTGGATCATTTTCAGCACTGCAGTAACACTGACGTGGTGGTGGCATGTTTGTGTGTGTTGCGCTGGTACAAGTGGATAAGACACAGCAGTGCTGCTAGAGTTTTTAAACACTGTGTCCACTCACTGTCCACTCTATTAGACACACCTGCCTTGTTGGTCCACCTTGTAGATGTAAAGTCAGAGACAGTTGCTGTTGTTGCACAGTTTATGTTGGTCATCCTCTAGTCCTTCATCAGTAGTCACAGGATTCTGCCCACAGTTGGATATTTTTGGTTGGTGGACTATTCTAAGTCCAGCAGTGACACTGAGGTGTTTAAAAACTCCAGTAGCACTGCTGTGTCTGATCCACTTATACCAGCGCAACACACACAACACGGCACCATCACGTCAGTGTCGGTGCAGTACTGAGAATGATCCACCATCCAAATAATACCTGCTCTGCGGTGGTGCATAGGGGTCCTGACCACCGTAGAACAGGGTAAAAGGGGGCTAACAAAGTATGCAGAGAAGCAGATGGACTACAGTCTGTAATTGTAGAACTACAAAGTGCACCTATATAGTAAGTGGAGCTGATAAAATGGGCAGTGAATGTGGAAACAAGGAGGTGGTTTTTGTGTTATGGCTGATCGCTGTATGTAAAGTGTCTAAAAACATGTGTCATAATGTGAATAATGTGTGATCACATTCCTGCTAAAATAACAGCTGGTGCTGGTTTAGCTGGTCACCCTACATGGTCATGCTGGTTGACCAGCACACCAGCATCCAAAACACAACATATGCTGGTTTTACTGGTGACCAACTGTGCTGGTTTTCTAGCAGGATCCTGACATGTTATGCCCTGAAATTGAATGTTATCACATTTTCCACAGGTGATCTCAAGTGTTTTATGCATTTCATAATGTCATGATTACATAAGATAACATAGACAGTCCAAAACCATTAAATTGCACATGTACAACAGTATAAATGAATGAATCATGATGTGAGAAATTCACAAATGAAAAATAAACATGCGCATCACATGAGAAAAACCCACAAGTGGAAACAAGGCACGCGATTATTCCCCAGTGAAAATCATGTCATGTAATTTTTCTATAAGAGCTGGATCAGATACAATGCACAATGTAGTGCCACACTTAAAAATGCCACAAAAATTGAGTACAATTATTTTATTTAACGTTTAACATACTGTGCTGCATTAAGCAGCACTACTTATGCTTTTTTTGTAATGAAACTTGCAGTCGGTCAGTGTTCTGTACTGACGAGATCCACAATATGCTCGGAAAAGTGTATCAGCATGTAATTTATCACAATAATGATAAAATATTGCCATATTGCCCATCCCTAGGGTTTTGCCCACCTAGTCACATCAGTTTTTTTCCAGTCCTCAGAGACACTGCCTCGAGCCAGTCCATGTTTTTGTTCCATTCCATTTCATAACAGCACACCTGAGGCAGGTAAACAGCACCCAGCAACTCACAGCCTCTGGGTTACCTGGCTCACCTGGCTTGGGTGTGTTTGGAGCTGGGGCAGATGTAAACATGCGCTGGATAGAGGTTTCTCTGAGGAGGGTTAAAACACTTGGGACCTCATTTATAAAACATTAGATAAGTTTTCAACATTACTTAGAAAAACATAACGTTTCATGGTGGCACTGCCACTGGGAAGGTTTCATATACGATCATTTTAAGATTGAAATAATCATTTATGAATGTTTCATAAATGTGGTCCCTGGTCTGTATCATTTATGTGGGGTTGTGAAGTCCAGCATGCAGCTCTGTAAACCTGTAACTTTAAACCAGGACTGTGCAGTGTAACAAACTAAACAAAACATGCAGCAAGAAAGTTTATTTGTAAAATTATTGATGAATATCATAATAAGATCAGACTAAACAACCATCTCCGAGTCTGGATTCGGGTAAATAAACCAAAAAGAATCTAGATGAATGTATAAATTTTAAAGAATGTCAAATTTGAGTTTTTGTCAATGCAAATATGTTTTTGAGTTTCACAAATGATCAGTGAATGTGACCTGTAAGCTGTAAAGTCACTCCACTCTTCGGTTTCAACCTCAGGTGCAAATCTACGCAAATGAATCTGTTTTGGTGCTCACATAGAGTCTACAGCCAAAGTAATTTGAAATTTGTTCAGATATCGTTCCCTAAGTGTTGTTTATTTTGCATGTTTTTCTCTAGCTGTTTTGTTCTGTAGGGATATAGAGTTTAGTTCCACTGAGAAACTGAATAGTGTCTTGAATGGCAACAGTAAAATCAGTAAATTGTCCACGTCTCTGTTATTATTTAATTCTCCTATAGAGAAAAATTGATTCAATCATGAAATGTAAACAAAGTCATTCAGAATTGCTTCATCTAAAATGGTGCAACCTAACAACAAAGTGGTATCTGGTACAACAGTGATGATAGGAACCAGGGGTTGTGATGGCTACAATGCAAATATAGCCATTTTATTTACTATCCAAAACCATCAGTGAATATACACATGCCTTCTGAGTTTTTATATGTAATGCTGATGATGGTAAAATAGCAGTAAATCTTGGATACTACTTTACCTTGAATGTACTGCTCCACCATGAACGGCTTAACATTTTATTCCAAAACTTTATCGCAAAACTATCTAAAAAATGTGTCAGCCAAAGTATTCCTAACCATTTCATGCAGCGGGAGGTTACATTAGGTAGCTTTTAGTGGCATTGAATAGTCTAAATGTCTGGTGTAACTAAGATTTAATTATGCAGAACATTAAAAAATGGTGGATTCTCCTATAAATAGGACAATGAGTGATGGAACAGTTCCAGTCATAAAAACGAAAACCCCAAAGATCTGTTCTTCCTGCTGCACATAACCACTGAACACTTCATGTAACGAAGACTTAAAGCACTGTGCCAAAGTCAGAGATTCATTTCTAAAACAGCCATTAGGTTGAAGTTCATTCATTTTTAAGATAACAGTACTTATTTAACGGACAAATACACAGAAACCACAACAACTAAATATATCCTCAGATTTTTCAGTATTTACTGTATCCACTCTTTGCCTTTATTACAGCTTCTGTTCATTTTTAAGAGACTTGCTTTCAGTTTTTCAAGGAAATCTGCAGGGATATTTTTCACACCTCCAAAGTTCAGTCTCAGAAGTTGGTTGGATTTTCTGCTACTCACAATCCAAGTAATCCCAAACACATGCAGTGAAGTTGAGGTCTTGACTCTGGGATGGTCAGTCCATTGTTTTAAGAACACAAGCAGCTTTTTTGTTTTTTTTTGTCTGTTTCCTTTTCTCACTGAGGCTTCTTGACAGCTAGACATCCTTTCAGACCCATAGCGCTGAACTCTACTCACGGTGGAACGATGAACAGAAACACCTGTGATTTTTTTCACGTCTGAAGCAGCTTGATTTTCTCTTCTCTCTCGAAGATGAAACCTTTAAGTGCTGTTTATCTGATGGGGACAGTTTTGGTGTCTACCAGGTCTTGCAGGTGGTTGTTAGGAGTCCCATTTTCTCTGTATCTTTTAATCATTTTCTGAGTTTAAGTTTTGGAATCTTCCATTTTTTCACTCATTTTCCTTTGATGTTCCTCTTGTTTATGCAGGTTGATTATCTTATATACCTGATTTCCTTGGAAAAATTGCCTGAAAAATAAATAACTTGTATTTAATGACTTGTATTTAATGGTTCTTTGCTTTGAATCAGGGATTTGAATACCATTTAGTGACATGCAAAGCAGTCCTTTGATGAGTGTTTGCAGAACCTACTGCATATATAGGATCCTATAGGTGTATACTGTGGAATGCAATGCTAAGGTGGCTGTACATGGTTTTAAAAGAGGCTTATTTAGACAGAAGGGGAAAACAAACAGCATGATTCTAAAACCATATGAAAAAAGCATAGCAGGTGGTCTCTAATATATTAACGTTCTGCTAAAGCTCAGTGGCACATTATGCACTATGACTATAGGATATAGGATAACAAGCCGCTGACTGAGCTGCATGACTGGTTTCCTGAACAATGGGTCACGTCATATAATATAACACTGGCACAGCACTGCCATCGTTACTGAACACTGCCAAAGGACATCTTTACACCAGAGGTCCCGCACAGTGTGTTATTTGAGCTTGCTGCTGTTTGTGTCATGCCTCCATCATGAACCCCTCTTGTGTTCTCTGTTTTCTGACACTGTGGATTACATTGTTTGCTCCGTTGTTAATCATAAACTAAAATGTCAGTGGATGTTGGTACATATAGGTCACTGCAATCGTTAATCTACTGGCTTGGAGTTTCCTGCACTGATCTATGTAGGGTACTTCACCAAGGTGAAGAACCTAGAAAAGATAATGCATTTTTATAGATAAAATAAGCAATTTGCAATATATGGACTGTCTGGGGGTCCCTGAGGGCCAGTTTGAGAACCACTATATAGGAGCTTTTTTGCTAAGTGTGCATGTCTTGTATAGTTTTCTGTCCTTAATGTGCTGTCTGTGGTATATTAACTGTAGCTCAGAGATGATTAGAGTAGGGGTGCATCATATATTGACTGCCAGTTTATTACATGTGAAGATAAATGGGAAATTGTGATGATTATTTTCAGTCTGATATTGGATCTGATGACAATAGTTACTACAGATAATTTAGTGCACTATTTGTAGGTTTCAGTGTGTTAAATGCATAAAAATCAAAAGACTTCACAATAACTACACATGAAACTATTATTGACCAGGAAAAATACAGTTTCTGAGTGTGACAGATTAACTTTCAGTAAACAGTTATTACAGGAATGTTCATAATGTTATATTACTATTTCATCCCCTTACTCTCTCTCTCTCTCTCCCTCTCCCTCCCTCTCTCTCGCTCTCTCTCTCTCTCTCTCTCTCTGTCTATTCTATTCAATTCTATTCAATGTTGCTTTATTGGCATGACAAATATTAACACTTGTATTGTGTCTCTCTCTCTCTACTTTCAGGTGCCTTTCTCATCCCCTATGTAATCATGCTGTTTCTGTGTGGTATCCCGTTGCTCTTTATGGAGTATGCCATTGGTCAGTACACTCGCTTGGGGCCAGTTCATGGACTGGCCAAAATCTGCCCCCTTCTCAAAGGTGAGTGGTTTGTGTGCATCGATTGTGCCCAAGCACTATTGATGGTTTGGTCACCCATCATAGACCTTCACTGTGTTCCCCCACTTTCCACAAATACTGTCCAGCAAAAAGGCAAGAAAGTTTGATATGCGAGTGCTGTGTTTATCAACTCTGTCTTGCCTCCTTTATGACCAGCGATACGTTCATACAGTCTTCTGTGTACAGTCTTCTTTTAACTCATTAAAATGTTGCAAAATAAGACAAGTTTAAAAATATTCAACTAATTGCAAAACCTTGCCAAGCACCATACATTTGGATTTCCTCAAGTGGCACAGCCACCAACAAAGGACTCATATGCTTGATTATTTATTTGAAAAAATATAGTATAATCTTGAGTCAAAATACAAAATTTGTGTGGTTGTCAGACTAATTCAAACATGTTTTCAGTCCTAAAATGTCACATTTTTAATTAATTAATGTGTTTGTGCCAACTGACTTTTTCTGGGTGGTAAAAATGATTACCCTGTTATGGTTTGCTTGCTTTATACAATAGTTTGTGACATAAACAATAGCTTCACAGCAGAGTACAGAATCACCTTTCACCTTTTATTTGTCTGCTAGGGTGGGGTTTAGGTTTTCAAGAAGAAGATTAATAAGTCACTAATAGGCATCATGTCTAATCGTGTTAGCTAATTGTTCATACACATGTAGCACTTTCATTGTTTTATTGTTTATTCTCAAATCTATAATCATTAACTCTAAGCGTGCAGTCTGAGGCTGGTGGGCTGAAAGTTTATGGCTGTTTTCTAAAGTTCAGATGTACTTGTTTTATTTCCGCTGTACCTCCGCATTACTAACTGTGCACTACGTGCTGTGATCAGTCATAGGAGGTGTGAATCAGAGTTCATTAGGTCAGTGGTACATTTGCTAACCACAAAGTCTGCTTCCCTCAGGGCTGATTCTAGCTTCCCAATTTTGTACTCACAGTCTTGAAGGCAAACTTGTACGCCACAACTGTGTTTCATTACTAGGGCCAAAAAAATTGTGACTGAAACTGATGCTGATTTTAAGAGGCTAAAAATACAGATAGCCGATAATATCAGCCGATATCATTTAGATTTTATATTTAGATTTTAGAGTACATGTTTTTTGGTACTTGCCAACATCAATACTATACTGAGTAACCTACTTAGAATTAAGTTGTCATTAGTGTAAATAAGTGCAAAGTACCTTAACAGTTCAGTCGTTAAGATCTAGCTGATCTAGCTGAAGTGCATTAATTACCTTTGATCAAGTAGCGTTGCAGTGGAGAAGATCTGGTTTTGTTTCACATCAGTAAAGCTGTATGTTTCATAGTTTTGATCCCTGCACATCATCTGTCTCTTTCAACAACAGTCTCTGTAGCACAGTGACAGCAGGAATCACATCCGAGGCTAATCTGAGGAGCTCACTTGTTTAAAGCATTTTGGTTGGCTGGTTAAGCTGTAGCTGACTGTCCAGACATACACTGTGATTTCAGACATACACTCAGTCCAAATGACATGCTACATGAAATGTAGCCCCTACAGACAGCTCATAGGCAGTTAATAAAGCAGTTTCATTCAGAACACTAAAACTAAAATGATGTACAGCATGCTCCAAAAGTCTGAGGCCACTTTGAAAATCTAGGATTGATTTCATTTAATTTTGCAAATAACAGAAAGCTTAAGAATTTAGAAAACATTTAAAACAAAGAAAAATTAAGACACATAAAAGGAAGAAAATGTATTCAAGATACTGCACTGTTTCTACTTAAGCAAATTTGTGACTTTGACCATGTTAAGGCCTTTTTTTTTCAGTCATATTACTTTCACTTAAGTGCATGTTCAGATGACTCATATTCAGAGGTGGATTTGATTAGCTCAAGAGAGGCTTCTCACTGTTAGTGATCAGAGTCAGTGCCAGCTTAAGTGCACACTGTCATTAAAGCAAAAGAGAGACAAACACTAAAATTCTGAAATTTGATTTAGCTTTTTATTGAGATTGCTATGCTGATAATATTATTTATTATATATTAAGGAAGAATGCAAAATAGAAGCATTTTCACTCTCAGATTTTTGGCCCCTACTGTATCTGAATAGGACAATATGGTCTCTCTATGTCTACTTTACAAAGATGATTTAAAAATATTAGCTTACAAACATTTATTACAGTTCCCTCGCAATTCTGTTCAGTCCTACAGAGTAAAATACTCCATGTACGGACTTTGGTATTGCAAATGTTGACTTTTGTTAGTCTACATGTTTTCACTTGAGTAGGGGAAGTGGCTGTGATTGTTTGTGTTTAACACAAACAATCACAGCCACTTGTGTGTGTTTGCAAAGTGTTAGTCTGGCAAGAATATACCAAAGTGGAATGTTGAAAGTGACCAAGGACTTGCACCAATGCATCCCTCGTTTGGATGTTTTTTTTTTTACACTTTTTTCATTTTAACCTTGCTGGTATTTTGTGTTCAGATTTACCAGTTCATGCTGTACTGCTGTGATAGACACTAGCATGCAAATATAGGTGAGTCTGTAGGACCTCAATATCGGCTGGTGTTATCGGTCAGGCTCTACTTCCATATTATGTTACTATATTATATCGGTTGAGCCCTATTTACAACAAAGAGCTTATAAATGAACATCCGTCCTCTAAACTGTATGGTATTTCCATTTAATCACTGTTTCAAATCTTAATTTAAATCAGTTGGCACTTTAAATCTAAATGTAAATCATGGTGTTGTTGACCATTTTCTTGATTGCACTCGTTTTTGTCATTTTGCTGGACTGTGTTCTGTGATCTTGATGAAGAACAGGCCATCACTCTCTCCCTTTCTGTTCCTCCACATACTTTGGTTCTGAGTTTAAGGTTTTCACCCCACAGTTTACTGCTCTGTCGCTAGCTGGGATGATATCTGATGACCTGTTGATGGTTGATCTCTTAATGGTGCTTGGCATCATCAGCCGCTCAGATTTCAGGGACATTGAATTCTCATGGCTCAACTGAACTCTTCTGTGAAGAAGGCCGGAAGCCTGAGAAAGGCTTAGTGCTGATGAAGGCACCAAATAAGAAACGTACAGTGATTAGAAAAGAAAACTGAGCGACTGAGGGGGCTTCTGATCCTGAGCCAAGTCTGAGCACTGAAATCTCCAAAGGAAGTCGAATTGATTCTAGATATTTTCAGCAGCATTATAGTGCTTCTGTTTTTACTGATGTCCATGTTTTGCCTGGGCTATATAAACATTTATAAATACCTCAGTATTTCAATTTAAGAAAGTTTGATAACCAGATATTTATTTTCAAAACATATTAAACCTATTATACTATAAATAGTATCTGTCAATCTGGTACATGTGAGGCACCATTTCACACACACTACTGTTAAAACTTTTGGAATCATGGTTTTTAATAATATCAACCAATGTTATCACAGAAGAACTCAAAATGCTGTTAATGTCCAGGATATTTGAAAAGGAATGACCAAATCTTGCTAATCAAATATCTGTTCATACTAATTTTGTGACAAGATAGTAACTATAAATAGTTAATTGCAGTTTATTATTCAGTAACATTTACATCTTTTCCATGTTGTGACTTTGTTTTGTTCCCAAAATACTTTAAATTGTAAATAAACCATCAGTTTGTTGTTGTATTGCTCTGTTTATAACATTTCAATCTCTATAAGTTATTATTGAGTCACAATTATCAATATGATATTTGAGTCCAAACTTTTGAACGGTAGTGTAAATCTTATCAGTATTAATATTGCATTAATGTTATATACATACATTAATATTAGTAGTATACAGTCATATACAAAGTTTTGAACGCCCATCAAATTACGTTTTGTTGATTTTCTAGGTGAAAATAAGTTAACACACCCTCTACAGAGAACACACTTAAATATGGCTTTTTTCTGCTAATTTTAGCACCCAATTACTATTTATTTGTTGTTTTACATATTGGAAACAATAAAATATAAAATATAAAATGTGCCATAACATTTGAACCGGGAACATTCATGTTTTAATTTTTTTACAATATGTTAAATTTAGTAAATAAACAGTAATTGTGCGACAAAATGTGCAGAAATGTGTTCTATAGAGTTTTGGTGTCCAAAATTTTGAGTATGACTAACAGTATATCAGAGTTTTCATAACAGCATTTATTACATGGAATTATTTTACATGGAAACAATTGGTAGATAATGATTAAGATTATAATGAGTGTAGAAATAAGCTGAGGGACAAAGCAAGCAAACAAACAAACAAGCATTAAACCATCTAAAAGGGCTCAGCCATCAATGGTCATCATCCTCTCTTAGGTAATATTAATAAAAGGTCTTGCTTTCATTTGCTCTAACTCCAGACTTCTCTCCTTAGCTTTTATCTCCTCAAAGACAGAGATAGTCTACCCGGTCAAATCTATATCGCTCATTTCAGTCTATAGCGGCCCCTTGCTTACAGAAGGACTGATGCAGGTAGTTCTTTCTGTATGTTATTCTGATTGACTTGTTTTTTTTGTGCACGTGTCCTTTAAATATTATTTTCACATTTTACAATTATTTGATGTCATACATTTGTAAACTCCAAATGTACAGACAATTGTAATCTACAAGATTCCACGGTCACATACTGTATGACGAATAATGGGTCAGTGCCACGTTTCATAACTAATCTAAAACAAAATGACCTCAAAAGAAATAAATTATTAAAAAAGAATCTAAACGAAAAAAAGGATCTAGGGAAATGGATTTATGCCAGAATCCTTTGCCAGGTTATTCTGTGCTTTAGATCCTGCATGTTCATTTCAGAAGGTGTGTGTATTTATATGCATGGCAGCTGTCACTAAGATTCTTAGCATTAAGGTAATTGTTTCCCTAAAGAGGTTTAAAGCTCCAGTCAGGAATCAGTGTGGTGGGCATGTCAAGTTTGGTCCTCCACCAAAATCAAATGGAAGAGTCATCAGGAAGAAACCTTACCTGCGACCTCATCACAAAAGTCAACAGCTAAAGTATGCAAAACAACATCTAGATAAACAGGCAACCAGACATTTTGGAAACAAGTACTGTGGACTGATGAAGTAAAAATGAACTTTTTGACCATAATCACCAAAGGTATGTTAAAAAGGGGTAGCATTTGATGAAAAGAACACCTTGCCAACTGTTAAGCATGGGAGAGGGTCTATTATGCTTTGGGCTTTAGAAGAAAAAGTGCCAGAAACAGAAGCTGAAAAGGGGCTGGCTTCTACAACAGGACAATGATCAAAAACATACTTCAAAATCCACCATGAACTACTTCAAGAAACGCATGCTGAAGCTTTTGAAATGGCCCCACAGTCCTGTAAATCATTAATAGTCTGTAGGTAGATGACCCAATGTAAGATGACCCAAAATTATCACAGAACTAGAAATGCTCTGCAAGGAGGAATGAGTGACAATTCTTAAAAAAAGAAGCATTTGCAAGCTGTGATATCTACTAAAAGGGATAAGTACTGATTTAGTAGGGTATTGAAACTTTTGCACATGTCACAATTAAAATTTAATCAACAAAATATGTAATATGGCCAGGGTGCCTAAATATTTGCATACAATTGCACATGTAGATGAGTGAGGTGCCACAGTGAATGGTGTATTCAGCTCTACTGTATACTATTTTTTGCTCCATTTAAACTTTATTATAACTTTAATTTCATTCACCATCTAACTTTAGAAACTGCCAAATGCAGTTAAGGGCGTCTGCTTAATCATGTAGAAAGAGTTAGATGGTTTGCATGAGGAGGCTTCTTGGGCAGCAGTACGAAAAGAGCAGAATGAAAATGATTAAGAAGAATCTTGGACACACAAAGCACTGACAAAGCCACAATAATACAGTACAACAATCTAATATGTTTTTTTTTTGGGGGGGGGTGAATCCAAATAAGCTGTGAAGATCATCTTTAGAACTGATCTTTTTGTTTTTTTGTGTGTCTATTTGTGTATGTATTGGTGTTTTCTGTTAAAATCCTATGAAAGAAAATATTAAAGTGGTCTAACAAAAAAAGCCACTGTTAGACACGTAGACATTAGAATTAAGAATATCAGGAGAGCACTGCTTTCATTCAGGGCCAACGAACCTATTCAGAGCCAGTGGAGCTCCTGATTCTCTGAAGCTCCCTATTCTCTGAAGCTGCTGATTCTCTGAGGCCTGCTTTATTGCTTGGCCAGTGATAGCATAGGGCTTTAGGGCTTTAGTGCTTTAGGAGTTTGGGGATGACCTCAGGCCAGTGAGACAGGATCCAACAATAACATTGGGATAGTATGCAGAGCCAAGTTTTGGGTGGTGAGGGAGAAGCATCTAATGAAAACTTCAGCTGAGCATCGCCGAAAAGGAAGAAGACAAAAGCCAAGCAGCTTAACAGTGGACAGTCAGGGAGGATATCTAATCCAAGGACTTAGGCCATCAGTGCATGGGCTGGTCAACACACAGACGCTAGTCAGAGATACCGTAGTACGCTTGTGATTTCTGCAGTGTCATCACTTTTCTCCTCTAACAGCAATGTGTAGATTATATAGATGCACTAAAGAATGTGTTTGTGCCTAGGATATGCATTCAACCCGGACTTTGACCAAATGATCCTATAACTCACCATAATCTGCTGTGGAATGTGGGCCTATCAGAACAGTATGAAACCTTTTACATTAGCTGCTCAACGTTGGATAGTTATTCAAGGCCCAGCTGTACATTCTTAAAAATAAAGGTACCTAAGTGGTTCCTGGCTTAGACACATGGTTCTAGGAAAAAACGCTGGGTTGGTATAGCGTCTTTACGCTATGCTGAAACTGGTTAAATTTCATAAAGGTTCTTCACACCTAAACTCATTAATAAAAAGAAAGTTTAGTACCACTTTACTGCTGGCAAGTGTTCATAAGGCTGTCTGACCATTGCATAAGCTTGTCAAGACAGCTAACATCAACCTATATAAACATCTATAAAGGTTTGTAAAAGCTTTGAGCCCATGTGTCAAACACAAGGCCCGTGGGCCAGATCAGGCCCGCAACACAATCCTATCCGGCCCGCAAAAGTATTTTAATTTTCTGTATATCAGCCTGTTTCACAACGTACTGCACTACAGTTCCCAGCATGCGCTGCAACATAATGTGCACTGTTTTTCCCCAACAACAATCTATGGGACAGCAGGCACTCCTCAATTCTCCACACTTCTACACAGTTCCACACCAGTCATATCACCAGATACACCAGCTGCATTTCAGCTGCAGTTCAACCACTATAAACACCTAATGTTAGCTTAGCGGCTCAGAAATTGAGCCCAAGTCTTAATGAACTTACAGCAAAGAAAAGATGCCAGGTGTGTACTTCAAGCAACTAGGTAGGTTTAAAAGACTGAGCTGCTGGGGACATTTAAATTTAGAATATTTTAAGTATTCATGTAATATTTCAAGGTCTGTTATAAGTGTCTATATTTTACCATTGTTTATTTTGAATAAACAATGGTCAGTTTGGGTTATAGCACAACATTCATTAAAAATGAAATAAAAACGTTTTTTTTCTGTGGCCCACGGAATTGTTGAAATTTTTTTAATATGGCCCCTTTAGTGATTGAGTTTGACACCCCTGGCTTAGAGTATATAACAGTGTCACAATGCTAATGATGTGACAGCTTTAAAATAGCTTTAAAATCTTTTAAATGGCAAAATGAAACCCACTATCTATAAGACCTGCAGAATGCTCAGCTTTGTTGTACCAAACTGTCATATTATCAGCATTATCAATGTAACATACACTGAGCTACAAACCACGTTATTTCACCTCAGAAATAGTTGTGACCCGATCTAATGCCAGAAAAAAAGATCAGACATAAACATAACTGGCGGAAAGTATGTGGACACCTGACCATCACATCTGCATGAGCTTGTTAGACATCCCTTTTGAAAACCATGGGCATTCATATGGAGTTGGCCCCCTATTCGCAGCCACAACAGCCTCTACTCTTCTGGGAAGACTTCACAACATTTTGGACTGTGTCTGCACAGAGCCCTGACTCACAGGTTCCTCCTCACCACACTCGTCAAACCATGTCTTTATGGAGCTCACGTTGTACACAGGGGTACAGTCATGGTGGAAAAAGAAAGGACCTTCCCCAAACTGTATCACAAAGTTGGAAGAATATAATTGTCTAAAATGTCTTTGCAAGCTGTAGCATTAACATTACCCTGCACTGGAACTTAAGGACTGACCTCAAACCCTGAAAAAAACAGCCCCAGATCATTATCCCTCCTCCACCAAACTTTACTGTTGGCATTATGGCAGCAGTTAATCATTACAGACAACACATAGCACAGAGTCCAGAGTCCATTTCATGAAGCTTCTGAGGCAGTTTTTGTGCTGATGTTGCCTACAGAGGCGGTTTGTCAGTTTGTGACGGAAGACAGGATATTTGTACACACTTTAGCACTCAGCTGCCTTGTGGCTGAGCTGTTGTTGCTCCTAGATGCTTCCCTTTCACAATAATAGCACTTACTGTTGGCAGGGGCAGATCTAGCAGGGCAGACGTTTCACAAACTGACTTGTAGCCTCACACGACAGTAGCACATTATAAAGTCACTGAGCTCTTCAGTTCGACCCATTTTGCTGCCAGTGTTTGTCTGTGAAGATTGCATGGCTATGTGCTTGATTTTATACACGTTTGCAATGGGTGTGACTAAAACACTTAATTAGGAGGAGTGTCCACATAGTGTAGATACAACCTGACACCTATGGAATACGTGTTGATAAATGTTTATGTAGGCTGGTGTCATTTAAACACTTCGTTAGCAAACCAAAAGCAGTTCTTCTATGGCATTGCCCTAAAGAACCCTATTTTATACTTTTATTTTATGAGTGTAGGGTGTCAAATGGTAAAGAGCAAAAGTGGAATTATGCCAGTTACAGTATGTTGTAAAGATTAGTGATCTTGAGCCCACTACTCTTACGAGTGTCACATGCTGAGCCATGTTCTCAGAAATAAATGCTATGAATGTCTGAGACCATCCAGAAAGAGATATGTCATTGATTAAGTTTCATACTTAAGGAAAAAATTAAATTTTTTTAAGGTGAGGTTTGCTTAGTAAGTTACACCTGTTTAAGTACTTACTTCCACCTGTGAAAGAGATTTGATACAGTTTAAAACATCAATCAGCTGGCGATTTCCAAGTCCTCAAAACGTTTGCTTATAATGCATTAAATGTCATGTTTTAAACATTCTGTTTCAATAAAAACTTACTGCAGGGCTTTTAGTTAATGTTAGAATGTCATTTGGGAGCCAAGGTCAGCCTTGTAAATCCCAAGGCTTTTAAACATTATCCCACTTTATTGTGTTCAGTAATGCGGCCCTTGGGGAAAAGCCTGGTCTTTTTTAGTGTTGCATAAGAGTAAGCTCAGAATATCTGATGTATTAGGAGTTTGGAGACATAAAAAGTCTTCAGAACCATCTGCTGGCACCATTCCCTTTGGTCCACCAATCACCTTTCCTTGCTTGGTGAAGTTTTTGGACTTTTAAAATGTGGTGTGATAATATCACAAATAATATTAAAGAAAATTGTTATTCTAACCTCTTGTTTATTTACACTAGTAAAATCTGAAGTCTGTTCTGCCAGAAAAAAGGAGTGTGTTTTGTTTTGTTGTATTTATTAATTATCTTGGGTAATGAAAGCATGTAGAGATTATATAGTACTGGTCCCAAGACCAACCCTTGTGGGACCCCACAAGATAAAAGATGATGCTTGGGTGAACAAGTACCAAGCGCAACATTCACAGCCACTTATATAAGACTGAAACCAGTTTAAGACGGAAAGCACAATCTCTCAGGCTGTGTCTTAAATTGTTGTGAAAGTTTTGAAGTGTAGTTAGTGAAAGTACTTTTATAATGTGTTTCATGGTTAATTGCTGAGATGTTGGACATAGTCCCACCCTATTGGGAACTGGGAGATTTGTAGATGGAGGGTCATTATTTGCTATATTGTTTCTGATGCAGCTTATTTTACTGCTAAAGAATATCGCATTTATCATTAGAGAAGATTTCTGATGGGATATGAGGTGCAGGATTTCCTAAAGAGCTTTTTAGAGAGGTATACGATCTGATTATGAAACTTCAAATGAAATAAACATAAATAATAAATAAACAAATAGCGCTCCAAATGTAAGCATTTGGACAGGTCAATTGTCATAATAGTCAAATGCAGAAAATTCTAAATTGATGTTCGATTCAAGATCAGAGACTATCAGAAACAAGCGCTGTTTATCTGACAGGTCTAACATCTTACTGCCAATTTTAGTTTCCACTTCTGGTAATGAGCCTTAGCTCCAGTATTAACCCACTCTGAAGTGTGTCCGTTCAGCAGTAGAGGACTGGAAGGATGCTAAAAGAGCAGCAGTGGCATTGCCTACTATCTAACACACTTTCTCTTTGTCCCCTACCTGTGCGTCCCCAGGTGTGGGACTAGCTACAGTGGTTATTTCTTTCGTGCTGGCCACCTACTATAACGTTCTGATGACCTGGGCTCTCTACTACCTCTTCAACTCTTTTGGTTCCACCTTGCCATGGCAGTCCTGCAATAACACTTGGAATGCGGTCAGCAACTGCTCCACTGGCTTCCCCGGCAATGCCACTCACCTGCAGTCAGCCAGTCAGCAGTACTTTGAGTAAGTAGCAGGTGAATGTTTGTCGTCATAGAAGTAAATTAAAACAGGATTTCTAGCATTTTTTTGGAAGTGACCAGATTACCAGCTGTAACTTGTGTGTGTGTTTTTTAGCCGTAAGTTGCTGGAGATGACCGGCGGTATTGAAGATGCCGGAGGGGTTCGCTGGGAGCTGTTTGGCCTCCTCGCTCTGGCCTGGCTCATCATCTACTTCTGCATATTCAAAGGAGTCAAATCCACAGGAAAGGTCAGATTTCCCTACTCCCATACCACGGAACACATTTTGAAGCAGTAGACGTGAACGACCAACCTCAACCATGTTCACTTTTGCAAGACAAATGAATAGATTATGCTGTGGGTGTCAGTTGAGACAGTGTAACTAGTAAGCTGTGTTTACATTACTATAGTAGGCTATGTAGGTTTCATGATTTCCTGTAATGAACCACAAGCAGAAGTAGTTCAACATCAGAGGCCTTCTCTGGGTATCCTCTATAGACCAAGCCCCTCATGATTTATCATGACAATTTCAGCTTTATAAAATGCTCAGTCAGTTATGATCCCAGTTCTTTTTTAATAGGGTTAAATGAGAGTGATTAATCTATGGCTGTGACAATTATATGTTTTACTGTCTTGTTTGTGTCTCCTATTGGCCTGTAAATTCTCTCTGTAGGTTGTCTATTTCACTGCTACATTCCCTTACTTCATGCTGTTTGCGTTGCTGATCAACAATGTCCAGCTGCCTGGTGCAAAAGATGGCATCCTGTACTTTCTCATGCCCAACTGGAGCAAACTCCTGGAAGTGCAGGTGAGCTTGAATTGGTGCAGTTATTGGTGCATTTGCTGACGTTTGCTTTGGCCTAGTGTTGTATATATCTATCTCACTCAAGAAGAGCCATTTAATTATGTTACTTTTCAGCTACATCAGCCTCATTCCTGCATTACGAAACTATGGGAGCAAACTTCAGAAACACAACATGTCTTGACAGATCAACTATATGCAGAGTCACAGGGAAACAGCTTACATTTGATTTTTCAGTGAATCATTCCTCTGAGACTTATGTTAATGTGAGCCAGTTGTATGGACCAGTTTAAGGCACTGAACGGTGCATCAAGTTTCTTATGTTCGGATGGTTTTATGGCTACTGTGAAGTTAAGGCTGAATTGTCTCCCTTTGTGAAATACTCCTCAGACCAATAATGCTCAGGGCAAAGTAGTCCAAGTGAGGGACACCCTACAGCTGACTGTTTTCCACTTAATCATTTCTGTTGAACCAATAGCATGTCTGGACCAGTGTGTGAAATTTACTGTCAGATCATTTAGAGAATATTAATTTAACATTACCGGCTAAACATGAGATAACATGTCTAGCAAAAGCTACTCTGACCTATTTCTTCTTTAAGGTATGGGTGAATGCAGCTGCACAGATATTCAACTCCATTGGCATTGCTTTTGGCTCTATGATATCTATGGCTAGCTACAACAAATACAACAACAACATCCTCAGGTGAGGGATTTTGGAACAGAGGAAAACTGATGTTACACCCCTAAAAAGAAAGGTTCTGTCAGGGTTCTTGGTTTGGATGTATGGTTCTGGAGAATTCATTTAATTGCTGTAGTATATTTCCATTATGTGGAAGGTCTTTAAACTTTAAAAATGATCTTCACACAATATATAAGTTAGTATGAATAAAATAATGCTAACTTACTGTTTATTATTTTGTATGGATTTTAAATTGTATTAAATCTGACACGCCCAGCAAATTGTATATTTTGCAGTTAACTGTCAGATTATGCATGTCATTTTTAAAGTGCAGTAAATAGAATTAGAACTTAACAATAAACCATTTGGCAACAGGGACACCACTATTTTATGGGTATTATGTTGTGTCTGTAATTCTCATTGTCTATTAAATATATTGTCCAAGATATTGTTGAAACTGAAAAGTAATGTCAGGGTGTGTCAATATTGGTATAAAATAATGGTATACCGGCAGTATGTGAAATATGTTGGCTGGCTACTAACTGGCTGCTAACCTTCTAGTTTGGGAATGCGCTCTTCCACACATTAACTGAAGTCTTACACATCTCTTTTGTCATTATTCTAACCCTTGTGTGGTGTTTATGTTTTTGTTACTCAGTGGTCTGGTGGACCCACCACATTATTGTTTTTTTTAAATCAATACAGCCACAATAATTTATGTAAAAATATCACAAGTGTCCAGTGTAGGGTTCTCCTTTAGCAGCTGTAGCCAGTCAGCAGCCTGTCCATTTGGTCCACCCTCACACACACGCACACATATACAAACACATAGACACACAGACATACACAGACTAACAGCAGGCCATGTAGGAGGAGAACAGAGTGAAGGACACAGCACCTCCACACTTTTATTCCCTGCGGGTTCAGCCCAACACCACATGTGTAGTATAAATGTGTAGGGGGGTGAACAGAGTGAAGTCACTGAAAATGTGTTATTTGATATGTGTTTCACAGAAAATGAGCAAAGGCCGAGGAATCTGGGGTTGAAATAATAATAAATCGTATAATTTCTTCTTTTGGTAAACACTGACAACAAGTCCCACAGACCTGAACACCACACAAGGGTTATGAAATGGATAACAAGTCACTCTTTCCACAAAACTCTTGGGAAACTGTTTTCATATTGACAAATATGTTACACCATATTGTAAAGTTTTTCAGAGGTATCCCAGTCATAGTTACAGTTGCTAGGCTATGAAGGACCAACTGCTACAGCGCCACCCTGAGGCAGACCAGTGCTGCATCTCTGTTTGGCTAAGAATACCAAAGACAGAAGCGGCTGAACAGCGAGCTTTCCCTGAATTTGTATTTAAGTGTCTGTTTTGCCCTAATGAATAACATAACATCATAGTAAGTTTGTTTTCAAGAAGCCCCCAGAATTTTGATTTTGAGACGTTCAGGAGGTCAAGATGTTTATTAGAGGGTCCTGGACCCCCCAAGACCCCCTATATTTCACACCTTGCATATCGGTACAGATTATATATATGTTGTTAAGCACTATTTACAGATTAACAAAAATGGCTCTTCCAACTAGAAGTGGTTCCTCTATGGAGAGACTCCAAAGAACCCTTTGTTTTAAAGACTATACATGTGTCTTGAAATTAAAAGAATTAACTTATTTATCACAAAAAAACCCAGAGTTACGCCGTGTTTGATTGTTTTTTTTTCTCTTATTTTTATAGGGACACGTTTGTCGTCTCTCTGGCTAACTCGGCTACTAGTATCGTAGCTGGGTTTGTGATCTTCTCTGCTATTGGCTACATGGCACATATTCACAACCTGCCTGTGGATGACATAGCTACTGATGGTAAATTAGACACATATTCCACATTCTCTCTCTCTCTTTCACTTATTCATAACACACACTCTCAGTCAGGACAAGTCCTACTTTTGGTCTCATAGTTCCTGCCCACACCCATAAATATAAAATGAAGGGAGTGATGGAGTTTTATAACCAAAATTAAATGTAATAGTCTGATTCCTTAGGAAAAAGAACAAAGATCATATTACAGGAATTTCTGTAAGGTAAGAACACAAGTATTATAGATGGCTATTAGTATACAGCGCTATGTAGTCAAGTCAAGTCAAGAGGCTTTTATGGTCATTCCATCTATGTACAAGTACACAGTGGAGTGAAATTACATTCCTCCAGGAAGAACAAGGTGCAACAAGGAACAAAAAGTACAAAGTGCGAACGTGCAGACATAAGTGTGCAAACAAAAAATTAAGCTATAAACAATACAATAAATATGATAAATTAAACAGAGATTAGACACAGTAAACAGACAGGACAGTGCAGCGCTGGCACAGCACAGATTTCTGAGCATGAGGTAGTGGAATAAGGTGCAGAGATATTTAACATGCTGTGATCTGTGAGTTGACGCAGTCAGAGAACATACGTGAGCACAGCAGTCATAAATGTTGTAGCACCCTATAGTATTAGTATATAGATAGTATATATATCTTTTTTGTCAGTGAACATACACAATGCTCAGGTTTCCTCAAGCCTTTCTGCAGTGCAGACCCTTCTGAATAGAGGCAGCTGGCCAGCAATGCTGCTGAGAAGGCTAACAAGAAAGGCAGTGAGAAATTCTAGCTTCACATTTTTCGATAGGTCGTGATGAAACATGCTTCACAAAGAGAGCTTATTTTGTGAAACACAACAAAGTGATTATGAGAGACAGAGCAGGTGTGGGAGAGCTTGGCAAGGTCACGGGGGGGGGGTGAAAGATGTTTATTCACTAAAAGAATGTATTTGTATCCTGGTTTCTCTCCGTTCTCAGTGGAAAACTACTCTGTGCTTTGTCAGCGGAGTTGGCAAAGGTAGCTACTATTGACGGTCAAACAACAATGCAAAATGTACAGTTTTTCAACTTTGAAACCCTTCATTAGCTCAAGACGTCTTGTGTTTGGAGCTGTAATGTTCCATAAACATGCAGTCAAATCACATTTGAATTTCTGTCAGTCTTCTCTTCCCGTTCCAGCCACCTCCAAACTTTCCAGCTTTAATATTATTGAGCTTTGCCGCTGTTGAATTTCTCTGCCAATTAGTGCATAAAGCTAGCAACCAGAAGTGATGTCAGGCTGAGATTTAAGGCTCACTGGTTCTGAGGAATCCTAATAAGAAGTCCTGCTGATTTAGAATCTGCCCTGTTCCCCTTCTGAACCTCAGGCATGCACCTACAATTAGGAAACAATTAGGGAAGAATTTAAAAGTTTAGAGTTGTTACAAAGTTACTATAAATAGAGAAGAAGTCTAGAGTTATTATAGAGTTATTGTAAATGGGGAAGAATGTCAAAGTCTAGTGTTATTATAGAATTATTATAACAGTGGAAGAATGTCAAAGTCTTGTCATTGTAAATGGGGAAGAATTGAGACATTTAATTATTGTAGAGCAGGAGTGCCCAGTACATCGATCACGATTGACCAGTCATGATTGACCAGTCGATTGTACCGTGCATGTTGGAGTGCACTTCATTCAAACAGGCTATCAAATTTCAACACTTTCTTACTGATTCTGGTGGCGGGCAGGTCAACGTGATTGACTTACGTGAAATGTGGCCACTGTCTCTTTAATTTACAGCTTGCTACCATAGTGAATTTGCCTCTCTGGCGATCTAGAAAGTTTCCATTTATCGGTGGCAAGTTCGTGATCTATTTGTAACCTACGCTGACTCTTTCAGAAGATGAGTGCGAGACCTGGCGCAAAGAAACCGACTTACCTCTTCCATGCAGAGCAGGAGGAGGACTATTTTTTCACTATCAAACTCCAAATGCATCTGCTTGATTTGTCAAGTAGCCATCGCATTAACTATACACAGAAACTACAACTACAAATCCCCAGCTAAAAGTGAACTCAGGAAGAAAAAAGTGGTCCAGACTACACAAACCTGGCTCATACCATTCAGTGCAAACCATTAGAATAAGGTCAGTGTGATTCTTCAATGACCTGTCCACTTGAAAAAGTAGATCTCAAGCCACAAAAGTGTGGGCACCCCTGTTGTAGAATTATTGAAATAGGGAAGAAATTAGAAGTCTGGAGGTGTCATAGAGTTATTATAAATGGGAAAAAGTTTATAATAGAGTTATTATAAATGTGGATTTAGAATTTCAATGTTAGTGAAAATTGGATTGATAGATTTGTTATATATAGGGAACAATTACAAAGTCTAGAGTTGTTATAGATTTATTATAAATGGGGAACGATTTAGAAATCTAGACATATTATATAGTCATTATGAACGGGGAAGAATGTAGAAGTCTTGAGTTATTTTAGCGTTATTATTAATTGCGAATAATTCAGCAGTCTATAGTTATTGTAAATGAGAAAGAGTTTGAGCATTTAGTTATTGCAGATTTATTAAAGTAGGGAAGAATGTAGAAGTCTAGAGTTATTATAGATTGCATTTAGAAGAGTATTCTATGCTATGCTATGCTATTTAAATGGAAATTACACAATTACTTGATTAACCTGTTATAAGCTGTATATGGGCTGCACTTAAGGCTGTCACTCTTATAACTACCTAAATTATATGCTGTATAGAAGTTATCAAATTATTTATAGAAATGACTGATAAATCTTTATTAGTAGGTTTATAACTTTTCATCAAATGCATTTCATAATAAAATATCTGAAAAACTGTTCCGCAAGTACAATTCATAAAAAATATCTCCTCTTCTATGTACAAACACAAATATGGAACTGAATACAGTTTTTGAATCTATCTTTTCGACAGAATTTCTCAGTTTGTTTCAATCAGCTGAGCGTGACATAAGGAATATAAAATTACACCATGTTTCTTTTATCACCAACGACAAGTGTGACTTCTAAAGGGGTCAGCAGGGATATATGACCAGTTTATTCAGATGTGTTGCGCTTTTTCTTTCTTGCTGCTGTGCCGTCATTCAAAGGCCTGATGTTTCTGTCTGCTGTTATCTTCTTCATGTTGTCACCCTTTAATTATTGAAGTTTTTCAGCACGGAAAAAGTGCAGAACGTCTGGTGTAGCTAACTGCCGTGGAGTTGTATTACTCTCTGAATGGGACGGTTTTAATATCACCTTACTGTGTTTGACTAGAGATTGTAGATTAGATTGTAAGTAGAGACGGTTTTCTGTTGCTTTGGCACATGTGAGTGATATTTTAGCCACTGGTGTTTGTTCTTGTTTATGTGTTCTGTGTGTGTGTGTGCATGTGTGTGTGTGTGTGTGTGAGTAGGTCCTGGTTTGGTGTTTGTTGTGTATCCAGAAGCGTTCTCCACCATGCCTGTATCCCAGCTGTGGGCTCCTCTTTTCTTCTTCATGCTGCTCTGCCTCGGCCTGGACAGTGAGGTACCGCAGACCCGCTCCTGAGAAAAACACATACATACACACTTACACACACTCTCAAATTAAAATGTGCAGAAGTGTGTCCTCTGGAAAGAAGCGTAGTCTCATTGTAGCTCTGTGTTTGTGTGTCTGTGTACAGTTTGCGATGGTGGAGGTGGCGGTGACGTGCATCATGGACGGGTTTGGTGTGAAGGTTTTGCGTGTGTTTAAGAGGAAGGAGCTGCTGGTGCTGGCCGTGTGCTCGGTGGGATTTCTGCTGGGAATTCCGCACATCACCAGGGTAAACAAACACCATTAGGGGCTCAAATCTCTGATCTTACAATGATACAGTACAATTACACTGCTACAGGAAACAGTTCAGCCCATCATGAAAGCATAAAGTTCACCAACACACCGAATACACAAAAACTGGAGGAACGGTTTACACAGTAGTGGAATATAGACAATAAAAACAATAAACCAAGATTAGATATACAGCTGTATATAAAAGTTTGAACAGTCCGGTCACATTACATGTTTTGTTGTTTTTCTAAGTGAAAATAAGTTAACACATCTCCACAGAGAACAGATGAAGAGTTTCATTCCTAAATGCTGTATCTCCATTTGTTACTTTTTGGATATAATGAATTTTTGAAAAGACTAACAGCTGAAGTACAATAGAAAATACATTTTATTTAATGTAATGTATTGTATTTAATGTAATCTGATGTAATAGTGATATTTCTTATATATGTAAAAACCACTAAAAACGACATGAAGCAAAGAAAAATTTTGAAAATGGCCTGTAATGCGTTTGGCATTTTTCTGCAAAGTTTCTTGCACAACTCCTGTTTATTTGAGTTTAACTTATTAGAAAAAAACTAGAATGTTAAATCTAAAATGAGCCAATAATTATTTTTGTATTTTTTCCCAATATGTTACATTGAGCAAATAAAGTAATTGTCCATTAAAACGTGCAGCTTATTTTCACTTAGAAAATCAACAAAAGATCATTTGACCAGGGGTGCCTGAACTTTTGCATATGATTGTATATATACAAATGCACACTTATACCCACACCCACAACAATTATATATCAATTATATGTCATTGCTGTTTCAACAAAACCTTGTATCTCCAAAAAGGCAGCTTAACAGGAGAAGGAAAAACAGTTTTTTGTTAATAAAATTAATGAAACAATATTTTTTCTTTTTTGGGCTATTTCTATTGTGTAGTTCATCATGATGCATTATAAAGGGAATTATAATGTAATACTATCATGTGAAATGTAATACTTAATTATAACAGACCTTTTAGAACTGTTATTTGTAACATGAATCCATTATTTGTATAAATCGGAGAGCTGAGATATCCTCTTTCATTAACACATCTTTATAAACTTTCCCTTATGAATTAAAGAAAGATGATAAATAGTATTGGAGTTTAAGATGAGTTTCCTCCCAATGTTAAATAACATTATCTATTTCTGTGTGTGTGTGTGTGTGTGTGTGTGTGTGTGTGTGTGTGTGTGTGTGTGTGTGTGTAGGGTGGTATTTATGTGTTTCAGCTGATGGATCACTACACGGCAGTTGTGTCTCTTATGTTTCTGGCCTTCTTCGAGGTGCTGGCAGTCACACTGATCTTTGGTAAAACAATTTTTTTAGAAATTCAGGGATATTTATTTGCTCAATATGTTCTATTCTGAATTGTTTTAAACTCATTCTCTCTTCGATTCATGCGCACAAACACGCAGGAGTGGAGAGGATCTGTGTGATGGTGGAGAACATGTTGGGAAAGAGGCCAAACTTGTATTTTCGTGTCTGCTGGCAGTTCCTCTCTCCGATGCTGGTGCTGGTGAGAAAAGCTTCCTTATTTGATCTCATTCCATCCTACAACTCATGTCTCTTTTTCTTTAAATGTACCATCAAAATCTACCATTATAATCTATTTAACGACAAAGCCAACTTTACTTATACAATGGGATGCCATTGCAATAGCCTAGCAACACGTCAGCAACCACTTGGGATATCATCACAATGGCCTAGCAACACCTTAGCAGCCTCCTGGGTTTCCATAGCAATAGCCTAGCAACACATCAGCAACCACCTTGAATACTATAGCAATGGCCTAGCAACAACTTAGCAACCACCTGTGATTTTATAGCAACAGCCTTGCCACACCTTAGCAACCTCCTGGGTTTCCATAGCAGTAGCCTAGCAACACATCAACAACCACTTGGGATACCATTGCAATGGCCTAGCAACACCTTAGCAACCACCTGGGATTTTATAGCAACAGCTTTGTTGAGCCCACTTAAAGTTTGTCCACAAACTTTCCAGTTCTAGTTATCTAGTTATTATACAACTGGGAATTACAGTCATTGTACGACTCATAAAGGAGCTTTAAGTGCTCCATTTTAAGTCATATCTAACAGCAGCCGTTAATACTGTAAAGCACAGCCTCCTGTGGCTTATTGTTGTCATTTGCACCAGTCACTCTAGGGTCAGAGATTTTATACAAAGCAGTTTGCAACGTGCATTTCTACAAATCTTCTGTAAAGCGTCAGGACGTCTTCTCATTTGTCCGCAGGGTATTCTGATCTCCAGTATAATCCAGTACACTCCTGCACGCTATGGCAAGTCCTACACGTACCCGCTGTGGGCTGAGGTGCTGGGCTGGTTCATTTCTCTAATCTCTATAATCTGGATCCCACTGGGGGCAGTGCACGAAATCTGGAGGAATAAAGGATCTTTATTACAGGTACACACATGCACACATAGGCTGTTTCTCAGTACGCGTTCTTGTGTGTTCTTGCATTTTCCTGTTCTTGCTCAACATCATCTTTCACTGCCCAAGTTGCATTACAATATTCAATATGCAGCACCAAGAACGGTTAAAGTACCCGGATTTGTTCCTGATCCGCCCCGAACATCGAGAATGCATCACTTCTTAACTTGCCAACAAGAACAACCTGACACTCCCATCATATACTGTGGCATCACTGCACCTGGCAGAGGATACTGATCCACAGCTGGACCTTTATAAGTTCGCTTTTTCAAGCAAACAGTGCACTTAAATCTACTTTAGAAAAAAAGGCCAGAAATAAACATTAAAGTTGTCAAATCTTCGTTTGGTACACGTAACAAATATGAGTGTTTGTTTCATAAGGACGAGGCTCCATTTAGTACCAGTAATATCTAACAGTGGCAGCCTTAGAGGCTTCTAATTCAGCAATCCCAGACTCCCCAGCCCCCCCAATATGGACATGATCATGCACATATCCACACACATTTGCTAGTTTTTTTTAGGTATATATGCACACGTTCATGTGCGTGTGGTCTTGCTTCCTTTTTCTATCTGTGAAAGCACTGCATTTTGTGCGTAATGTTTTACAGAGGCTGAAGGTGGCGCTGAGGCCCACAGTGGATCTGGAGCCGATACATGCCTTACCAGAGAAACAGAGGGTTCACTCAGAGTCCATCACACTGTTCAGCACTTCCCAGTGATGTATGTGCACATGTACATGCCCTGAGATGCATCGCTGCTCTTCACAATCACTATATTCTTTCCAAATACATTACATTCTATGTACTGTATTAATAATATATGGTGTCATTATCCACACTAAGCTTTTTTCTGTGCATGTTTTTGCCTCAACGCTGGCTGAGGTCAGATCAAACTGGCCTCTGAACCAGTTTTATTTGTTAAGATATTTCTTAGGCTGGCTTAACACAGTGAAACTTTCATGCAACTAGTTGCATCCTATGAGTTGCCTGCAATATCATTTCCATGCAACATGACTGTTAAAGAAGCAATTTGAAAACAAAGCTGCACACAATACATTCAGTTTCTCTACTACTAAGCTAAGTTAACAGCTCATAAATTTTAGATATACCATATCGTCTATTCATCCACAAGGTGTATTTTACATATTTACCACATTTTTTTTATCTTCTTATATTAATTTCAGCTGTCATTGCAGTTCTTTTGTCTATATCTGTCGTTTATCTATCTAGGGTGCTTTACTACGTTTGAGTTTTTTATCTGTTGTGTACATGTAAAGCCTTTAAAAATGAACCTTTAAGTATGTTACAGTTATAACCTACTTGATCCTCAATCATCTTGTCCTAGAAGCCATACAAGTTCATTGAGGAGCACATCTTGATCTCCGCTTCTGTGATAATTTTCATCATTTGGATTCAAAATGAACTGAAATTTTGGGGGTGTCAAAAGAGGAGAAATTGAATCTAGCTGTGTAAATCGTGATAAGAGCAGATAATAATGCAGGGTTAATAGTGATAAAGCAGCTGTTTAAACAGCTGTTAGTGTTAGCTGGCTGGTTAAAACAGCTGGTTGAAGGAACATTAGCTTTGAGAAACGCTAATTTGTTGTCAAATAAAGAACTACCAGTCTTGAGTCAGCTGGGGGAGGGGTCTCCTTTTCAACCCCCCATTTAACCATCTTCTATTTTATTTTCTTGTCCAGTGACGTAGTGAACTCATTAGATGAATCACATGATGTGTTACTGACGTTTTGATTGGCTGTTTCATGAAACATATTTCACAAAGTTGCAGTGATGCAAATGAGTTGCAGGATGCTTTTAGTTTTATGTAGTTTTAGTTTTTAGTTTCATGTAGGTTTCCAGTAACAAAAGTTGCATTAAGGTTTCACTGTATAAAGCCAACCTTAAATACAGCTTTGGACAATAGTTTATCATTGTTCAGACTTCAGTACGGGTGGATTACACCAAAAGCCTTTTTTCTCGCAGAGGGACAGAACTATGTTGCTTAAAGAATGGTTAAATTGAAATGTAAAACGCACACAAAGCTCCTTGTACCACCAGTCAGTCAGCCAGGACATGTTTGATGTCTGAAGTTTGATTTTTTAGTTTTGCACTGTAGGCTAATGTTGTTAATGTTGTATGTATATATATATATATATATATATATATATATATATATGCTCACTTGATAGTATTCGGTGCTCACCTGTTAGTATCTGGTGCGCACCAGATTTTTACCAAAAAAATACACCATGTCCCTTTAGGGGCTCCGTATCACACAGATTCCTTATTTGATTTATTCTGCTTATGCACTGCATCTATAAATTGATTGTTAATTGATGATGTATGTTCTCTCTCTTGTGGACATGACAAATCATTTTGGTGTCACTGGCCTTTGTAGTCTTTATCAGTAGGATCCAGCTGCAGACCCTCAGTATCGCACTTTCAGACCCTCACTTTCAGACCTGCACTATCAGCTTGTACTTGTAAGGACAGATAATAAAGCTAAAAATCACTCATGGGACTCAAAGCTGCACAGCTTTCTAAACATATTTTGCATGACAGGAAGTGACTAATAGAGTAAATTCTGGTTTTCAGTCTTTCTCAGCAGTCTAGCGCTGAAAATGACATATAATTAGGTTTAGAAACGTTGCTGATATCTGAACACTTTTGTTTAATAAATATTCACTATATCCTAAACCCAGATTATGTCCACAATTATATCTCTGAATATTAAAATGTTCAGATGGCCTTATTATTATGTAAACAAAGAGGTTATACATTTCAAAAAGGAAATGAAACGGAAGCAGGAGCGGGTTTATTTTAGCATCTAAACAATGTTGCACTTGATTGGTTTCTTGACTATCACCTGCTAAATTGATATGCTGTTCCCAAAGTGTTTCAAATCTTACACATAATATGCAAAACTTCTAAATTCTACTATGATTAAAGGGGAATTCCACCCTTTTTTTGAACATTTCTTCATTATTCACAAAGTCATCAGAGTGGTTTGATGTGAAATGGTTCACTGTAGAGAAACTTACTGACTGTGATGTCTACAACATGTAGACATGGCTTTAGTGACATCACAGAAGCATTTCAAAATGGGCTATTTTTGTAGACAATTTGCACTGTCCACAGAATATGGCCATTTTATTTACTAGCTAAAATGATCTACGAACCTACACGTGTCATCTGAATTTTTATATATAATGATGATAAAATAGCGGTAATTCTGAAGTTTTCTTTGAGGACATTTTAAGCCAGAAGCTTCTCACAACTATAGTAAAACAGTGTCTCAGAGAGTATATTCATAACCATTTTATGTAACCCGAAATGTAACCTTCTGTGAGGGAATTTTCATTGGCATTAAACTCTCCAGATGTCTGGTTCCTATCACTGCCACTGTGAACAATTCTGACTCAGTTTGTTTCTCTAGAATGGAGCATCTCCCATTAAATCTGTCTGAATGACTGTTTACATCTTAACCATATACTTATGCGGAAAAAAATGGTGGAATTTTCCTTTGTTTAATATATATATATGTGTGTGTGTGTGTGTGTGTGTGTGTGTGTGTGTGTATCGCTGTTGTTGGAAGAAAACCTTGTATCTCCGTTTTTGATGTTTTTCAGTTTTTGACATAAATTGAAAATACCTGTTGTCCTTTACATTGTGTGTAAATTTCATGGTGAATGGACTAAAAGAAAAAACCTATATATATATATATATTTTTTTTTTTTCCCTTCATTAAGACTGGTATTAACTGCAAAACATTAATTTCAATATGCAATTCAACAATAAACTCTACAATGTAAGTTTGTACAGAAAAACTGAAGTGCTGGGCATGTCACTGCAAATGAAGAAGCTGCTTTATATGTTTTTTCTATTATTAGTTTGCTTATCATGCTTTTGATATCATTATACTGTATTTTGTTTTTACATCTGAGTGTAAGTCAACAGTAACATATGCATTTGTACACAGATACTCTATTTGTGTTGTTTAATCATTTCAGTTCACTATTTTATGATATATGTATAAACAGAATGGTGCAAAAATCAGAGACCAACCTGCATTTATTTTGTTTCCAGTCAAAACAGCCATTATGTACGAGTTCATTTTTCAGCCTCAGGAAAAGATATTCAACAAAATCCTCAACAACTAAACAAATATCAGTTTATTCATTGTTTACAGTGTCTTCCATTTTTTTCAGGAGACTCACTTTCAGTATTTAAAGAGGCAGGAATGTTTTTCCACACCTGCAAAGTTCAGTCTTAGAAGTAGGTTTATTTTTATGCTTCTCACAATTCAAGTAATCCCACCAAACACATTGACTGTTGAGGTCTGGACTCTGGGGTGGACAGTCTTTGCACATTTTCTTGTTTTTTTTTATGTGATTCTTTTTCTCAGTAAAGTCTTCAGTAAGGATGGACAGAAGCACCTGAGGAATTTCCAGATCTGAAGCAAGATTGGAGCTTGATTGTCTCCTTTCTCTCTCAAAGCTTTAAGTGCTGTTTATCTGGTGGGGACAGTTTTGGTGGTCTACCAGCTCCTGCACGGTTGTTCTTATAACTATTTTTTAAATTTTTGGAAACTCCTGTTTTTTCACTGATTTTTCTTTGGCTTTCTTCTTCCTTATTAATGTGGATTATCTTATATGTAGCCTGCACATCTCCTGAAATACTTGAACTTAATGGCTGTTTTGACTGGAAATTAAGCAAACAAAGAGTGGTCTCTGACTTTTGCACATTATTAGCAGGTATTAGCAGGTAAAGACACATTTCTAAATGTTACTTACTTTGAACTTTTCTTTTTTTTATCAGTAACTTTTTCTAAATACCATACTGGCTAATAAAATGTTCCTGTATATGCAGCTGCAGTGAGTGATTATTCAGCCGTTGTATGACTTTCTGACACTGATAAATAACAAACCCTTGTGTGGTGTTCAGGTCTGCGGGACCCATTTTCAATGTTTACCAAAAGAAAAAATGATGTGATTTATTATTATTTCAACCTCAGATTCCTTTTCAGTGACACTGTTCACCCCCTACACATTTATATTACACATGTGGTGTTGGGCTGAACCCGTAGGGAATAAAGTGTGGAGGTGTTGTTTCCCTTCACTCTGTTCTCCTCCTACATGGCCTGCTGTTAGTGTGTGTGTGTCTGTCTATGTGTTTGTATGTATGTGTGTGTGTGTGTGTGTGTGTGTGTGTGTGTGAGGGTGGACAACATGGACAGGCTGCTGACTGGCTACAGCTGCTAAAGGAGAACTCTACGCTGGACACTTGTGATATATTAAACGTGGTATTTTTAAAATAATTGTTATGGTTGTATTGATTTAAAAATAAAAACAATAATGTGGTGGGTCCACCAGACCACTGAGTAACAAAAACATCAACACCACACAAGAGTTAAAAACATCACAATACACATGACTGTTCAGTTTTACTAGCAGATCTGGCATGCAAACAAACGATGTATCACTTTATAGTATGGATCTAAATTGTTACAGGACTGTTCATACAGTATATATGTGTGTCTGTGTGTGTGTGTGTAGTGTTAATTTCGACCACTAGGTGGAGACAAACAGCAGGAACATCAAGAACACACAGAGGTCTTTTTTTACATCCTTTTATCTAACTTTATTCTTAGCAACAGAAACAGGTAGAGGTGAACTGAGGCCAGCCCAGGTTACATATGTCAAGAACTGAAGATTTTAAGGGCCAGTAGCGTGCAATATCATGGAATGATTTTTCTCACTTTTTGAAATGAAAGAGTTTGATGCAGCGTAAGAGCATTGCTAAAGTTTCAAAACATACTGTTCACTTCCCAGTCTGTAGAGTCCATAAATAGAAACTAGGCCGAATTAGAAATGTTTCTTGTGATGTCACAGAAGCCACCACATTTACATGTATCCACCCGTTCAGCCTACAGCAGTTAAGCCCTGCACATTCTCCCTCAAGTTCTTTTTGAATGTGACGCAGTACAGGGCAGCCAATTAAAAGAAAGCTCATTTACATATATCTGTCTTAAAGGCACAGTTCCAAAAATGTTTAATTCTAACAGAAAAAGAAAGGTCGGAAAATTGTCAACAATGAATTGTGATTGTTTGTGGTACAAAAACATGGAAACATGGGAAATAAAAAAAGTCTACTGGTCATCAGTGAGTGATATGTAAGAAAGAGGCAGCGTGTTCCAAAGAGCTTTTGTCTCTTCCACGTCAGTAAAAATATGACTGCATGATGGGAGACCAACAGTGCTGATCTGGTGAAAGAAGTGAGAAGTGTCTTTCTCTTCTTTTGTAAAAACTAATTTGCATAGTCTTCAGAGTTACTCTCTGCTCAGCAGTCTTTGCCCTACAGTAATATAACAGAGTTTCTACATGATTCTTTTAAGAATATTACAGTAAATTTGTCAATTACAATACTTCACTACAGGACATTACACAAGCATTATATATATTACACAAGCATTATATATGCCACAGTACGTCACTACAGGACATTACACAAGCATTATATATATTAAAGTACTTAACTACAGGACATTACACAAGCACTACAAAGTATTTGGTAAGTGGAGCTGATCAAATGGACAATGAGCATAGAAACAAGGAGGTGGTCTTTTTGTTATGCCTGATCGGTGTACTTGGCGAAATAAAATGATTCTGATTCTGATTCTGAATAACAATTCAGACACCAAACATTGACTACTGATTGACTACGTTTGGTAAGTGAGAGATGCAAATGAACTATTTTTTTAAGGAAACAAGCTGCAGCCAAATTATTAACAACCTTCTGGAAACACTACAGAGTAAGATTGAGCTTCTTTTTATTTCGATCACATAAACCACACAAGCTTAGAACATGCTATAAATCATATAGTGAATTCAGACATTTACAGTTACAGTAGTTTGTTGTATGATATTTCACAAGTAACAGATTTCTGTAAGACAGCACTAAAGGAATTTTATACAGCAAAAATATAATTATTGCATTAGTATCATACAGTACTATAGAAATCTTTATCAAAAAGATGGTCCTTCGAGGGTTCTTTAGTAAAGAAAATGGTTCTATATTGAACTACAAACATTCAGAGAACCCTTTACATGATTAAAGGCTTTTTTGCATCTTGAAATGGTTCTTCAGATTGAGGGAGAATGTGTTGCATATGGTTCTATATAGAACATCTTTGTAAATAGTTGTATATAGCACCAAAAAGAGTTCTTCTAATGTTACAAGATTGACATTGTAACAATAGCAGAACCCTTTTTGGTGCTATATGGAACGCTTTTCAATCTGAAGAACACTTTCATGATGCAAAGAACCATGTAACCCCTTAAAAGGCCAGCTGGCAGCCCAAAGTCTTACTACACACTTCTATAACCAAAGAATAGCTCAGCCAGTTTGAATAGAAGTCCCTGTAGTTACACTGTTAGAAATAAAGGTTCTGTGCAGGTACATTTTTCGTTCAATAAGGTACGGCTTCCCTTGAGGGTACCACCCCAGTGACAAGAGGGGTACTGTCCCAGTGACAGTTTCATACCTTTTTTTTCTGAGTGTAGTTACTGAATAATAAGCCTTAGTATATAATAAGCCTGAGATTCCTAGGGGTTAATCATGCAGCATGTTGTTTGAGTGCTCAGTTTTCTTTATAGAACCATTTCTTTACTAAACCCCTGAAGAACCATCATTTTAAAGAGTGTCTTATAAATCTTTTCTGTGAAGGAAATACAGTTATGGCCTATAACGTGTCCACAGGCAGCACTCTCTGCTAGAAAACCCCCAGATTGCCTCCGATTCATTTGGAAAGAGCAGAAATGCAGTGTTTTTTACACCGGGTGATGCATTCAGTGACGACTTGCTGTGATAAAATCGTGAATATGGATGAATATCAAAGACATACCAACATCCGCTTACTCAGACTGAAACCTCCTCTAATGGAAGTGACAGCAACTCCCTGGTATTTGAGTGAAAAATGCAAGTATGTAGATTTAGAGCTAATTCTGATTTTTTTACCACTCAATTGAATGCTTTACACGTGGCAGCTTATAAATCAACGGTTTACAAGCAGCCCAGTCTGCCGCAGTTCAGATGTAAACATGTAAACAAAAGTGCTTAACCCCTTAAGATCCCAGGCTTATTACATACTAAGGCTTATTGTTCAGTCACTACAGGGACTTCAGTGCAAACTGGCTGAGCTATTCTTGGGTTACAGAAGTATGTAATAAAACTTTGGGCCTGCTGGTAACCCTGATCATTTAAAGGGTTAAACTGTCAGTTTATGTTGAATTCTGACCTGTTGCTACTGCATGCATTTATGGAGGATACAAACAGAGTAAAAAATGGAGGCTCACAGACTCAAACAGGCCAGAAATGTCAGATGATGCCCACATGCTTTAAATATGTCCTAAGAGGGGCTTGTGGTAACAGGTGTACTCTACTGCTTCCACTCAGTTCTCAGTGGTTGTGGTAAAAGTGAGATTTACAGAGGGAAGCTACATGCAAGGTGAGAATAAGTAAGAACTGTCCTTTCTAACACAATAGCACAATATCAGATGTCTAGCTGAATGACTTTTCACTGAGGCCTTCTGAAAATTTCTATAGTCCTAAAAATAAAGGTGTAAATAACCTCTACATTTGAGAACTTCATTTTTCAGAGTATTATTTCCTACGCAGAGGGGCTTTTTAAAGTCTAGCCTGCACATTTGGAAGCAAGTAAAGCAAACATGCACATTTTTTTTGTGATGCCACAGAAGAACCACTTTTGGTTCCCTGGAGAACCTCAATAGTTAGTCCTTTAAAGAGCACTTTTTGTAAAGAAGATCCTTTTAAAGCTTGAAGAACCTTCACATGATGTTCAAGACCAATGAAAAGCATCCAAGCCAAGAACCATTTTACTTTAAAGAGCACTGTTGCCTGCAGAGAGGGAACCTTTATAGAGTCCGGCTGGAAAATGTTACAATAGAAGGGTTCTTTGGAGTGATACCACAGAAGAACCATATTTGGTTCACTGAAGCAGGGGTGGGGAACTGAGGGCCAGAGAAGAACGTGTCATGGCTGCTTTTGTACATGAGATGTTTCATCTCAAACAAGGGTTGGAACGCAAGTGGTGCAAAATGGTGCTAAAGGCCTCACCAGATCTAAAAGAGGGAAGATTTAGCGACCAGAACCTGGCCAGCTCATTAGAACCAGCAACAATTGCTGTGGCCGTTAGCCAAGCAGCAGAAAACAAGTCTATTCTGAGTAGCCCGGAAGGGTGTTCCATTTACATCTAGGCATAGTGCAACAAACACTTCTGCACATTGGAGATCATTTCTTAAGATATTCTATAGTGGCTTTCTTTAAAGAGAACTGTTGCCTGCAGAGAGGGAACCTTTATAGGTGGTCCAGCCAGAAAATGTTAAAGCAGGAGTGCCAAAAAGGGTTCTTCTGAGTGATACCATAGAAGAACCACATTTGGTTCACTAAAGCAGGGGTGGGGAACTGAGGGCCAGAGTCCAGCACAGCCTGCAGATTTCTCTGTAAACTGTTGAGGAGTTGGGCCTTCCCAGTCAGGAGTCCCCCTCCCTGCATTGAAGAACGGATGGTTGCTTTTGTAAATGAGATGTTTCACCAAGTTTTAAAGAACTCCCAGTTATAAATGTTTCTCCTAGAACTGTAAAGCCAGCCCAGGAACCATTTAGAAACCTATATTTTTGCAAGTGAGGCACTGAAACCTTGTTAGTTTTATAGAAGAGATTGAGTCTACAGGGCACTTAGGATCTAAGAGTTGTTCTGTTTTCACTAAAGCACATTAACACATAGACCACACCCTCGCATGGATATAATCCTTTCTGACTCAGACAGGCACTCAGTACCTTTTTTCAGTTTCACAAGCAAGCATCTCAAAAAAAGTTGGCACGCAAGGGGTGCCAAATGATGCTAAAGGCCTCCTCACCAGATCCTAAACAGGAGAGATTTAGTGGCTAGAGCCTGGCCAGCACATTAAAACCAACAACCGTCTTATTACCACAATTACTGAAATTATGACATAAAGAAAGAACACCATAGATCACCAGAGGGTATAGACAGTACCCATCGCCTTTAGCTAAGCTGTGAAAGAAAACACCAAGAGCGTGTATAGGCTGTACCTGCGGCCTTAAGCTGAGCTGTGAGAGAAAACAGTTCTATTCTGAGAAACCCGGAAGGGCGTTCCATTCACATCTAGGCAAACATTTATGCATTTGACCAACGGGTGCAATGCAACAAACCCTCACACATATCGGAAATCATTTCTGAAGATATTCTATGGTGACGGTGCACTTGCTTCACCGCTTTCTTGCAGTGCATTAGTTTACTTCACCCACAAATGCGTTTTTGTCTGGCAAGTGTTGCGAGTTTTGAGAAGTGTCACAGCATGCCTGCAAAAATAGCATTCAATGTAATGAAAAGTTGAAGCACACAATTCAGTTTTTGTCAAAACAAGTAAATTCTTTAAATTGGACTGCTGCAATGCTTCTTTAGAGCCACTTCATAATGTTAAGTTTAAAATGCTATGCTACTGAGCTGCACTATGCTATTGTAATTAAGAAACCATAACATAACTAGAATGTTTGCCCCTTAGGAATTTTATGATTGAACAAAGCAATAATAAGCTCCCACTGATCTTAGTTGTGCTTTGAATGAGCTCAAACACTCGCTTGAGAAAAAAAAACACCCAACATGAATCTAACAAGAAAATAACATGTAAGAATTCCAACAGTAAACGAAGCCCTGTGCATCTTTCATACAGTGATAGGAAACATGGCAGCACATAAAAGCTCTGATTCTACACCCGGAAAACCTATAACAATTCTATTGTTGCCAGCGATACACAGTGAGCACAATTTATTTGGACATTGCACACTAAGATATCGGATGATGAAAATTTGATAATATTTTATTTGCTCTTTGTCAGTTTCACAAGCAACATAAACTCACTTGACCAATCAACTTACTGTTGCCAGCTGTTGGCATGGTGACAACCAAGATGACAGCTCGGCTGCATCCCAGCAACGTCAAAAATATTAGTTTGACCTGGGCTTCATCACATGTCGTGCTGCATTTCCAAAGGCAGCTCAAACTGGGCAGCCAGAGCTAGAGTTGTGTGCAAAAGTTTGGGCGCATCAGTCAAATTACATGTTTTGTTGATTGGAACTAAGTTAACACATGATTTACAGAGAACACATTTCAGCATATTTTAATGCATTGTTGCAGATTATTTGCTGAATTTCACATATTGGGAAAACATAAAACATAAAATGTGGACATTTTATGCTTTTTTTTCTGTTTTTGTTTATTTTTTTATATCTTAAACTCTGCAAATAAACTGTGAAATTGTGCACTACAATTGGCGGAAAAATGCCATAGTTAAGTTAGTTCCCTGTAGAGAATGCTTTACCCTTATTTTCACTTAGAAAATCAGTTCAGAAAATCAAAACATGTTCTTTACCAGAAGTATAACCCTTTGCATACAACTCTATATGCAAAACCAATCGTAAACATTCAGCGCCTGAATAAGGTTGCAAAAATCTTAAAAATAAAATATTTTGATGCCACTTTCACTTTCCTAAAATGGGAGGTAGGCTCAGTGTCATTGTTTGCCCATTTTATAAAGAGCAAATTATATATTTACGCTCTTTAGGATCGGACATGTGTTTTATATTGTGTACTTCAGCTAATGTTAGTATTGCACTGTCATTTTCAACCTCCCTAGATTCACTTAGCTACAACAACACAGTCCAGCTCAGTGGTGTAGTGGTTTTAAACTGGGAATTCATTGTTATGTGTTGACTTTTACCCCTGAAAACCTCAGGCTTATCACATACTAAGGCTTATTATTCAGTAACTACAGGCACTTCAATGCAAATTCATTCATGGCTCTACATGTTGACCCAGCTGTAAAGGTCCTGGTAGACTTTGTGTGTGGGTAGTCTGTTGTAGTTAGAGCAGATAGTGCACAGTCTCTCTGTCCAGTCTGTGAAGGTCTTCACTTTGTGACTGTCATGCCATCTGAAGTAGGACTCATAACTCTGTCTATCAGAGGCCAGGCGCTTTAGAAAAGCAGCCAGCTCCTTGACACTCCTGAAGTCATTCACATGGATGAATGCATCGCGGGGCACCAGGCGTTCATAGTTAGCTCTAGGGGGTCCAAGCACCACTGGGACGCTCCCTGCTTGCAGTGAGTTGCGCCACAGCTTTTCTGTGATGTAGTCCCTGTACAACGAGTTTTCAAAGGCAAGGTAGAACAAGCACTGAGAAATAGCAGGGAGTAGAGCTTTGTTAGAAAGTGGTCTGCCATTCCAGCGACCGTATACCTCAATCAGCTCAGCTGGAATGTATTGCTTCAGTTGCTGGAATACCTTAGACCTTCTTTGGTGCTCCTTGTAGTTACTGACCACCCAGGCCACAAGACAGTTCCTCTTTTGTGGTATGAGGTAGGTGCTGTTGTTCTTCTTCGGAACCAGCTTTCCATACGGCACAAAGATGTCCGCATCACGCCGATAACTCATCGTCCAGTTGAACAAGCCATTATAGGCTGTCAGATTGCGGTTATTCATCGGAGGCTCTAGCGACAGCCAAACCCACCTTTGCCCCAGTGGACGGGACAGATGCAACGGCAGCTTGGAGCGTTTGGTCCAAAGCTCATGGTAGTGGAAAACCACAATGTCAGCCTGAGAGAACACAGATCGATTGTTCTCAAGGAAGCATCCAGGGATGCCAAACTTGCTCCAGCAAACATCCCCCTTCAGGCTGTAGGAGACTCCGAAGGGCCAGTGCCACAGCAAGATGGTCAGGTTTTGGGGACGAAGATGGTCTTGGTTGGGTCCTAGCCACCAGAATACCAGCACATGTAGCATCAGAGAAGTGATGCTGAGGAACACCAGGGCAGAAGCTGAAAGTCGTCTTGACCACATTGTGAAAAAATGAGAGAGGGCTAATGTGGAAGGTGGAGTTCCAGTTTAACCACAGCAAGGGTTTAATCTTCTTTCACAACTAAAAACTGTGCCATTTATGGAGCAGGAGGGGTGCCACCTAATTAGCAAATGAGTAATCAGTAAATTTTGAAGAATTTGTTAAAAAAGAGAAGCAGTACATGAAATACAGTAATGAATTAGCAAATCAATCAATAAAACAATGCAGACTGTAATTTGTTAATGAACAAAACAACTGAAAATAATAGACTGTAAAAATGGTAATTTACTTCATGTAGTAACAAGCAAATTAAATAGTTTATTTAACTCAAATAAATGCTTTGAATAAACTGTTTATTTAAATGATTTAAGATTAATTAAACTAGTTTAATTACTTGTTACTATAAGTTGTAATTTTTTACTTTAACAAGGCATAATAATCTAACAAAGCATAATAATTTAATAAAGCATAATTGAAAAAGGAATCAATATAGAAAGTACAATTTGGAAACAGATAATACAGTAGCTGTAAGTTAACACAAAAATTATGATCTCATTCAGTATCTTATTGATATTTAGTGTCAATATTACTTTTTTCTGTACCTTACAATTCATTTTTTTTACTTTATTTATTAATTACATTATATATTTCAGCTCCACTTACATTATATATTTCAGCTCCATCTATTTTTCTTCTACTTCTCTAGTCTATTTATATTTCCTCAATTAATTTCTGTATTTTGTTGATTTTCTAAGTAAAAATAAGTTAACACCTTACAGAGAACATGCTTAAACCTGATATTGTTTGCTACAAATTTTAGTGCACAATTTCTATTTGTGTGCTGAGTTTTACATCTTTTAAAAAATAAAGCATAAAACAAAAACATGTCACAACTTTTGCACAGGCCACATTTTATGTTTTATTTCTTCCCCAATATGTTAAATTATGCTATAAAGTGTACAGAAGTGTGTTCTCTGTAGAGGACGTGTTAAATTATTTGCACTTAGAAAATCAACAAAATACGTAATGTAACTTTTGCGTCTGGCTGTTTATGACATGCTTTAAATAATTAACTCAAATGTAAAAAGCAGAATGTGTGTATTTTCAGAATAGCTAGTCATTTTCACTCCAGACTGTCAAATTAGACTTATGAGGGCACATTGACTGAAAGAGGTGCTACTTACTGCCAGTCTACCAACACTGCACTGGAGGGGGTTACAGTTTAGCAGAGTATCTATTAATAACTTCAATACAAATGAAAACAGGAAGAAAGTAACACAATACATAAAATATCTGCTACTGTAACATAGATCATTAGCTAGAAAGCATTTTAAATGTCATAAACATTTGAGGGTTAGGATTAGGTTTTGGGTTGAGGTTAAGGTTAGAGTTAGTATTAGGGCCAGGGTGAGGGTTAGGTTGTGGGTAAGGTTGGGTAAGGTTAGGTTTTGTGTAATGGAAGTAACATATTAACAATACATCTACTTAACGTAATGTATCAACAGAACATCTATAAGATATTTACTTCAGTGTATTCAGATCCTTCACTACTGCTACTTCACTGATATGTTGTTGTTGTGTTACTGATAATCTGTTAGCAGTTTATTAATCATCTATAAGGGACCACTCCAAATAAAGTGTTACCAGCAACTTTTTTTTTTATGTATTTATAAATGCTACCTTAAAAAGAATGTTTAAGCACTGAAAACAAGGAATGACCCTTTCAAATAAACTAATTTACTTTTGAGATTTTCATTTCCTTCATCAAAGTAAGAATAATGAGACACAGCAGGAATAATAAGAAAATGTGGCCTCTCTTTAAGGTTTAGGCATTTCTGGTCATTTCTGAGTGCCAAATACTGTTACGACAACTTCAACCCAAATATGGAAGCTGAAAAGACAAAAGTAAGAACATAAATGCCTCACAATGCTTTCATGTTCTATGACCTTTCGAGAAAGTTGTGGTTTGACTGCATCTTCTTTTCGGGAAATCTCTGGTTATAAATTCAATGCACTTTACATCAAATCTGAAACCAAGACATAATGTGCTCAGTAAGTCATGACAGTGCTACTACAGCATGGTCATAAGCAGAATGGAGAAAACAGGCTGGTCATTCTTGCTTTTTAATCCTGGATGCCTTCAGTAAGTGACTAAGCCGACTCTACTCACCTCCTGAAAGATGCTGCTCTGGAGATAAAGCTGAGTGATACTGTAAAGGCAGAGTGTCTTTTTTGTCGTATAGAGTGTCTAAATGGGTGTGTGTGTGTGTTTGAAAATGTATCTTGCTCAGCCCTGCCTTCGTACCACCTCTCCATCTCAGGCACTTTCACAATCAGAATCATGATCTTTTTATTTAAGTAGAAAACACAGCAGTTTAGCTGTTTCTCTTGGTGCAGGAGTGAACATAAATTAATCTGAGATATAAAATATGCAAAATGACAAGTAACACAGTGTGTTTTATTACAGTTAATTGATTTTTAAAGAATTAAACACAGCAGCAAACTATTAAAAAAAGTTTTCTGCAAACATAATTAATGCACAAATATTCTAGACTTGACTAGATTAACTAAAAACAAGAAAAAATAAAAAGGGAAAACTGATTAAAAGACATACAGACAGTAAGATCCCTAATAAGTGAGACCCCCATATATATAGTTATCATATATGGCAGTGTGGCTAGTGTGTTAGCTCATGGCTAGTGCATTACATTATCAAATATATTGAATCATCACTCCACCATACAGTATTGCAGCAAAAAATGAACTTTGTAAAATGTGTATATGCAACCGATGGAGGAAAAATAAAGTGAGCACCAGACTCAACGGCATTAGGCAGTGGGGCGTGTATGGTTTAATGCTCACTCTTAGAGCTTCACTGTAAATCTAACTGAATGACTGATAGTAATATCTGCTATTTTGGAGGACTTGACCTGAACTGTGTGAAGCGAATGGGTGGGGTGTGTGTGGTTAAAACACAAAAGAGGGCATACAGAGAGGAAACAGCTGCCCTACTTTTGTGCCACAAGATTTACTACATACCAACAGAAATTTCTAGATCCACCTAGAATTCATCAGATTCACCACCAGCATCCAGGCAGCAATGCTTACAAGGCTTTAATTAAAGACATTAGGAGAACATACTTAACATTGACAGTGAAGGGCCTTTGAAATACCACCACACTCTCTTAAACAGAGGTCTCTTTGGAGAGATGCCTACAAGAATCACTTCTGGTTTCCTAAAGCAATGGTTCTCAAAACGGGCCTCAGAGACCCCCAGATGTTGGTCCCTGAGGACCAGTTGCAGAACCACTGTTCTAAAGAACCCCTCAATGGATGGTTCTTCAAAAAATGAAGTGTGTAAGTGAGGAGAGCCTTCTTACAGTTTAAAGAACATCCACATAACATAAATGTTCAGAAGACTTCTCGACTTGGATGTGAAACGTTTAATTGGTGTAGAACCTTTTCATCATGTGCTATAAAAAGGTTCCTGTCACTTGAACACCCTCTTTACAAATAGGGTTTTTAAGTTGTTGGACAAGCTTTGAACCCGCTCTGAAATAAAAGACCACTCGTGGATTTCTTCACTTGAGTCATTTTAGCAAAGTCTTATGAAAAGAAAGAGAAACAAAACAAAAATATTTTTCCACAGGAAGGGGCTGAGCCAACCCAGAGAGAGATTCTTCTTTTTGTGAAAGCCAGTGGTTTGATGAAGAGAGGTAACCAAACTCATCCTCCTTTCCTGTTGTTGGCTGGTACTCAGAAGAAGGAGAAGTGCGCTGAGCTGAGCTTTGCCTGCAGTGAGACTGAATAACTGACAGGAACTGGTGGGTTGCCAGTGTGAATGGGCTGTTGAAGCCATCACTAAAGAGACACTAAAATATATGCATATATATATATATATATATTTGCTACATTTAAGTATATATTTATATATATATATACTTAAATGTAGCAAAATACTCATATCCTGTCATAATGTCATAATCCTCACTCAGAAAGATCTCTATCAGCCTCACTGTCAGAATAGTAGTGTGAGTAGTATGGGCTAATCTGAACTGTTGCAACCACAAAGACCTGCCCCTTTACCCTGTCGTGTGGCAAGGGTGTGGGCACACACACACACACACACACACACACACACACACACACACACACACCTATTTTAGACAAATGGACAGGCACAGTGCTGTGTGGAACTCATTCCTTCCTTAACCTTCATTTAAGTACAATTAAGTACAAGTTATTCATTTCAGCATCAGAAAACATGTATTTCACAAAAAATACACAGAAGCCTTAACAAGTCATTAGTGTTTACTTTTATCACAGCTTCCTTTCTGTTCAGGAGACTCGCTTTCAGTTTTTTAGAAATCTGCAGGGATGTTTTTCTACACCTCCAAAGTTCAGTCTTAGAGATTGCATTTTCTGCTTCTCACAGTTCTTCCCTTTTTGTCCATTTTCTTTCCTCAGTGAGGGCTTCTTGGCAGCTACACATCGTTTCAGACTCATAGTGATGTCTTCTCACAGTGGAAAGATGGACAGAAACACCTGAGGATGTTTTCAGATCTGAAGCAAGAGCAAAGCTTGATTTTCTCCTCTCTCTTAAAGATGAGAGCTTTAAGTGCTGTTTATCTGATGGGGACAGTTTTGGTGGCCAGCCAGGTTTTGCATTGTTAGGAGTCCTATTTTCTCTGTATTTTTTAATCATTTTTGAACTGCAGTTTTGGAAACTCCTGTTTTCCCCTTCCTAATGCAAGCGGATTATCTTATCAGAAAAATACCCTGAAAAAGAAACAATATGTTTTAATGTCTTTTACTGAATGATTAAATGGGTGGTCTCTGACTTTTGCACAGTACTTTAGATAGATAGATGATGAATAGACCAATAGGAATAGTCCAAAATGAATTAAAAAAAACTCATTACATTCACTTACATTAGAATTAGAAGTGGTTTACCCTCACTTGTAAATTCATGTACACAACAATAGTATGTCTTATATGTCTTATGTGTAAGTTTATATATGCAATAATAGTGTGGCTTATATGTATTAAATGTAAGTTTGTATATGCAATAATGTTTGTTTATACAATAATACTAGTATGTCTATATGTAAGTTTGTATATTGCTGCTGTAAAACAAAACCTTGTATCTCCATTTTTGTCATTTTTCAGTTTTTGACATCATTTGAAAGTCCTTTACATTGTGTGTAAATTTCATGATGAACGGACTAAAAGAAATGGCCCAAAATTACTTGGAAAAATTTCTGGTTCCACTGACTTACAGTAAAAGTAAAGTAAGTTTTTTCCTTCTCCTGTAAAGTTACCATTTTGGAGATACAAGGTTGCGTTCCGCCAACAGCGATATGCAATAATCATGTATTATATGTATTATATACAAGTTAGTATATGCAATAATGTTTTATATGCATTACATGTAAGTATATACATATGTACATGTACATGTATCTATAATAATACTATTCTTATATGTAGTATGTGTATGCAATACTAATATGTCTTATATGTGTGGAAGAAATGTCTGAATAAATCAAAATAAAAAACAACAGTAAAATATCAGAGTTACAATTAATGCTTCAAAGTAATATATTCATTAAAAACTCCTGACCGAAGAAAAGCTCTTGGCAAATACCCAGAAATCTCCAAAGTCAGACCAAAGTTTATATACTCCCCGAGTGGGGTGTTGTGTCATCGGTTAAAAAAAACAAAGAAGTTACAATTAATTGATTGCAACTAACTGTGATATGAATTTATTAGAGAGTGTTAACATATATGCATAATTAATGACAAGGAAGGAAGCTCATATTTGATCAACAAGTCGTCTCACACCTGATCTCTGTGAGAGCTAGCCTGCTACCTCAAGGCCACTGAACTGATTCAGAGTAGCTCCTGTCAGCTGGCTAGGCTTCAGAAGAGGAAAACAAGAGATAAATCCTAGAGTGAGAGGAGTAGCTGATTTGTTACCTTCCTTGCACCCAAAGAACAGTGACAGTCCACCCTAAATTTATGAGTGACATATGTAGCATATAAAACATACATATTTAATAAATTTACAAGTAGTGTGACTGGCTGTATTAATTTCCTATATCATAAGTGAAATTTCTGGATACATATATCATAGGTGAAATTACTGCTTATGAAACCACATATGTATCATTTATATGTAAAGACCTATATCTAATAAGAATATTCTAAGCCTAAACCTAAACCTTAACCTAATCCTCAGTAACCAAAAAGAAACATTTTAAAATGAAACAAGTCAGGACATTTTGGTAAACCTGGCATGAAGGTTAGGCCAGTTTTCCCCTTTTTGTCCTGGAAATGCACGAAACAAACACAAACCTAATTGTGTCCTTTTAAATGTACTTTATTTACAACTGATTTCTCTCCTATAACACACCTGATCACGGAGCAGTTAAGCAGTTAATAATGAGCAGAGAAAAGGGACTTAAGAGCCACCAGCCTGGAGGGAGCTATTGTAGAATTACCTATGGCCACTAGGGGGAGCTGGTAAACAATACAAAATTTTCCATCACCTCATAGGGGTCAACTGCTGCTTCATCTCTATTCCTAAAATGTACAAAAAACTTATGTTCAACATTCAAACAGTGCTCTGTACCAAACACCATCCAGTAGAAAGAGTGAGTTAATATTTTTCGTGAAATAGTAAAATGTCTCACTTTCAACATCTGACGTGTTCTATGTTGTATTGTGAATAAAATATGGGTCTATGAGATTCGCAAATCATTGCATTCTGTTGAATATATATATATACTTTGTCTGTATGTTGTATATATCACTATATATATATATATATATATATATATATATATATATACATATATATATATTTAAGACTAAGAGAGCGAGAGAGAGGGAGAGAGAGAGAGAGAGAGAGAGAGAGAGAGAGCCCTAATGAACAGGTAAGGTCCTGCATAACAGATAACAGGTGATTACCTGTGACCTGAAGCAGAAGCCGAACAGGACATGCTCTGCACTGCAAATACAAACAGCTCCTGTAAGCCTCAAGCATCTAATGTCCTTGCAATAGTGATGTCACTCTGCAATCCCTCAGCTTATGGCTCAAAGCTCTAGAAATCTCCCCAAATATCCATGCAACATCTGGTCCAGCCCTGGCCGATATCACATAGTCTAATCACACTGAACGCATTGTCAGAGTTTGTTATCAATTAACATCAAAGCCCTACTGCACACGACTTAGAGCTGTTTAAATGGTGCATAAATTAATGTATCACACCAATCAGAGGATGAGACGTAGGTTACAGCTGGTGATAGCTCCTAAACAGTATTAAAAATAAAAGTTCTATGGGTGGTTTTAAACCTAGATTAAAAACATTTGATTTTATTTGTTTGTATGTCTCCAGCACTGTGGCTCATTTACTCCTGTTGTTTGTATGTGCGCTGTTAATTATATTTAGAGCTTAGCGGTTTTATCTTTCGAATGCTTTACTTAGGTCTATATTGCTGTGCAAAGTGCAATATAAATACAGACCACTTCTTCTTGTTCTTCTTCTTATTATTACAACAACTAGAAAATGACATTTCTAAGATTACTGTCATGCTACATTTTATTTTACAATTGATAGTATATTATTCCCACTTAATCCTAACCTTAATATCAAAACCCAATAAGTAAGTCTTTTTGAGTTTTTGGCCACAAAGAGATGTGTGTATATCTACACCAATCAGGCATAACATTATGACCACCTCCTTGTTTCTATGCTCATTGTCTATTTTATCAGCTCCACTTACTATATAGGTGCACTTTGTAGTTCTACAATTACAGACTGTAGTCCATCTGTTTCTCTGCATGGTGGTCACAGGCCGCTGGTCACAGGCCGCTGCCCACAGGACGCTGCTGGCTGGATATTTTTGGTTGGTGGACTATTCTCAGTCCAGCAGTGACACTGAGGTGTTTAAAAACTCCAGCAGCACTGCTGTGTCTGATCCACTCAGACCAGCACAACACACACTAACACATCACCACCACATTAGTGTTACTGTAGTGCTGAGAATGATCCACCAACCAAATAGTACCTGCTCTGAGAGGGTCCATGGGGGTCCTGACCACTGAAGAACAGGTTAAAAGGGGGCTAATAGAAATAGAAATAGAAGAGTTTGAGGTAGTATGTAAATGTTAATTTTACAGCAAAGCTTTCGGATCATACAGTCGCCATACATAAGGTCCATTTACGGAAAGTATGCAGTTTTGCATTGACTGTTTTTTGTGATGTCACAAACCCAACAATTCACATTTAACATATACCTGCGTTTTCAGCGACAGCAGTTTAGACCTTATAGTTGACATTATAAGAAGTGTTGCAGCAATGACTGCTCTATTGAGCCACCAGAACAGAGATCATTTACATATATTAGTCATAAAGGCACAGTAACAAAAACAGTAAGAGATATAAAGTGGTTTGAAACGAGTAATGTAAAAACAAATTGCTACTGTTTCATGTGAACAAGACCACACTAAAGTTATAAATGGACTTCAGGCGGAGAAAAAAAATTTAAGTGTTATATGGGCCTTCTATGGGACATCTAACCCACTTCTTCAATATCTGCTAATGGGCTCCAGCAGGTGTGCTACAGGCAGGCAGAATGATGCTCTGCAGTGTTGTGGCCCTCCAGGACTGACGACATCTCACACCCCTGCTGCTCTAGACGACCTCCCCCAAACACACACACACACACGACACACACACACACAAACACCGCATTCCCCTAGTAGTTCTCTATAAATAGACACTCTGGCGCAGAGTGATGAGGCTCCAGCATCACTACTGATCCAGCCGAAGCAGCTCCAGGCCACCGTGAGCGCTCTCGTTACCTCACCGGCTTACACAAACTAAACTGAGCCTGGGCTTTAAGCATGAGCTGCTGGAAACAGGGAGTTCGAATCAGTCGCCCGAACCGATTCTTTCGAACTGCCCATTCCAATGACTGAAACGTCTGATTCGACGACTCGTTGATTCACAAGTCAACTTTGTTCTCGTTCTCGTTATTTATAATAATGTTATAAACGTCTTCTAATTTTAAGCACATAACAGAATCTACGGCTCACAGCCAGAATGGCGCCAGAACGTAACTTCTGCACGACTTCAGGTGGAAAATTTGAATAGGAAGCCAACTTTAACGTCGAGAGACTACTGATACATCACGACGTGGTGATGAGATTAAATGTGGTAGTCTGTGATGAGATTAAATCGTGAATTAAAGTTGGAATTTGAACTTTCTTCTTCCTGAACAGCGCGTAGACGCTACCAAAACAAACGTTCGGCTCAGCCGGACATGCGAATCGGTTCGTTCGATTCACTTCGGAATCGATTCGTCCAACTAGCTGGCAGTCTGCTCGGTCTCCGCCCACTGCTCTCCGGCTGCCAGAGTGTTTCATTTCGGAGTGCTTCGCGTACACACACACACACACACACACACACAGTTGAAGCAAGGTGAAGAAAGGATGGACGGATGGAGCAGAGCTGACCCAGGCGAGTCCGGCAGCTGATCCGTTCACGGCGAGCCGCCCAGGGAGCCTCAACCATGGGATTCCTCCACCAGCTCCACCTCTTGCTGTGGAAAAACGTCTCTCTAAAGCGAAGGGGACCGGTAAGCGCTCTTTCACCCACATCCGCGAATCCAAGCGGTGGCGTGTGAGTGTTTTTAGGCTCCGGCCTGCGCGGTTTGCACGACATCTAGAAGCTGCGGTTTGCAATCGTGTCAAGATGGTTTGAGCAAAGCTGGATGTGCCCGTTTTGACGGACAGCGGATGGGCTGGTGTTTTGCAGGAGGAGGAACAAGATGCCTTGGTGATGTTTTCGAGCAAGTTGAAGCAACAGACAGGCAGCCGCCCACTAACAGGTTGCACACGGGCAGCGACCACCTTGCGATGATAAGACCCCAAACTGACATGTTCATTATTCTTCTGCAAGTAGACCAAATCGGTGCTCTGACATGCATAACATTGTTGCATTGAGCATGGAGGTACCTGTAGGCTGGTCTCTAACCCGAGCCCATCCTCAGAGACCCCCAGCAAGTAATGATGTAACAATCCACAAAATCACAGCTTGCTTTCATATGATTGTCTGATTTCAGTCTAGGGCTGGGCGATATGGCAATAAACATCATTATCGTGATAAATTATGTTACGATACCGTACAATGCTTTTCTGAACATGTCAAGCGAATCTTCAGTACTTAGAACACTGACCAACTGCATGATTCATCATAAAGAGAGCAAAATTAGTCCTGTTTAACTGCAACACACATGCAAAATATTGAATAAAATCATTGTGTTTTACAGTTTTTGGTAGCATTTTTTAAAATGTAGCACTACTGGTTCTTTTTTTCTTTGTTCCAACTGATCAGATACCTGAAAAAATAAATATCATGACAAATTGTGTATCGTGAAAACGTACTGAAATATTAGATTTTTGCTGTGTCGTCCTCCTCTAACTGTTCAAAAGTTTGTAGACACCCACTCATCCAATTTACTTCTGAAATCATGGGTATTAATCAGGAGTTTGTTCCCCCTTTGCTGTAGTAGAATACTCTACTCCTCTGGGAAGGCTTTACATTAGATGCAAGAATGTGAGGATTTGATTGCATTCAAGCACGAGAGCATTAGTGAAGTCAGGTACTGATTGATCTCACAGATCCAACTCATCCCAAAGATACTGGATGGAGCGCCATCATTCAGGAGAATGCAGTTCCACTGCTCCACAGCCCAGTGCTGGGGGGGCTTTATATCCCTCTCGCCAATGCTTGGTGGTCATGGTGAACATTTGTGTGATTTCATGTGCCAAAATAGTAATAATTCAGTTTTACTTGACTGTTTTCCCTCCTTTGATACATCTAAATATATATGTGGCTGTCCTGTACTGTGCTTCATTCAAAAGCAGCCCTAGCTGTAAGACTCTTTACTTCAGTGGGCATGAGTGGGGCTTGACAACAAATTGAAAACAGCTTAGTTTCCATGCTGTATGGATTTGAGAGTGAATGGAAACACTGTTTACTACTGTTTAACATTTGTTTTTCCGTGATATTGGCCCTTTAAACTTTGCTGTCTTTTATTTCCTCCGTGAAGCACTTCGTTATCTTGTGTAAAGATGGTATATAAATAAAGTTTATCATGTGTTATTGTTATCCAAGACTTGGCACAGGACAAAAATGTGGACCACTTTGGGGTTTCCAAGGACTCGAGTGAGAGCCTCCGCTGTAGCCTCAGTCTTTAGCTGATCTGAGACAAAGGCAGCGTCACATAGTGTTCGTGTTCTGATGAGCACAGAACCTTTGTTCGAAGGCAAAAGGGCTTTCGGTGTTTAGACCAAGTAAGAGGCTGACGTTGTTGTTTGTCCTTATGTGTGTATGGACAGCTGAGTAGTCTGATAGGAACACGGAAGGACCTCCACACTGTAATCTTTGTTTACAGAAAGCAAAAGCAGAATATGAGGAGGGTTGGTTATTATAGTATCTACTTTTCACACTCTTCAGTGCATCTAGCACATCAGTATTAATATGAAAACCTATTATGCACTTTCAAAACAGGTGTGTTATAAACAGCCCGTCTGTGTCCAGTTAAGCACAGCGTATTACATTTTGCTTTTAAAGAGCCCATATCATGGAAAGTTTCACTTTCCTCAGTTTACTAAAATAAAAGATGTAGCATGTTAATAGTTTAAACCACCCCTCATTCACACTTTATACAGCCAACATGTCTATATTAACCTGCAAAAACAGACCATTTTGAATTCATCATTTTTGTGATGTCACAAAAACCAATGCATTTAGTCTACAGCAGTTTAGCCCCAGGTATTTCATGTTGAAGTTATAAGGAGTGTTTTAGCCTGCATTGCTTTTGGAATGAGGCACAATTCAGTACAGCCAATCAGAACAGAGATGGTCTGCATACAGTATATCAGTCTTAAAGGCACAGCAACAAAAATGGTTGAATTCTGAGGGATAAAGAGAGGTTGAAAAAGAGATATGTAAAAATAATTGACTGTTTTTCATATCATATATCATATTCATATTTCAAAATCATATATCATATTTCAGGGAAAAACACAAGAAATATGTTAACACATATTTAACAAAATATATCACAAGATATATATTATTGTTTAGGCCCGTTTATAATTTTGAGCTACAGTAAGTAATGAGCAAAAGTAAAATTAAGTGATATAATAATAAATATGCAGATCAATGTTTTAGCTCTTCATGTTACAGCATCACTTAACTGGTTTAACATTTTAATTTTGCTAGTTTACTAGACAAGCTCTGTCTGAACAGGTTTCCAGGACGAGTGGTCGGCATTTTTTCCATGTTACAAACTTTACAAAACGTTTACAAAACAAGCATTTTACAAGTATTTTAAGCTAATTAACCAGTTTTACGTGGTTTGCTAGCTGTTGTATGTAACAAGCTGCTGAATGTTCAGTCATTTTAAGTGAATTACTGCCCTCTTCAGGTTAAGTCGTTAACTCACTCTGGGTTAGACGTCACGTTGAAAAATTAAACAGAAAACCGACAATGGGAATATTTACTTTTTTAGTGTTGACATTATCGATAGTGTCGAATGATTGTTTCAGCTGTAGCCACAGTGAATAAGATCAGGCATTCGCTCGGCTGCGTTGTTATTTTTGAAGTATATCCCTTTCAGAGTAATTGCAGTTTATTTCGTCTGTATTGCGAAGACCTAATTAAAACAAAACTTCTACTTCCCAGAGGCTGAACAGCACTCATAGATTATTGATGAGAATGTCCGTAACCAGCACTCGCGTTACTGTGGCAGTATTGGGGTTGGGGGTGGGGGGGTGAAGGGAGGGGGACGGGAGGAAAACAGGCATTTTTGTATGTAACTAATAGAAAACATTGAAAGGTTTGAACAAGCTTTATTTTTAAGTGCTTCCGATATACACAAATATATTGACTGCGGTATGATATAGTATTGCTTAGAGTCTATATGACTATAAACACTTATTATAAAACAGCTTATTACAAACAGATGTTCTCCATTCAGAAGAATAGCAGCTGTTGGGTGTGTGTCTGATCTGAATGTTGTCATTTCCTCATTAGATGCTTTATTATATGCATGCAATATTTTGAATGCAAGCCAGCAACTCCTGCCATGTCCAAAATAACATATTCAAATTGTCCACTTTTCATATCAGCAAACCGCATTTTATAGCCCTGGCCAGGTGCTACATCATCTTTAAAGTAATAATAACAGTAATAATGTTGTTATGATGCACCAGTAACGGTATAGATGATATCTGACCAGCGCTAGCTTTTCCAGTAATATTTTGAATGCAAGCTGGCAGCTCTGGTCATGTCCAGAATAACATATTCAGATTGTCCACTTTTCATATCAGCAAACCGCATATTAAAGCCCTGGCCAGGCGCTACGTCATCTGTAGGTGCTACATCTCATGATTAATGCCACAGTGTTTTGAAGTGAGGAGAGGTATTCTTTTTCATGGTTCTTGGCTCATGGAGTGCGCTGGAATCGCAGGCCTGACTCATTCCAAGCATTTAATCTCTAAGTAGCCTGATCGCTTGCCAGCAGAGTAGGATGGAACTATAACTCCAGAGTTGCTGAGAAGGACAGATTGATATTGAATATTAATGTTCATAACTTCAGCATAAACTGGATGTGAGCTGTGCTGTAAATGATAGCAAAGCAAACATGCTGAATGCTGTTGAATAGTGTTTTAAAACTACTCAGTCTGCTTTTTCCTTCAGAGTCTACAGTGATGGAACGAATCTTTGATGCTGAGAAAGATGGAAGTGGAACTTCTGTTAGAAGTCTATGGGGTAGATTGGTCTACCAGGTCAGGACTGTCCCTATTAATTGCATTAGTCATTGAGTAAGTGAGTGATCTGCCAATAGATGTTTATCCAATGAAACTCTACTTTCATGCATTTCACTTTTCAGAAGTTTTTTTGCATATTCCCTTTCCTCTGTTGACTGTTTTCATTCTTCGGTGGGGGGTTGAACCCCAACATATTACATTTTCATGACAAGTAGAGGTACACCACCATTGGCGCTAACATAACATTGAAAATCCCATAGAATTTAGCATTATAACAACTGTGCTTATCATAAAACAGGCTAATTATGAAGGTTTTTAGTGTCTTTATTTGGGTAGTCATGACAGACCTATACCAATTTGAGACTGGCACATCGCACAGCTTCAGCTTTAGCTTTGCCAGATTCTCCAAACAATATCTGTTCCTCAAGACGCCCAATTACTCCAGTTGCCCTACTTTCCCTGATTCAGCACTTGCAGTATATACTGTGGGTCCTGTTGTGAGCTATCTTTAGCGCCAGTAGCGCTCTGTTTGATTGTGTTTCAGAATCCCTGGAGGAAAGGATCACCCCTGTAAGATTAGCTCCAGCTACGTCACAGGGCCAGTTTAATCAGGCACGTTGGGTTCAGGAGGCTGAGGGCTTTGCAGTTTGGCTTCAGGAACTGGCAAGTCAGCGAACGCTGGCAGCAGCAGCAGCCATGCTCCAGACGCTGAATGGAGGAGATCCTGCTGTTTTCTTTGTTTCTTCACACCATGTTTGAGATGTGGAGTGCCAGCATGAGAGTCTTTGGCGCAACAGCAGCGTCTTTCTTGTCATTAGTCAACAGAACTCTGAAGCCGTGCATCATTCTGCAGTCAGCATCTTGCCCGTATTAGTAACTGCTAAGCTGGATTTCTCTGTGGCAGAAATGAATGGGAAAAAACACCACAATCATGCAGTGAGGAGCACAAAAAGATTATGATCCTGATATGTTTTGTCCTACGTATATTTTTCCGCTAAATGTCACTGGATCCTCTGAATTACAAGGTCATTAAAGAGTGAACATTGCTGCATTCATGCTAATAGCAAGGTAACACTCTTGTACACTGAAATGATGTAGCACGAAAGTAAAACCACTGCCAAACTTTAATAACAACACTATTATATAATAGCATCAGCTGTTCCTCGTTTGTACTCTGTTCCTGCCAAAGCCAGATAACTGCCACAGCTTGATAAAGCTTGCTAGATTGTGTGGGTATTTTTTGTGCTTTTCTGTCTTATGATGTCAATTTATTGTGCAGCAAAATTCATATTTCGGCTCCTTGACGACCTCACAATTCAGAGGTTTAAGTAACATTCGGAAGAAATGTACTTAGGATAAAGACGGTATCCAATTTGGGACCATTTTGTTAAGCATGGGTGCAGGAGCGGCACTTTTTGAAAGTAACCTTTATTTTTGCCATAGAAAAATCCAGATTTGACCCAGAGTTTCTATTATGGCCATAATCCTGACTACAGAATGGCGACCACTTTAGTGGTCTATGCACAACACTTTAGGTTAATGGAGTAGTTTGCCCCTTACCCATTGCTCGGCTACATAATTGAGGGCCACCCTCAATGCATTTCTAACTGAATTATGGTTATTGATTATGCCTGATCTAGTAGATTATCCCAGACATAATAATTGTTTGGCAATTAATCATTATTAACAATGTAATTGTTGTTTTTGTTCATTGCATGCAACTGTTAAAGTAACAGGCCTTAAGTAGCCGAATTGCCTGATCTCGCTTCCTACTGTCGATACTTAGGGCATTTTTTCCAGACCCAGGACCCCTTACTTACTATGTTTGGGCAAATGTGAAAGCTGTTTTCTCTGATCCTCCTGAAATCTGTGGTCTGGGGTTTGTTTCCAGTGAACTCTGGTGTGATCTGCTGTGCGTGGGGAAGCTCTCCGCTCCCGGCACCACATGTAGGGTGGTGTGATTGCTTCATTTTGTAACGTGACTGCTTTGGCTGATCGTGTCACTTCCCTTTTTTGTGATGGTGGGGAAAGGATTGTCGTGGACCGTGGGGGCGACGAAATGCCTCATAGATAGGTGGAGTGAAGAAGGCATTTAAGTGCAAATGGCCACAACTCACAAAAGCTCTCAGTCGTTCCACTCGAGTGTTTTGTCCAAGGAGAAAAAAAAAAGTAGCAAACGGGTGAAGCCAGTGATTACCATTTTGTAGACCTGAAAAGTGACGTATGGAGTTGCACGATCGATCCACGGTTCTGATGGAATTCTTGTTTGTGAAAGCAAATCAGCAATAATGAGCCCCTCCTCCAAACGAGCCCAGAATCGGTCCGGGGCACAGGTATTTGGGACAAGTCTGAAAAGGTCCTTAGTAGCCCCCAGCTGATGACAGGTAGAGCTAGAGCTCAAATAAACAAACATGACTCATCGCTGCCCTCTAAAGGCGTTATTAACAAACATTAAATAAACAAACGTGACTCACTGCTGCCCTCTAAAGGCGTTATTAACAAACATTAAATAAACAAACGTGACTCACTGCTGCCCTCTAAAGGCGTTATTAACAAACATCAAATAAACAAACGTGACTCACTGCTGCCCTCTAAAGGCGTTATTAACAAACATTAAATAAACAAACATGACTCACTGCTGCCCTCTAAAGGTTTTATAACACCAGTTAGAAGTTAGAACTTTCGCTGTTTTTGTAAGACCCCTAAAATGTCTCAATAAATGTGTTCCCTGCTTCATTTTATTTACATGTATTTGCCTCCAACCAGCTGGTGAAAATGAACATCCTGTTTGTTGCAACATAAGCATATGATTGCGAAAGCTAACAACAGTGGAAAATAATAGTCTATGCACAACACTTTAGGTTAATGGAGTAGTTTGCCCCTTACCCATTGCTCGGCTACATAATTGAGGGCCACCCTCAATGCATTTCTAACTGAATTATGGTTATTGATTATGCCTGATCTAGTAGATTATCCCAGACATAATAATTGTTTGGCAATTAATCATTATTAACAATGTAATTGTTGTTTTTGTTCATTGCATGCAACTGTTAAAGTAACAGGCCTTAAGTAGCCGAATTGCCTGATCTCGCTTCCTACTGTCGATACTTAGGGCATTTTTTCCAGACCCAGGACCCCTTACTTACTATGTTTGGGCAAATGTGAAAGCTGTTTTCTCTGATCCTCCTGAAATCTGTGGTCTGGGGTTTGTTTCCAGTGAACTCTGGTGTGATCTGCTGTGCGTGGGGAAGCTCTCCGCTCCCGGCACCACATGTAGGGTGGTGTGATTGCTTCATTTTGTAACGTGACTGCTTTGGCTGATCGTGTCACTTCCCTTTTTTGTGATGGTGGGGAAAGGATTGTCGTGGACCGTGGGGGCGACGAAATGCCTCATAGATAGGTGGAGTGAAGAAGGCATTTAAGTGCAAATGGCCACAACTCACAAAAGCTCTCAGTCGTTCCACTCGAGTGTTTTGTCCAAGGAGAAAAAAAAAAGTAGCAAACGGGTGAAGCCAGTGATTACCATTTTGTAGACCTGAAAAGTGACGTATGGAGTTGCACGATCGATCCACGGTTCTGATGGAATTCTTGTTTGTGAAAGCAAATCAGCAATAATGAGCCCCTCCTCCAAACGAGCCCAGAATCGGTCCGGGGCACAGGTATTTGGGACAAGTCTGAAAAGGTCCTTAGTAGCCCCCAGCTGATGACAGGTAGAGCTAGAGCTCAAATAAACAAACATGACTCATCGCTGCCCTCTAAAGGCGTTATTAACAAACATTAAATAAACAAACGTGACTCACTGCTGCCCTCTAAAGGCGTTATTAACAAACATTAAATAAACAAACGTGACTCATCGCTGCCCTCTAAAGGCGTTATTACAAACATCAAATAAACAAACGTGACTCACTGCTGCCCTCTAAAGGCGTTATTAACAAACATCAAATAAACAAACGTGACTCATCGCTGCCCTCTAAAGGCGTTATTAACAAACATCAAATAAACAAACGTGACTCACTGCTGCCCTCTAAAGGCGTTATTAACAAACATCAAATAAACAAACGTGACTCACTGCTGCCCTCTAAAGGCGTTATTAACAATCATTAAATAAACAAACATGACTCACTGCTGCCCTCTAAAGGTTTTATAACACCAGTTAGAAGTTAGAACTTTCGCTGTTTTTGTAAGACCCCTAAAATGTCTCAATAAATGTGTTCCCTGCTTCATTTTATTTACATGTATTTGCCTCCAACCAGCTGGTGAAAATGAACATCCTGTTTGTTGCAACATAAGCATATGATTGCGAAAGCTAACAACAGTGGAAAATAATTGTCATCAGATAAAATAACTGCAGTCAGGTGATTGTGTAATAATCGTGACGGGCCTAGGCGTGGGCACAAGCATCACATTGCAAAGATGACCTGAACAGCCTGAAATGTGTCTGAACTTTCTTTTTTATATGTAATAGTATGTAATACAGTGTCAGAAGCCACGTAATCAGATGCATGCGAATGTTAACAGATGGCTTACTGAAAAACTTCCATTATTTGTTGGCTACATTAGCCTTGTAGCCTTGAAGCTAACTTCAGACACCAAAGAAATCTTGTCTGATTGACTGTATATGGGATAAGTGGAAAATTGTGTAAATTTGATTGTTTGCTATTTTTCTTTTACATTAACATCATATTGTCGGGGTTATTGTTAATATTCATTCTTGCAGGAGGACGTTAGTAAAAAGAAGAAGAGTAAACACACATTTGCTCTAAGACGATTTGTAGGGTATATAAAGAATAACTCTCCAAGAGAGTCTTTGACTGTTAAAACTATATCAGAGTTATTGTTGACATTTTTCTGTTATTTGAATGTAATTACATGAGTTACAGAGGGAACTACGTTTATATTTCATTTACATTCTGTATGATCAGGTTCAAGTGTGCACTTTTAACATTTTTCTGTTTGTTTTGATGTCAAAACATGACAAACACGTGGCAGGAAGTGTAAAGGGTGCAAAACAAGGCAGTCCCACTTCATATTAAATGTCTCTAATAACTGTGTAGTTACACGTGAAAAACATATGCAAGAACAATGTAACTACTGATGATTTAGTCAATGTTACAGATGGATTACAGACGTACAGCCTATGTAATTAAACGTGTATCAACTTCAGTTTTGCCTCATGTAATCACACAAGTGTGTCTTCTACACATGAACTTTCCTGTTATAGTTACAGTTTAAAATAACTGGACAGTTCCTGTGTAGTTTTTATGTAGGTACTGTGTAATAATGGAGTGGTAATATAGACGTTGCTTTGGGGAAATGCAACACATTTAATTAATGTCATAAAAGTTACATTTTAAGATAAGGGGACGTCTGCTGTTCTGTCACATTACAGACTGGTCTAAAGTTGAAACTGGTTACAGTGTCACAGCACTAGCAACCTAAATGCTAGCTAAATGTCAGGAAAGCTAGAAGATACAGTGTAAGTAATGTCTTAATGTAAGTTATTACATATTTCCTTTTACTGCTGAAAAAAAATCTTCTGAAAGAAAACTGCTGTTTCAGTCTGATTACAGTTGTAATTACATTTATGTTCTTACCCTTTTGTAATTGCATGAGAGAGAATAGGCTGTTACAACTATTAAGATACACTTGTGTAATTACATGAGGCAAAACTGAAGTTGATACGCATGTATAATTACATAAGGTGTACTTCTGTAATCCATCTGTAACAGTGACTAAATAATTAGTAGTTACATTGTTGTTGCATATGTTATTCATATGTAACTACACAGTTATTAGAGACACTTAATATAAAGTGGGACCAAGACTGTACGTACGACAATAACTTTTCATCAGATTCAAATCATATTAAAAAAAACTCCAGGCTTGGCATGGATTAGTTTAGAATCTGCACTTTCCACAGAATTTCTTACCTTGTCTCTTAATACTATCAAATCAGGCCATGCCTTTGTTATCTCTGGTGACATCTAGTCTTGCGTGCTGGTTCTGTAGGTGTAAGTTGAGTATTTAATTTGGAATATCTGATGCATCAGAAAGACATTGTGTTATGATTGAAGGACGAGTTAATGATTTATCAGCCTCTTCATTTCCCAGAGAGTGAGCTCGGGTGCCGGCAGTGTGGCTGTTTGGATAGTGGGTGACAGCTTTATAGAGCCGGTGTTCTGAGTGTTTTACTGCAGTGTCACGCGGACGCTGTGTCTGACGGCTAATAAGAGAGTAGCTGTGCCATTGTTACAAGGCATTAACATAAAACGTCTCTAAATTTAACGAGGTTTGATCGCCGGGCTGACACTGACCTACATTCAGACCGTAACTGTTTACCTTGCTGGGAAATCTTGCTTTGTCATGATCTTCATTTGATCAGTTTTAGATGCGTGTGCACCGTCGTGACACATTTAATCACTCTCAGGTTTTTTCATACTGTGCTCTTTACAAACTGCCTCATCTCTCTCTGATACGATTCATTGGCCTGAATAGTTATTACTTTGGTTTGTAAAGCAATGAAAGGAATGCTTGTCAGCAGTAGTGCTGATAACGCTGAAGAAGAATTAATTAAATAATTTAATATAATGGAGACACATATAGGTGTATGGACACATACGCACACTTGAGTTTACACACAGTACTGTGCAAAAGTCAGAGACCACCCTTCAATTATTTCATTTCCCATCACAACGCATATTAAGCACAAGTTATGTATTTTTCAGAAGATATTTCTGAGGACATTAGATGTAAAATAAGCAACTTGCATAAACAGTAAAATCAAAGGGAAAGAAGTAAAAAAAACAGGTTCAAACAAGAGTTCAAAAAATGATTAAACGATACAGAGAAAATGAGACTCCTAACAACCATGCAAGACCTGGTAGACACCAAAACTGTCCCCATGAGATAAACAGCACTTAAAACTCTCATCTTAGAGAAAGATCCACAGGTGTTTCCGTACATCAGCACTATGAGTCTGAAAGGATGTGGAGCTGTCAAGAAGCCTCACTGACAAAAAGAATACAGAAAAGAAGAAAACTTGCACTAGAACGCCGAAACTGGAGATGTGGACCAGGTTTTGTGGGCTGATGAATCTAAATAAGATCTTTGGATCTAACAAAAGGCAGTATGGATGCTGCCAAAGCAATTAGGATGAGTGTACATTTAAGGATGTGTAACACATATTTAACTGAAACTTACACAGAAGCCTCGACAACTAAATATATCTTCAGCATTGGTGATTTTTTTTGATAGAGGCTATCTTGAAAGTTGGTAAGTACAAGTACAAGTTCCCAGAACGACAAACTGGCCACTCCAGAGTCCAGTTTACAGCAGAAAGCTAAACATTCTGAACTTTTTTAAAAGTTAATGTAACGGGATTTAGGAATATTTCTAATGGTCCATTCGTGTTGAAATTTTCACACAGAATAAAAGGCAGCTGCTGTGCTCAAATGGCTGTTTACATGCAAAGATTATTGCCAATCCGATTGGATACATTCTGATTATAGATTCAGACTGAGGTGTTTATATTGTCACTCTGCTCAACAGTCTGATGAAAATCTCCATTTACATGCAGACTACAAGTAGTCTGATCCAAAATGATGCGCATGCGTAGAGTACCAATTAGTATAGATGTTACCATGACAACGAGCATCATGTGAGTCCAGTCAGAGTGAGATGAGCAGCAGTGAGCAGTGAGTTTGTGTTTTTAATGACTTTAAAATGATGTCAGACTCAGGAAAACGTCCTTCACATGTCCTTATTAAAGAAGGCCGAGAGGAAGACGTCATGATCTGAGACACATAAACTGGACGCCCGTCCCACCGCCGTCTTTTAAAGATCAGAGCATAAACTTCGTCTCCTCTGCAGACCAGTTTCTGCTCCGCCATGTTGAACGTTATAAACTTTCACTATGACGTGATGCACATGCTCAGAACGTACTTAAACTTTCAGATTGGGAATGTAATCAGATGCAGGTGTTTACATGGATATTATTCTTCTATTTAATGGATTATTTATAGGATTACTCACCTCGATCAATCGGATAGAAATTGTATTCCGAATGGCCTCAGTCAGACTAGTCTACTCCGATTGAGGTGTATACATGGACATGTTCTATACAGATTGAGCAATTAGTTAGATTATTAACGGATTACGTGGCTAATAATGTAGAAAAATAAAAGTTGCAAAAAATTGAGAATTTTTTTAAATAGATCGATAGCAAAGATATATTTAGTTGTTAAGGCTTCTGTGTAATTTTCAATTAAATATGTGTTTTTTTGCTTTTCTTCTAACACTGAAAAATGAATGAACTTAATGGCTGTTTTGACCTGAAAATGAAAATAGTTAAATGAAGAGTGGTCTCTGACTTTTGCACAGTACTGTAAACACATATACAGTGTGCATATTCACACATTCATTCTATCTCCGCCCTGTGTGGTGTAATACTATTTACAGTGCTCTGGGGTCCTGTCTCCAGAGAGCGAGCTGACGGCTGGATGTTGGTGAAAACGCAGGCCTGATGTTGCTCTGCTCTGTTGCTGCTGTCTGCCATTACCTTATTCTAACACAGCGCAACACACGCTGACCTACTTCCTCTGAGCTCCAGTCCCTGAGTGATTGGCTGAGGCACAGCCGGGCAGAGCTGACTGAGTATCTATGGAGACTAGAGAGAGAGAGAGAGGGAGAGTGAGAGCTAGAAAGAGAGAGAGAGATACTGAGAAATTAAGAGAGAAACTAAGACAGACTGGGAGAGCAAGAAAGAGAGAGACTGAATGAGGGAGAGAGAATAAGAAACAGAAAGAAACACTAAGAGAGGCAGACAGGCAGAGAGCATGAGTTAGAGAGAGAGAAAGACAGAGAGAAGGGTGTGTGAGAGAGAGTGAGACTGAGGGAGGACACATTGAGAAAGAGATAAAGAGGCAGATACATTCAGAGAAAGAGAATGAGAGGGACATAGAGATGGAGTGGGAGAGAGACAGATTGAGAGAGAGAGAGGGAGAGAGAAGGAGAGCAGGGTCAAGATGCAGCCTCAGCAGTGCTCTTATATCTGGGGAAACTGCAAGAGAGTCGAATGCCAGTCATGTGAATTATACATGCTAACTGTAAATGCTAATGGAAGTGTGTGTGCATGCTGGTGTGTGTGTGTGTGTGTGTGTGTTTGGGGAGAGTTTTTGCAGTGATCTCACCAGAGAGATGGCAGATACTCCAGCATGCTTTAAAAGACTGATGTAATGTCTCTGAACAGTTGCTATTGCGTCATGTGGCTTATTAAAAAGGCTGCTACCTGTTAGCATCAGACACTGATTTGCTAGGCTAACGTAAGGCCTCTCAGTGCCTAATGCTGCATTTGCATGTTGGTGCTGAAAAAATAACGTTCCTTGACTCAGAGGTGAACTGGTGTAAATAGCAGTGGTCACGTCATCCGCGTGAATGTTGCCATAGTGAAGGCATTACTGGTATAAGAGTGGCCATCCTGTTTTTGTGGTGAGGGTGTTGTCCACTGTGCTGTCCTATAAAGTGTTTTTAACTCATGTAAATATTTTTCAATCCAGTAGTGATTTCAGCTTTTATTCCAACATCAGGCACTACACTGCTGTTGACAGAATATTCTGTCACTGCTCTATTGAAAAATATGGAATATTGGAGTTTCTATTGTTCTTCTACTGTATTTGATGTGGTTAATTTTGGGCCCAATCCCATTTCTTATTTTTACTCCTACCCCTTGTTTTCAAGTGTCACCTTCCCCCTTGGAACTGAGTTACAAGGGGTAGTGGTTGAAATCTTGCCCTATGAAATGGACCAACCCTCAAATAAAAAGAACATTACTTCATTAACAGGCTACTCTGTAGGTGTCCCTGCCAGTCTGCAGTGATAGCAGAGGAGGGAAGTTCAGCAATGTGGCACTACTTTGATTGTTCTATGTCAGAAAAAATATATATTGTGACACATCTTATATCATAAAAAAACTTCCTGAAGTATTGTGATACATTTTGCCATATCGCCCACCTCTACAAATACGTAAGACTGTTTCTAAATATTCAAGAGAAAATATGAATTATTAACTAAGGAATAAATACAAAAATAAGGATATAAAAAGAGGAATAAAAACTGACTGACTGGAGATGAATAGGTTGCATTGTGCATGGTCTGAGGGACATCCTGTATAACTCATTCTTATTACATCGTATTACAATGTATCAAAGTGATATGGGCACATATGCAGTTATACATTGTGATACAGATCATCTGTTTGGGGCAGACTCCACAGTGAGAGAGGTTCAGGCTTTCGCTAAAACAGAAACTACAGTCTCATGTGACTTAGACAGATTCCTATTTGTCCCATTGGACGCTGGAGAACGCCTTGATAACAGATATGATAGAAGATCTACTTAAAATAATTGTGTTTCTGCTCTTTCTGTAAATGGGGATTTCATATTTACTTTCCAAAATAGTATAATTCCTATCAGAGCGATGAATCAGCAAAAGAGAAGTTGGCTGAGTTTGATGGGCCTCGTTTCCGATGATGAAAATGAACGCAGCAGATCCAGGAGAAATATTTAATACTCGGAAATGTTGGTTCAGCAGACTGTAAATGTGCAGTGCTCCACTGCGGCACTCCGTCCAAACCCAAGGATCTGGCCTTAGGGGGAAGAGAGCAAGTCATTCATGGATGAAACAAAATATATTCAATTACTTTGGAAAGGATATTCATTGAAAATGGGTTTGAACTAAAGAACCATTGAAAATCACATAGGGCTAATTGAGAAAAGACTTTGGAATATGGGTGTTTTCTATAAGGGCATTCATTCAGTTTTGAATGAGTGACGACTTTTAGCAGCAGAAGGATAAATGGTGACATTTGTGAAACAAAGGGGCAGTATCTTGAGTTATATGGTATGTTGATGTGCATGGATACTGATGTAAACAGTAACCTTAAGTACAGTGGGACAGTTGTTTTGCGGGAACTATATTAACATTTCCACTGTTCCAGAACAGTGCAGTTTTATAGTGCTTTTCACAATAGACGTCACTTGTTAACACTTTACAGGCTGTAATAAGTAAACTGACGGCAGCAACGCCCTGTAATGGCATGAAAAAGAAACCTTGAGAGGAACCAGAATTCAAAAAACAATTTTACACAGTGGTGAAAACAGAAATGAAGCAGAAACTATGTACTTCTCATGACCAGTTCCTCATTAAAATCACTGGTATTGAATAAAGTTTTACAGCAGGCGTCCCAAACATACATTAACCCTTGTGTGGTGTTGATGTGTTTGGTACTCAGTGGTCTGGTGGACCCACTGCATTATTATTATTTTTTTAATCAATACAGCCATAACAATTTATGTAAAAATACCAGATGTTTAAAATATCACAAGTGGCCAGCACAGGATTCTCCTTTAGCAGCTGTAGCCAGTCAGCAGCCTGTCCATGTTGTCCACCCTCACACGCACACACACATATACAAACACATACACACACAGACACACACACACTAACAGCAGGCCATGTAGGAGGAGAACAGAGTGAAGGAAAACAACACCTCCACACTTTTTTTTTCCCTGCGGGTTCAGCCAACACCACATGTGTAATATAAATGTGTGGGGGGTGAACAGAGTGAAGTCATTCAAAATGTGTTATTTTATATATTCTTCACAGAAAATGAGCAAAAGCAATGAATCTGAGGTTGAAATAATAATAAATCGCATGATTTTTTCTTTTGGTAAACATTGAAAATGGGTCCCACAGACCTGAACACCACACAAGGGTTAAAAAGAAATGAAACCTGCATAATTTAATCGTTGAGATGTAAACTATGTTCATTCAGAGTGGTTTGATTTGATGCATTAGAGAAAAACTTAGCAAAGCCTTATTTGAAAGGGATTAGTTTTACATGAGGATGTAGGGTAATGCAATTTTTACCAGCATTACTCTGATTTTAGTCCAGTCCGAATGCACCATGTCAGTTATGTCAGACTGTCCACTCCTGCATCAATAAAGATTCCAATGCCTTTTACCTTTTATAAAACGAGTGCTAGAAATGAGCTCAGAATTAATCAACATGTCTGTAAAACTGCTGTCATATTCTGTAAAAAAGGAGTTCCTTAAGTATGGAGTCTCAAAGAAGCACTTACTTTTGTTCTCTGTGGCGAAACTCAAGCAGATGGGTGGCGTTACTGTCCTACCTCATGTGTACAACTCAACACATAGAAATTACAGGAAAAAGTTTGATTTTATGCAGTGAAGTTGACTGTTAGCTGGGAATTCCCAAGCCCAAACCAACAGATGGTCAGGGTAAACAGAATGGTTTTATGTGGTTATAACTCATATCTGGAATGAACAGTGCGTAAATCGAGTAGCCATTCCTATCTCAGGTCATGCCACTCCCATGTGGTTTTTACTGAGATTTCTTATCGAAGCGGTCGTAAACATTACACGTCCTCTGGTAAACTGGCATTACCTCACCTCCCTATGGAAAACTAATCCGGCTTAAGATTTCCTAATAATGGTGCTGATAAGAACCAGAAATTGCAACACACATATAGCCATTTGGTATGATGTCCTTATTGTGCAATACCATTTCTAAGGGGACTAAGCAAACCACAAAGCTCAGCCGACCTCCAACAGCACAGTGACAACTTGTCCAGAAAGTCACAAAAGAACCCGGACGAACATCTAAGGAACCGTAGGCCATGTTTGCTTCAGATATGATCAGCGTTCATGATTCCACTATTAGAAAGAGACAAAAATTGTATCCATCGGAAAGTTGCAAGGCGAAAACCACTGCTAACCAAGGGAAACATAAAGGCTTGTCTGAAAAGCATCTTGATGACCCCCAAGTCTTTCAGAATAATGTTCTGTGGAGATGAAAGTGGAACTCTTTGGAAGACAGGGTTCCAGTCACATCTGGCGTAAAGCTAACACAGCATTGCACAGTAGTGTCATAGTGTGGGGATGCACTGCTGCTTCAGGGCCTGGGTGACTTGCCATAATTGATAGAACTATGAATTCTGCTCTCTACCAGAAAATACAGCTGGAGAATGTCTGGTCATCAGTTGGTGATATCAAGCTCAAGCACAGTTAGGTTATGCTGGAAGACAGTGATTTAAGCACAAGAGCAAGTCCACATCTAACTGGCTTAAAAAGACACAAAATTCAGATCCACCGTGATGTGAATGACTGATTTCCAGTTATAGGAAGCGTTTGGTTGCAGTTGTTGCTGCTACAGGTGGCAGAACCAGTTATTAAGTTTAGGGGGACACATTGCTGATACAGATTTTTCTCATTGTTGATACAGATGTTGCAAAACTTTTGTCCATTAAAACAACAGCTATTTTGTGTAAAGCTAACCTCATGTTCTCCTTGTCTTACACATTTTGTATGATGACCTGAAAACATTGTGTTACAAATATGCAAAGACTGAGGGAATCAGGAGGGGGCAGATACTTTTGTACACAGTACTGTACTGCAGCAGTACTCAGGCTCAAAAACATTGCACAGTCAACATCACAGTGACGTGTAATGGTGACTTTATGAGGTTGAATATGAAGTTAGTGCAGTGACGGCTTTTGTTCAAGGAGGAGGTGCCCTGTTAGCCCAGCGTGGCTCAAGCAGTGGTGAATTATTGAACACCCTCCTTACTCCTGAGAGGAAGGCCCGATGAAATATGCATCAGATGGAGAATAGGAATAAGGAGAGAGAGAAGGAGAGAGAGTTTGCTGTGGAGGGGTGTATGGGGGAGATGTGAGTACGTAAGAAGGGATGCGTTATATTGGGGTAGAGACCCATCTACAGGCATTAGTGCGCTGAATGGTGAAGGATGAGGACAGGAGAGTGCGCTTTGGTAAGGAGGATGACACTTTTATGAGAGAAGGCAGAGAGTAGATGCAGTGGACAGCGGAGGAAAGGAATTGCAGGGAGAGAAGTGCTTAGAAAACCAGAAACAGAGAGAATTAGGGGTTCTATGTGACTGAAGTTTGAAGTTAAGATTCAGTTTGATTTTCTGCATCTCAAAACATCTAATACTCTACAGATGGTTTAGTACAGAAAAACAAAATATACTTCTGTGCATCTGAGCATCACACCTGTCTGAGCCTGCTGGACATCCCATTCCAAGTTCATGGGCATTAATGTGTGGCTATAACTGCCTCCTCTCTTCTGGGAAGGCTTTCCACAAGATTTTGGAGTGTGTCTGTCGGAATTGGTGCCCATTCAGTCAAAAGAGCATTTGTGAGGTTAGACAATCGCAATCGAAGTTCCAGTTCATCCCAAAGGTATTCAAAGGGGTTGAGGTCAGGGCTCTGTGCAGGCCACTGGGGTTCCTCCACACCAGACTCATCTAACCGTGTCTTTATGGACCTTGCTTTGTACACAGGAGTCATGCTGGAACAGGGAACGAGCTTCCCAAAACTGTTGGGGAAGTTCTAAGCTGTATAACAGTGCAAAAAAGTCTTTCTATGCTGAAGCATGAACATCACCCTTCACTGGAACTAAGGGGTCAAGCCCAGACCCTGAAATACAGCGCTTGACCATTATCCCTCCTCCACCAAACTTTGCTGTCAGCCCTATACGTTCTGGTAGGTTGCATTCTTCCAAACCCAGATTCATCCTTTAGACTGTCAGATAGGGAAGTGTGATTTAGCACTCCAGGGAATGTTTCCATGAGTGGTCAAGTGCTTTACACCACTCCAGCCAACACTCCATCAGGGCCATGAAAGCCCTGTTCATGAAGTTCCCAACAAACAGTTGTTGTCCTGTTGTTGCTTCCAACATATTTATTATTTTATTAATGTTTGGTTGACATTCTGTATTGACAGCTTTGAGCAAGCATTTTTTTGCTTGTTTCTATGTCCAAAAATAACAACATTTAGCAGAAATATATATTTTTTTCCCTGAAAAACACACAATGTATCAGATTTAAAAATTTAGCTGCTAAAAATCAGTATTAACATCTGTCTCAAAATGTTCATATCAGTCCCCTTACACGCAAATGGATATTGGGCAGAAGCAGAAAAGGAGATTTACTGTGGGAGAGAGAGAAGTAGGGACAAAGGAAGAGAGTGTGAGGGAAAGAGAGGCAGAGAGAGGAGAGGAGAGGTAGAGAGAGGCAATGAATGATGCTTTAATTTGGCCACAGGATCATCCATTAAAGCCTGGCCTCTGGGCGCCTGCTGTGTGTTTGCTGTAATTGAATGACAGAGTGTGTCTGGAGATGAGATCGCTCTCTCTCTCAAACGATAATTATCACAGCAAAGCTCTGCTCATAAAGCCGTGTGCTTATGGGTCGGGCAAGGGCCATAAAGTGGGCCAGAGGGAGAGAAGAGAGCAAGCCTGGGTTAGAGCAGATACACACTTAACCATTAGAAGTCTACAGTTATTGAGCCTGTACACTCGTCACTTTATATGTCTCAGTGTTTTACGCACCATGGATATTAGTGGGTGACTAATCCCATGTACAGTTCTTCTTTTTCTCAGCAGACAGGGGGATACTGCAGCTGCAACAGCAGGACACTGGTGGTTGTTGATGGATTTTAACTGGTTACTTGGTGGTGCTCTTCTCCTTATTATAGGTTTAGGCCCAATCCCATTGCTTATTTTTACCCCTATACCTTGTTTTAGAGTGTCACCTTGCCACTTGGAATTGGGTTACAAAGGGTAGTGGTTGAAATCTTCCCCTACGAAATGGGACCCTCAAATAAAGAACATTACTTCATTAACAGGCTACTAGCAGTGCTCTTCAGGTGACCCTGCCAGTCTGCAGTGATGGCAGAGGAGGGTAAAGTTCAGCAGCCTCACTGCTGGGCTTTAATTACATTTAGGGAATCATATGCCTTCAAAGAGGGGGGACAACTATTTATTATCACCCACCCCTAATTCTTTAATGATATGAAGCTGAAGTCAGCTATTCGCCAGCTTCTCGTTCGAATTTTCCTGTTCCACCTTAAAAGGAGCAGCTGTTATATTCTGGTGCTTCAGGCGTCAGAACTGCTGTACTATTTAAGGTGGAACGGGAAATTTAGCTAGCTAGCTACCGAGACATTAGCATAATATTAGTGATTTTTGCGCAGCCATCTTGCCAGTTTTTCTTTTTTCCTCATAATACTCCGTTTGGAGTGTGCCTCTGAAAAACTCTGTTTGGCGGGCCATGTAACCCTAAAAATTGGGACACGCTACCCCTGGGCGTGAATCAAAACAAGGGGTGAAATGGGTATGAGCTATAGAGTTAACGGTTTCTAGCTTGAAACACTGCAAAAAACAACATTTGTGCTCTGTTTTTGAGTCTAGATCCATAACCAACACGGTCCATTTCAGTCTGTGATTCTTTTTTGTAGTGCCTCCAAAGCAGCAACCAATGCTGCCCACCAGAGAATTTCTAGTAAGGAGAACTGCCACTCAAAACTACTAGATTCTTCAGCCATTAGAAGATGTCCGTCACATTTTTGAATGCTTTTCTGCTCCAGATAAAGGAAAATGCCTTATGTACATTCATGGCATCAGTAAGTGCGAATCAGCCACTCAGCAGCCAATAGGCCCTTTTCACACTCGGATGCTGTTAAGAGGAAATAGCGATAAAGCAGGTGACAGTACATCCAGTTAGCCTGCCGGTCGTTTCAAAACATGTATGTAAGGTGCTTCACAACTTGTCTTGAGGACCTTCCCCATATCTCAGGCAGTGATGTGGACCAATTTCTCAAAGAATATTGTCATTGTCCAAAGTAAATCGTGTATCTCTATTTTTGTCTATTTTTATTTTTCTACATAGTTTGAGCTCAGTGGCTGTACTTTACATCGTGTGAAAATTCCAGAATGAATGGAATAACAGCAATGATCTAAAATCATATGAAATAAAATCTCTACATTAACTTACATTAAAAGTTATAAAGGTTTTTGGCTTCTCCTGTAAAGTTACTATTTTGGAGACAGCTAACTTAGCTGACCTAGCGAGCTAACGTGGCTAACCTGACTTGAAAATGTTGGCTTATTTTAATATTTATGTACACTTAATAATTTGATGTTTTTATATGAACTTGTAGTTACAATGTTGTGAATGTGGAGGTGATAGTGAGGCCAGATTGATGAACAAAGTACGAGTTGGACACAGTTACGGGTAGGAATCGGGGAACAGCTGTGGCTGTAGCGCTGTTGTACTTCATTGGCTAATCAAAGACGTCAGCTACTATCACTGACTAACAAATGAGTTTGGATCTGTGTTTGCAGTGCTTTGTTACATCAGGCTGGTTTTGCAATATCAGTAAACTGCTAGACTTTGAACCTCTGTTAAAGCTGAAGTCGGCATCTTATTCAAATATTCTGTTCCGCCTTAAATAGAGCTGCAGTTACACTCTGGTCCCTGAAAGCCATTTAAGGTGAATGCGGCATTGTTTAAAGTGGAAAGGAAATTTGAATGAGAAGCTAAAGATACGTTCACTTCCTCATTGACATTCTCCTCCTCATCCTGGCTGTCAGCATCTGTTCCAGGCCGTGTGAAAACTCTTGGATAAACAGATTCTTGAATCTTGAAAGTTATTCCAAAGGAAACGGCAGAGTACAGCACCGCGTCTGAGCATGGATCGACCCAAAGGAGTCTTATAACAGAGTGACGGCTGCAGACATGAACGCTGGCATTTACTCTAGAATTAGGACCCTCTATACTTCAGATTGACTGGATCCATTTTGATCCTGAGGTGTGCTTGACCAGAAATATATGAAATCCATGGATGGCTGTTTTTGTTTGGAGGTGCGACATTGAGGAACACAGAAAATATCATAAAGCTGGACTGCGCTGTTTGTTTTGGTTCGACCAGAAACGAAATTGACAGAATCCGCTAACAGAAACCGACGGAAGTAAGGACCTGGAAATGTAAAAAAAAGAGCCTTCAGTAGCCATAATCCCAGATAGCAAGCATATATCGGTCCACTGGCTTGTCGGCACCCCGCTGACTGTTTGCCACTGCTGGTCCACCTTCGGACCACCCAGATTACTGTCCTGCATACAAGCTCTGACTAGTTTTTTATGTCCACAAATAGATTTTCAATGCACAGAGACTTTTATTTTAGAAAATAAACCAAGACAAATTTTACAAACAACTGAGAGAAAAAAAAAATGACGAGGCCTGATATGAAATGACTTCATAGAAAATGTTGTTGCTGACCCTGTGCTAGATTAAAATGATTTACTAATAACTAACATTACAAAGTGTAACTAAAGAAAGAAAGGAAGGAAAAATAAGTAAATTTGACTGTGAGTGGAAAATGAGCGTGATAAGTGGAATTTTGTGTAATACTCTGCTTAACCACCGGTGGGCCGCCCGGAAAACGATGAGCAAAACGCCAGTGGACCACCAGCTTCGCCATTAGTGGGCTAACAGTGGCCCACTATCCTTGCTATCGGGGATGCTGTTGTCCTACTGTCTAAAAGCTGTTTGCTGTAGAAAAATGGAAAAACACTGCTAAGTTTTCATGTAATTTTTATGTAATCCTTCTTTTTCCAGAATTATAGAAAAAACCTGTGTGAAAGGCTAGAAAAACCCATATCGCAAGCATTTATCTTGATAAGGTTGGCACCTCACTGACTTTTCCTCTGCTGGTCCACCTTAGGACCACTCAGATTACTCTCCTGCATAAAAGATCTAACTAGTTTTTAATCTCCTTAAACAGATTTTAAATGCACAGAGACTTTTATTTTGGAAAATAAACTAAGACAAATAGAATAGAGAAATAGAGAAAAAAAACATGACTATGCCTACTATAAAATGATTTTATAGAAATGTTGCTGACAACAAGTGTAACTAAAGAAAGGAAGGACGGAAAAATAAGTAAATTGCACTGAGAGTGGAAAATAAGCGATGATTGAATTTTGTCTAATACTCTGCTTAACCACCGTTGGGTCACCCGGAAAACGCTAAGCAAATGGACAGTGGACCGCCAGCTCTGCCATCAGTGGCCCACTCTCTTCTTGCTATCAGGGAAATATTTCATCATCATTTTTAGCTGTTTCTGTTCTTCCTATTCATTGTGAACTTGCTCTCAGGCACCATCTTGCATTTTACAGTCATGTTTTTGACATAATGGGAAGAATAGGAAGTGGTCACACTCCTATTAAACTAGGTATGGAGTGAGTTAAGGCGGATATACAGTTTGTAGTTTATGTAGGCCGTAATAAAGCGGATGTGGACAAAAATCACAGGTTAAAAAGTTAGAAGTGAGTTAGAATTGATGGGTTTTGAAAGTTTTTATTCAGCAGCAGCTGCTTTACAACTAAACTGCATCTAAAATATGAGAGAAGTTTTAGAGCAAGATTTCATGTGAGAAAGGAATAAAATAATGTAAGTACTGATGTTTGTACTTCTTCCAAGATGCTGATAGAACCGTCTGTGTCGAGATGCAGAAGGGGGACCTTGGGGTGAGTGTAGCTTGCAGAGGCTTAAAGAGGCCATAATGTGCCCAAAATCTCAACTACGAGCCTCTTTACATCCAGCATTAACGTGTGTTTTGTGTCCAGAACATTTCTGAATATACTTTCATTCCATTTACAACCTTTCATTTAATGCATCCCCAGCATGACCAGATGACACTAATTGTACTGTTCCTGTGTGAGAAGCACGTCCACACGTGCGTCATTTCCATTTCACTTTTGTTTACTTTTTTCCCCCGTTATGATACGAGTCAGCAAGCTTTCTGTACCTTCTGTACCTTCTAGCGTACACATTAGTGTTACGCACGTTCAAGTACGTTGGTAGACACTACCAGACGTGGAAGTATAAATCGGCTTTAAGGCTTATTCACATTCCACTTCTTAAATGTGTATCTGTTACACATGCAATATGCATCAGTGCTGCTTTTCTTCTTTACATGCAAATCCAAAGAATTCAGGAATTCTCTCCTAGCGGCTCCTGAGACGATGCAGGGTGCCACTGAGCTCTTATGAGCTACGAGCGGGAAATAATAGTAAAATTACACTGTGCTTTTGTCACTGGTGTTAACTGCAACTTCCAAGGCTTAACCGAAATGGGCCCTGAAATGCAGACGCTCTGTTCTCCACCCTGAGCCCATTTCAGGTCCCTGTTGTTTTTCCCGAAGCGCTGGATGAAAATCATTCCTCACTGACAGTCGTCGGCGTGCGCTGACACAGCCAGACCAGACAAAACAGTTTATCAACCAGCCAAACAGCATTCCTTTCAGTTTTTTTGCATGTTTGTGCGTATTGTGATTGAATATTAATAAGTCTCTGTGTGGGCTGCGGTCGGTGTGTATGTGTGTGTGTGTGTGTGTGTGTGTACTATAGATGGCTCATCTCTTCGTCCTTCTGTGTGAGCCACCTGTTAACTGTGACAGAGTTTTCAGCATGTTATGATTGAATTCATTTACTTTGTGTGTGCGTGTGTGTGTGCGTGTGTGTGCGTGTGTGTGTGTGTGTGTGTGTGTGTGAACATGTGTGTGTGTGTTTAAAATGTACACACATTTTAATATGTGATGTTGGTATTTGAGAGGGATGCACAAAGATATCAGACTCAGATTCACTCTCCCTGATGAAGGCACAAGTCAAAACAAGTTGAGTGCCGTGGTTTTACACTTTCTCTCTATATCAGAAGAGTACAATAACAGGATTGGACAGATATTTAGATTTGACTGATATTTCTTACTGATATTTGATGATGTATGTATCGTACTCGAGAAGAGTAGAAAGTGTAGGTGACAGTGGGCTACTGTTATAAAATATCTGCATTTTATTCATTTTTTCTGCATTTGTAACCCTATAAAAATAAAAGGAATCGTCAACTCTATAATTATTAGCACACTTGGTAAAAATGAGTGAAAAAGGGTCATGAAAAATTATTTTATGGTTAATTAGCATAAGTCACACTGAAAACATGAAAGATATTGAACCTTTAATTGAAGTAAATCAGTCTATGAAAACAATATATGTATATGTATATATGTAAATATTTATAATAAACTCAGAGTTTATGTTCTGTTTATTTATGTTCTATCATTATTTCACTTATTTACTGTATTATACTGTTACTTACTTAAAGCTCAGTAGAATCTAAATTGAAGGCAGCCTGATCAGGATTTCCTCCCTTTTGTTAAACATAGAATCCCTTTTTACAGCGTACCGTGTGTGACTTTAAACTTGATGAGAACATTCATTAGCTCCCTGTTACGCTGATGGAATTTTATGGCCTATTCATTTTAATTATTAATTTGCCTGGTTGGACAGAGTCCCTTATATAATGAAATGAAAGCAGCAATAAAAGCTGCTCTACACTGTATAAAAACCTTCACAATTAGGCAAATGAATGCTTTGCTTTTCTGTGTATGGCAGTTATGTTACAAACCTGGAGACCTACACTGGTTCAGATCCAGCCCCTGTCTCATCTGGTCAGGCTAATCATGGCTTACTGGAGCCATGGGCCTAGTTGTCAAGTGTTTTGGATCATGGAACAAAGCCTTGTATCTAATAAGGACATTAGGTTCACAGAAAGGGAAAAATATTGTCAACCTTTATGGAAATCAATTTAAAATGTTTTTAAAGTAATTTTGGACTGTTCTGTTGGTCCATTCATCATGAAGTGACACATGTAAACGGCAGCTGGTGTTTGCAAATGATGTAAAAAGAAAAACAGTGGAGATAAAGGGTTTGTCCTGAGCACGATGATACCTAAAACAGGAAATGTGAAGTAGAGGTGGGTGATATGGCAAAAGTTTTAATGTCACGATACTTCAGGAAGTTTTTTTACAATACACAATGTGTCACAATATTCATTTTTTCTGACATCTGATAAGTAAGAACAGACAAAGTAGTGCCACATTTAAAAAAATACCATCAAAAACTATTACACACTTCTGTAACCTAAGAAGACCTCGGTCAGTTTGCATCAAAGTCCCTCTAGTTACTGAATAATAGGCCTTAGTATGTAATAAGCCTGAGATTTTAAGGGGTTAACTCTTAATATAAGTTAATAAAATAAGATTGTATAACATGCTTATTTGGAGCATTTGTTTCATTCATTTTATGTACATTATAAAGGTCAGCTGATTTGTTTTGTCCTGACAGTAATGATATATGGCCTTGTGCTAGAAGCCACAAACATTTGGCATTTAGATGATGAAAGTGTTTTTTTGCCATTATATGGTTTTTGGTATTATTTTGCTCATAGTACCACATTGAGTTCATTTGTTGTTGGTATTTGTGATGCACCGATACCAGAATCGTGGGCGGGTATCTGATATTTTTCATGTGTTTATCTGCCAATGCCTGTACATAAACTGTTAATGGATGCAGGATGTATGTGTATGAGTTTGTTCAAATCAAAGCATAAAGCAAAAGAAATAACAAAGAATCTAGAGAGCATGAACCAAACACAGCATAGGAGACGCAAGACTAGACAAAGCAAAGGCCAAAACATTACTGTGTTATTGTCCCATCAATGTATCCTCACTGTCCAAAAAAACATGAATCTCTGTTTTTTGCGATTTTTACTTTTCTAAGTCATTTAAACAAGGCAGCTGTCCTTCACATTGTGTGAACCTTTCATGATGAATAGACCAATAGAAATGCTCCGAAATTGCTTGGAATAAAATCTCGTTCCATTGACTTACATTGAAAGTAAATAATGTTTTTGCCTTCTCCTGTAAAGTTACTGTTTTAGAAATACTTGTTTTTCTGTGGACAGCGACGATATATATATGATATACAGTATTTTATTACTTAAACACAAGATGAACCCAGGAACATGTTGGACAGGATGGTTAATAACTATACACAGGTTTATAGACTAATAATAATAATAATAATCCAGGACTAGGGAGGAGACAAGGAAACCAAAACAAAAACACATGGCTAAAAAGCAGGAGAGGGAGCTGAGATGTAGCGTTATGAATGCAGTAAAATGAATAAAATGCAGACATGTTATGTATTATTATTATTATTATGTATTATAAATGCAGCATGTTAGGCAGCACCTAAAATTTCTGCTGTTCAAGAATGCAATAAATGGTCATTGAATATTGGTTTGAAATATTAATCAAATCTGTCAATGCCCATAATTTACCTTTTTCTGAGGTTTTTGTCTGTATGAACAGCATTCATATAATGCCTTCAATTTGCTGCGCTTTGTGAATGATTCACCTGCAAGACGCGAGAATGACGAGAGACACACAGACCTTTAATTCAGTATTTTCAAACTCCAGGCTTGGAGCCGCTGCACTGTATAGTTTAGTGTTTCTCTCTGCTTTTCACATCTCATTCAGCTCAAGAAGGGATTAATTAGCTAATAATATCGGGTATTTTAACCAGGGAAGCCACAATTATGCAGTGCAGCGGTTGCAGGACTGGAGCTGGGAGCTCTGAACTAACTGAACTAGCAAACTTACAAAATCACATCGTAGTTTTCCGACCCACGACATTCAGTCTGATATTTAACGTTTCTGTTTCTCCATTCAGTCATGTAAATCTCCAGAAACAGAGAGTAAAGTTATCCTGGCTGTTTGCAGCTCCGTAAGGGGGACGACTGTTTATCTCTCGGCTGTTCACGTTAGCCAAAGTTATCCAAGGCTGGCATTGTTCACATCTGTGTTGATTAGCTGATGTGATCTTACCCTTCATATGATGAGTTTTTCCTCCTCTTTATGCAACACCATGGGATCCTTTACCCACCCTGACGTGAAGAGCTGGTGGGTTCTGTGCTTTTAAATGCTTTGAGAGATCCCAGATTAGGGAGAGGGTTTGTGTATGAGATAAATGTAAATCTCAGGAAAACACAAATTTGGTAGCTTTCCGCCAGTTTAAGTAGGACCAGGAGATCAGGGGGAAACTGTATAAGGATCTCAGCCTATTTTATCGAGGTAACGTTTTTTTTCTCTTCCAAAGTCAGGTGAGTAATTGTAGCCATCTTTCACCTCTAGTTATGTTCGTGTGGCACAGCGAAACCAGAAGTACCAAAAATAGCAGCCACAACAGAAAAGTCATGTGACTGAAACCTAGAAAAAGGATTTTGAACAGTGGGAGCTTTAGATTACACTGTCGGTTTAAAAGTACTCACTTCAAACAAGCTAGTTAACCGGTTTTATTCAACTCAGATAAACTCTGAATGAAACAACAAAAGCAAAATTTTCGTTTAGATGAGGAGAGCAAGTTTTACATAAAGTCAGACCTCGAAAACACTTAAAATCACCGTCTGCCCTCTTCCGCTTTTTACTGTGGTGTTCGATTAAGCGTGCAAGGTTGAGGTAGGAGTGAAACAGTAGATTAGGAGAGGAGTTGCGCAGCGGGTGGTTTCCGTGGTCTCTGACAGGAAGTGTATTGATGGATGTAGGTGAACCTTACAGAGACAGACTGCAGAAAAGAGAAAATGCTTTTTCTACATTGAACAGAGTGCATATAAATGCAATGCCAGCGAGAAACTTTCCCGAACGCTCCTCCAGCGCTCCGGCTAATGGGCCGCTCTCTCTCTGTCTTTCTCTGAATGGCATCAGCCTGCGCCACTCACCTCCATTTCCACATCGCTTTCATGCTGTGTTCTTCTGTCAGCTCATTTCTGCCTCTTTTCTTAGTGTGTGGAGCGTGCTGTCACAGTAGTGCTCTCTCTCTCTCTTTCTCTCTCTCTCTCTCTCTCTCTCTCTCTCCTCTCTCTCTCTAGCGCCCCTTTTTCTCCATCCCTTATAATCTGCTCTCTGCTTCTCTTTGAAATGTCTTTGTTCCTTCCCCATAGCCATCTTCAAACAATTCTCTCTCTCTCTCTCTCTCTCTCTCTCTCTCCCTCTCTCTCTCTCTCTCTCTCTCTCTCTCTCTCTCTCTCTCTCTCTCTCTCGCTCTTCTTGGCAGTAATCAGGGGCTGTACTCTTGCTGAAATTAATGAAAGCAAAATTGCTTCTCAGCCCAAGCTAATTTTGTCCTCATGTATAAAGCATACCATAAAATATTTACCACTTTGATAAACATGAAATATTCATCCAGCTGAAAATGTTCCCTTTTGCATTAAAATTTGTAATTTGGCCCGGCGAGCTTCGGTACTGTTCAGACAAAGGCGGCTGCTCAGAGTCAGAGAGGAGTTGTGTGCGTGAATGTGAACAGCTGGAGTCCCACACCTGTTTGACTAACCACCTCCGTCTTTCAGCCAGAGATACAGTCTGTATTTCAGTAATATAAATGTAGTGTTGGGGGCGGGGCTAACCAGAATTGTTTTCTCTCAATTTTGTTGTGGACAAATGTATGAAATTATGTTAATGTGATTCTGGTACTCTGCAACTTCATAGTTTACAAATACTTTGTAGGAGCTTAAGTAGCTTAAGACATTAAGAGATTTTAAAGAATTTGCGTGAAAATGTAAGGAATTTGTTGAAAAATGTCAAATATTATAGGCAATTTTATGAAATTTGTAGGAGAATTTTAAGAATCTTTTTAATATTTTAAGAATGTTTTAGGAATTTGTTGGGCATTTTAAGAAATTTGTTAGAACTTTTTAAGGAATTTGTTAGAAATTTTAAAGAACATGATGGAAATTTTGAAAATTTTGTCATTTTATTTTATTTCTAGGAAAGTTAAGATATTAAGTTTTTTTTGCAATTTGTTGGACACAGAAATATGTTAGAAAATTTATTAATTGGAAAATTTCGGAAATTTGTAGAATTTATAGAAATTTGTGGAAACAAGAATTTAAGTAAAATTTTAAGGAATTTGTCAGAAATTAAGCAATCTGAGGTGATAAACTGTAGATGTTTTAAAAATGACTGAGAAAGCTGTGTAGCTTTAAATTTATTAATATATGTATATTGTTAATATTAAATTAGTATCCACAGTGCCACATTCTAGATCCAGTGAGGCAATTTTGATATGGAATTACTATAAATAGGTATTATAGTACATCACCAGTTATATATCAAACGATTATAAATGTTACAGTATTTGAAAAAGCCAGCTGCACTTTACATTATATAAACATTTCGTGATGAATGTTTCAATAGAAATGGTTCAAATGATTTGGAAGAAAATCTCATTACATCAATTTTTTTTGTCTTATCAAATTACTATTTTAGATATCTGAGGTTTTATTATGACAGATTTGACATTATACATATGTACACATGTAATATTTCAGACATAATGTAGACATAATTAGTGAATAAACACCTATACAATACATAAACTATACATAAGACAAGTTCTTTGAAACCATTCACCAGTACAGTGCATGACTAAAGCCGCAGCATGTGGGCCTGCTGGACTGTGTGTGTGTCCGTGTGGATTTTGTCTAGAAACTAAAATGTCAAGTCGTTCTCCATTATTCCCCACAGCCTTGACTGACAGATGACCTGCTGTGTCCTGTGGTCGTGATGGGACAGGGCATTGACGGGGGCTTTATTCTTTAGCAGGCTGATGTCATCTTTCACAGGCGCCACAGAGAGAGAGAGCTGGACTGTCACTGACTGAGCGGTCATGCTGCAGACTCTGTCACACCCCACTGAGCCGCTGCTGTATCGGGTCTGGTTGCTCCGGGCTGGGCTGTGGAGTGGGCAGCTTAAGGGTCAGACTGGTGTATATGACACAGTGCTTTTAAAGTGACAGTTTGAAAGTTTGATCATATGTTTGGTGTCAGAATTGTGCTGCTTTAGTTTTGCGCTGAAGTTACGAGGCTAATGTAGCTAACAAGTAATGAAAGCCAATAGCCACCTCGTATCACTGTGATACCTGAATACCTGAATCGTCACACACGTGCCTCAAATCTTGCTGTGTTGTTCGTTAATCTCAGATAGACTTGCTTATGTGGTATCTTACCTGGTGTACAGCACACTGTTACATATAAAATGGACAAAGAAGAGACAAAATAAACATTATTATAAAACGGATAGTTCCGGTCCTAAAATCTGATTGGCTGAGCCGTGTTTGAATACCACAGCTATGACCGCCTCACAACAACTGAGTGTATTGATGAAGTAAGAACCCATTTTTGTTTAAACTGAGGGGCTGAAAAATTATTTTCTTTTCTAGAACTAGGCTGGTCAGCTAGCCAACAGGCTGAAAGATAGTGAACATGTTAAACTCCAACATTAATATCACAGGCTTGAATTACTCATGATATGATTCATTGAAAAACGGCAATATAAAAGTCTATAGAATGTCACCTGAATGGCTTAGACGCTTCAAATGTCCGTGTTTCAGTCAGAAGTAGCATCAAACCCAAGGCTGAATCCCAAATGGCTCTGTACTCCCTAGCTAGCTAAATAGTGTGCTGTGTGACATTAAGTTTAGAAACTCATACAAATAGTCCACTGCTTGTCGAGTATGAATGCAGATGAATCTCAAATGACCATTTTTAGCGATATTTTGCATTGTTAGGCTGCAGGACTCAGTATTTAAATTCCAACATAGTGCACTATGTAGGGAGCAGGGAGCTGTTTGAGATTCAGCCCCAGCGTGAGAAAAGTGCTGTTGTCAGTACTTATAAGTAAAGTATTTTTAAAGTTTATCAAGGTGAAGGGAGTTTTAGGCACTCTGCTTTGCATCGTGCCAAAGCACACCCTTCCCCGTGATAAAATCGCAGTAACCCACGCCCTCTTATTGCTCGAATATTATTTTTTATAGACAACAATATGGATAACGGAGCTTCACTGAAATATCACACTAAAGAGTAATAAAGTCTTAAAACCATTTGATATATTGCTTTGTAGTAATAAATAATTGCAGTCATTCTTGAAATTTGTCAGCTTTTTAGCGCCCCCTCGTCCCACTGTAGGGCTGCGGGAAGGTGTGTAAGGTGTGTGGTTTGAGGGTGTTGAAACCTTGCAGTTGTTGATCCTCTACCACCAGTTCCTCTCCACGCCAGCAGAGGTCTCTCTCACCTGAGTACTGAGCTTCTGAGTGGCACCTGCACGTAATCAGATGCCATTTTGTCGAGTGTTTAAGATGGATGTAAGCATGTGTTCTTTGGGAAGTCTTGTTTGGAAACGTGCTGCAACTCTGAGCCTTGTTTGTCTAGTGTGTCGTCTCTGGGTATGACCTTGTGCCTTCCGTTTACGATTGTGTATCATGGGTCCATGGTTTTGGACTGTTTCTGTGATGTGTTTATGGTTTTGATCCTGTCTGGAAAGAATAATGACTCATGTTCAATAAATCTACACTTGATTCCTGACCTTTCTTGTGGAGTGGACTGTTATAGCGGTTATAGATGAACATCATGCAAAAGAGCTGAGCGGCAGATTGTTGACAGCCATATGGGAAAAATATACATATTCCAAATATATTTATCAAACTTATTTCTGTAATGGCCAAAAATGCATTTGTTAAATATATTTTTAAAATGCATTTATTTGTTACTATAATTTTTAAGTTGTTTAAGGTTACAGATATAACTTCACATATATGATCTGAATGAACGGGACAGACTTCTGCATTTTGCATTATTCTTTGCATTAAATAATGTAATTCATGGTAAATTAGTCCTAATTCTCTCAGTTCTTTAACCAAAACAGCGATTATCGCATTTTACACATCGCCATTGGGTTACTTGTCCATTATTGACGATATCTGATTACATTGCCCTATCGGCCAGGCCTACATAGGACATTATAAGATTAAATAAAGTTTAAAAACAATATTGGGCCATTAATATTGCTTGTGTTTTTCTGATGTGCGAGGAAAGCAGTTTGGCTCACTCACATGAAAATTCAGTGTTCGTGAAAAGTTTAGTCAGTATTAACTGTTAGCTGGAACTCTATGGGAGTTTCAGTGTTGTGTTTGCGTACATTATGGGGTACGATCACTTTCACTGAGTTAACTTACAAATGTAACTTACAAAAGATCTGGTCGTAAGACATCAATGACATCGATGAACTAGCTGTGTCGGTCTGAAACTAGGGAGGAATCGCTACTCTTTGAGGCTTACTTAAAGTTACTCTTTAAGGAAACTGAGTGGAGACTGAAAGAAGAGAAGATCTTTATTGTCCTGCTGTTGACACAATAAAACATCCATTATGGCCCACAATTCCAGTTTAATAGGACCCAGTCCTACTGAAATGCCTGATTAAAGACAGAGAGTGAGGGAGGAGAAGCAGGGAGGTGAAATGAGTGACTGTATGAGGCTGTTAATAATTGATCTTTTCATATCCAGGATCCACTCTCCACATCCTGCTTGTAATCAGATACATTCTGATAGAGACAAATGTTGAGAAGCCTTCAGTTCTGAAGAGTGTAGAAGCATGGCAGCTTCAATTAGCCGTTAGATGAGATTAGATGTTTCCTTTCTGTTGTAGGGAAGTTCAGTTCAGTGGGTTCATTGGGCTGTTGCACTAAAGAACTTGCAGAAAAGTGATACAGTTGAATTCATGTCCATTTCTCAGCCTTTATGCTGTGTTTATGTTATGACAGTAGATGGTTGACAGCAAACCATATGTTCTACTGTTTTCAGGGTATCAGTGATGGAAAATTCTGCGACCACCAGCAGTGTTAGCAGCGCTCAGAGAAACGATCCGTCATGACTTCAGTTTTCCCAACGTTTGCCATCAACCGGAGCGGTGAAATAAACCGGATTGGGATGTAAATGTTTAACTAATAAACTGTTATCTGAAAAATTAAAAATTGTTCAACTGATTAAAAATTAATTTCCAATAAAGAAACAGTTCCAATAATCGGCAACTCCTGTTTGAACAGGCGAGTTGATCATTAATGTTGAGGAACGCTAGTGAATTGTATGCATGAGGGCGCAATAGGCTAGGACAGTGTCCCCCGAGCTGTGGTACGCATACCCCCCAGGGGGAGGTCGAATGACACTCGGGCTACGTTAGAAAACTCTGACATTAATTTTTATTACACAGACACTCCCCAATACAAACAGTCTCCACCACAGGGCAAACCAGCCTGCAAAATACACTGTTGGTGTTCAGGGAGTCCCATGTTGGCTCGCTAATCCAGTGTTGGCAGTGGCTGGCTGCTCACTCACCATAGTGGCACCATTCACTCTTTCCACCAATCTCTTGGGAAAACTGGGCAAGTTTTTTAGATTTACAAATATGTTATGGCATATTTTTTATGGTTTTCAGAGGTAAACCAGTTTGCTACTGCGCCACCCTGTGGCAGATCAGTGCTGCATCACTAGTTAGTGAGTGAAGCAGCTAAACAATGACAGCATAACATCGTAATACGTTTATTTTCAGGAACCTCCCAGAATTTTAATTTTGAGACATTCAGAGGGTCCAAGAGGTTAATTACGGTGTCCCAGACCCCCTAGGACCCCCTGTATTTTGCACCTTTGGTCAAACTCATGCTGTAATAGTTTGTTTTTTTATGCTTTTATTATGAAAGGCTGTATTAGAGAAGAAAATGTTTGACTCTGTCCCCACTGAGTGCTTAAAGAAAGTCAATGGAACTAGACTTTTTTTATTGTTAATAATGCTTAAGTAATACACAAAATATGTATGTATGTAATATAATGTATGTTTTTGAAACTGATGTGTTGAAGTAAAGAAATCAGCTATCATCTTCTTGAAGAGAACAGAAAAAGCATGTATCTACTTGAATACCATCTCAGCCTTTACCAAGAAGTCTTGACCTCAGCACATAGCTGATTGTTGAACCGTAGAGCGAGTATTACACTGAATACTGTCTCTGAAAGTTAAGATGATCTTAACTTGGATACCAGTCTCTTCGAGATTACATGACAAGTCAGTGTGCTAGGCAAGCGTACATGATGCTAAATGAGTGGGTTCCATTACTTGTTAGCTACATTAGCCTCATAGCTCCTGTGCAAAACTAAAGACCTAAACTGCTGACAACAGGCCTAACAAGAGGCCTAACGACAGGCCGATCAACAGGCCTAACAAGAGGCCTAACGACAGGCCGATCAACAGGCCTAACAACAGGCCTAACAAGAGGCCTAACGACAGGCCGATCAACAGGCCTAACAACAGGCCTAACAAGAGGCCTAACGACAGGCCGATCAACAGGCCTAACAACAGGCCTAACGACAGGCCGATCAACAGGCCTAACAAGAGGCCTAACGACAGGCCGATCAACAGGCCTAACAACAGGTCTAACGACAGGCCTAACAACAGGCCTTACGACTGGCCGATCAACAGGCCTAACACCAGGCCTAACGACTGGCCAATCAACAGGCCTAACGCCAGGCTGGTCAACAGGCCTAACGCCAGGCCGGGCAACAGGCCAATCGACAGGCCGAATAGGCCAATCAACAGGCCTAAAGACAGGCTGATCAACAGGCCGAATAGGCCAATCAACAGGCCGATCAACAGGCCTATCAGCAAGCTGATCAACAGGCTGTTCTGTAGGCAGATCAACAGGCAGATCAACTACATTTAGAACTGTGTACATTTTATTTTTTTTAAACTATGACTTTATAGCTCCTGCTTGTGGTCTTGAGTAAGACTTTTGGAAGGTCAGTTGAATATGTGATAATATGAAAAGAGGAGTAATTTCTGGAAGCTCCATTTTCTGCAGTATTTTTGTTTCTTTCGACCTTTTAGTGGTGTGAAACGCAGTGTGAAATGGAAATAAGGCCACGGGAAACGGCTCCGCTCTGCAAACGCAATCTACTTTTCATGAATGAGCTGCAGCAGGCTTCCGGAACATTCTGTGGGTTTGGAGACGGACGTTTGAGGACGGGGAGAAGAGAGGAGGTGAAAATGACCTCTGAGAGAATTCCCCTCGGACTGAGGTGGTCTTCCGCTCTGCCTGATAGAGGGATTATCTTACCGCCGCTCTGCAAGAAAAGAGAGGATGATTAGAGAGAGAGAGAGAGAGATCAGGTTAGGTATGCAGGAGGTCTGAGGGACTGATTATATGGAAATGGAAAAGAAAGTCAGAAAGATAAAAAAATGGAACAGTAAGAAAAAAGAGAATGAAAAAATAAAGAAATCTTAAGATGAGAGAGGGAGAGAACGGGGACAGGAAGGAGGATTTTTTTCTCCTTGCCTGGTTTTTGGTGGTGCTTGTGTAGCCTGAGGATTATAAAACTCACAAACACACATCAACCGTACATGAGAACACAGCAGCATATTGAACATCTCTCTCTCTCTCTCTCTCTCTTTCCCTGCCTCACTCTGTCTGTCTGCCTCTCTTTCTGTCTTTCTCTCTCTGTCTGCCTCTCTGTCTGTTTGTCTGACTCTCCCTCTGTGTTTATCTGTCTCTCCCTCTCTCTTTATCTGGCTGTCTCTCTGTCTATCTCTCTGTCTGTTTATCTCTCTCTCTCTTTCTGTCTCTCTTCCTCTGTCTCTGTGTATCTGTGTATTTGTCCTGTCTGTCTATCGCTCTGTATTTTTCCATCTGTCTCTGTGTCTATTTCTCTGTCTCTTTCTGTCTGTCCATGTGTGTATTTGGAATGTCTGTTGGTCTCTGTGTCTATCTGTCGCTCCCTCGCTGTCTATCTATCTGTCTGTGTCTTCCTCTCCATCTGTCTCTCTGTCTATTTGTCTCTCCCTATAATCTATCAGTCCTTTCTGTCTGTCTGTCTGTCTACCTATCTATCTGTCTCTTCCTCTTTGTTTATTTGTCCGTCTGTCCCTCTCTGTCTGTCTGTGTATTTATCTTGTCTGTCTGTCTGTCTGTTGGTGTATTTGTCCTGTCTGTCTGTCTGCCTGTCTGTTGGTGTAATTGTCCTTCTGTCTGTTGGTGTAATTTTCCTGTCGGTCTGTTTGTGGGTCCTGTCTGTGTGTCTCTATGTTTGTCTGTCTGTCTGTCTGTCTGTGTATTTGTCCTGTCAGTCTCTCTGTCTGTTTGTCTGTCTCTATCTATCGTCTGTCTATCAGTCCTTTCTGTCTGTCTGTCTACCTATCTGTCTCTTCCTCTTCGTTTACTTGTCTATCTGTTCCTCGTTGTCTGTCTATCTGTCTGTTTATCTGTCTCTCTCTTTCTCTTTCTGTCTGTCTGTGTATTTATCCTGTCTGTCTGTCTGTTGGTGTAATTGTCTTCTCTGTCTGTGTATTTGTCCTGTCTGCCTGTCTGTCTGCTGTCTGTCTGCCTGTTGGTGTATTTGTCCCGTCTGTCTTTTGGTATATTTGTCCTGTCTGTCTGTTGGTGTAATTGTCCTGTCTGTCTCTTTGTCTGTTTGTGGGTCCTATCTGTGTGTCTGTATATTTGTCTTGTCTGTCTGTCTGTCTGTCTGTGTGTGTTTGTCCTGTCTGTCAGTCTAAACTATTAATCAGAGCGCTGTATCTGAGCTCATCTCTAATTAAGCTGGCGATGACAAACTCTGCTTTGTTTATGTCCTCATAAGGACTCCAAACAAATTGATTGCGCTGTGGGAGGCGGAGGAGTGTGTGTGTGTGTGTGTGTGTGTGTGTTCACTCTGTCTTTCTCAGGCTGCTCTTTTCACTCTCTATCTGTATCTTTCTCACTCAATCACTTTCTTTTTCTTCTTCTTTGCACTCATCCTCTTTCTCCCACTGAGTCCAGTGGAGAGAGGAAGGAGGTGCAGAAGTGCTTCTGTAGTTTTATTTCACTACAAAATACAAAACCATGTGTTGCACAGATGGAACATTGAATGATGGTGGTGCTGATGGTAAAAGATAACAAAAAGCATAAAGGTTCAATTAGTCAATTAACATAACAATAAAGCATAGATTAATATAGTCCTGGGTGTGATGGCTAAAATTCAGTACCCTATATATCACTGTATCAGATTGCAGTGTCTTCAAAGCCCATATCTTATTTAAATTAGACTGTTTTAGTCTGTTTTCTTCTCTTAAAACATCTCTTCTTCTCTAAAACTTCCCTTATTCTTCTGTTTTTACACAACACAATCTTACATAGGATTGTAAACCTTAACGAGACTGCCTATTTTTCCAGAAAATAAGCCTAATGTCTATATAGTTTTCATGTATTTTGAACTGTTCTTTCAAGTAAATCTAAAGTTCCTAGAAAACGACACAATTTTTAGTTAGGGATGCACTGAAATTTTGCCCACTGAAAGATTCTAGCACAGACACGTTCAAACAGTTTGAGCAGCAGCAGATAAACAGTAAAAATATGGAAACTATCTCATGGTTACTATTAGAGACATCAGACAAGTGAGTTATAATCTTTGTTCAGCACTAATATTAAGAGAAGTTACAACGCCTAAGAACTGCTTCACTACAGGTTTGATTGCAAAACAAAAGCAGAAAGGAAAAGAAAGTCCCTGCAAGCACACTAATGCCATCTGCAGCTTTAGGGTACTGAAATGACAAAAAATAAAAAACACGTCTAAAAATAATGTAATTCCTTGCCTGAAATGACCAACCATTTTTTTTCATCAAGGACACTGGATTTTGTCCCTGAGGTTAGGATGTCCCTAAAAAGATGTCACCTAGATGGCAGTATATACGCTCCAAAATGTTCATGTACCCCTCAGCCTTATTGGTGCTTTCACAGATGTGCAAGTTACCCATGCTGTTGGCACTAACGCACCCCATACCACGACAGATGCTGGATTTTAAACTTTGCGTTGGTAACAGTCAGGAAGGTCCTTTTCTGCTTTGGTCCAGAGAACAAGCCCATTATTTCCATAAATAATTTGAAACGTGGACCACAGCACACATTAGTCTATCTCAGATGAGCTTAGCCCAGAGAAGTCGGCGGCATTCATGGATTTTGTTAATATATGGCTTTTGCTTTGTGTAGTAGAGTCCTTACTTGCATTTGTAGGTGTTGAGTTTACTGACAAGGGTTTTCTGAAGTATTCCCAAGCCCACGTGGTTATATTCATTACAGAAGCATGCGGTTTTTAATCCAGTGCTGTCTGAGGGATGATAGGTCACTTCACTGTCGCATTCGCTATCAATTTTCAGCCATGCACTTTATGCACAAGCATTCTCTGATTCTTTTAACAATGTTATGGACTGTAGATGGTAAAAACCCTAAATATCTTGCAGTCGTGCATTGAGAAACGTTGTTTTTATAGTGTTGGACTATAAGCTTCATGTATAGAGAATTTTCATGAATGCTTATTTTATACCCAATCATGATAGCATCACCTGTTACCTGTTCACCTGTTTACCTGAGGAAAGTTCAAAAAGTTCCCGTCTTCCATTGCTCCTTTCCCAAATTTCTCGGAATGTGTTGCAGGCATCAAATTTCGACTTCTGTGTATGTTTGTAAAAATTAATAAAGTGGATGAGATAAAATAACAAATATCTCTTCTTTGCACTGGATTTGATTAAATATCTGTAAAAGACAGTTTACAAATCATGCTTTCTGTTTTTATTTAGCATTTTACCAACCGTCCCACTTTTTCCTCTTTCTCGGTTTTCAGACAGGTGTGTCTTCAGTTTTGACCAGGCATTTTCATTTTGGAGCTTCACTAATATCAGTTCCTGAATACCCTTAATAAAGTGCACAAAATGGAATCATAAACATCTGAAAACAAACTGTTTGGCAACAGGGATGCCCCAATTTTATGGACATTATATTATGATCTATGAATATTGCTGAAATATTGCAAAAACTGAAAAGCAATAGCAATATCAGCTTATGTCAGTATCACTGTATACTGATATAGACAATATATCATCCAGCACTAATTGATTATAGAAGTAATCATTAGTTGTAGCCCTACTTCAAAGGTGGACCACCAGGGGGCTGTTTCTTCCTTCTTGCTGCAGAATTTGGCTCTGGCCACTTCTACAGCTGTTTGACCAGGTGAAGGCATCACCTGCCACCTGTGCCTTCATGAATGGGCCTCTTGCGCTCTCTCTCTCGCTCTCCTGTGCTCAGTAGATGAGGCATTTCTCAGGTTTAACCCCATTTCACACTCCTCTGTAGGTCCCTCTCTCTTTGTTTTCCTCCATCTCTTCTTCTCCAGCCTGGCAGAAGGCTTATTAAATCCTGGCAAATAAACAAGCTTCTTTATGCAGATACCTCCTCCGTGCTAATGAGTGAGTATACTAAAAATGCACTTTTCTCAGATGTGATAATGAGCTGTGAAGAAAGTGAGAGAGAAGGATGGAAAAAGAGAGAATGACCGAGAAAGAGAGAGGGAAAGCTGATGTAAATAGCATTGCTCATGCCCTGCTGACCACAGTAAGATTGTAGGTCTTCTGCTTTGCGTGTTATGGTCTTGCTGACCCCTGGCTGATCCGCACTCGTTTGTTTTGTGTCCGCGCTCGTGTCGCTCTCCAGCGCGCTCTGAATTACGACATGTTTGCAGAAGAACCTGGAACAGGGCCTGCCTCTGCTGTTACTGCACGCTGTGCTCGCAAACTCTCACTGCAGTAAGTCTGGCACTACACGCCACCAAGACTGACAGCTCGGATTGAGATACAGTTGGTGTGCTATGTGTCCAAAAGTTTGTAGACACCTGCTCATTCAGCGTTTCTTCCAACAAGGGTACTAGCAGGCAGTTTGTCCCCTTCTGCCACAGTAACAGCCTCTACTCTTCTGGCATCTACGCTATATTTAACACTATATGTTGCAACATTGCTTTGAGGATTTGATTGCATTCAGCCAGAAGAGCATTAGTGAGGTCAGGTACTGATGTCTGGATCATAACTCATCCCAAAGGTATTGGGTGGAGCTCCATCACTCCAGAGCACAGCCTAATACTGGGGGGCTTTATACCCGTCTGTCCAACACTTGGCATTGGGCATGGTGACCCTGGGCTTGTGTGTGGCTGCTCCAGAGCATCCCTTTCTAAATGTAGTACTTTTCAATGGAGAATATACAAGTTACAAGTCACTACATTCACTGATTAGAAGGATCTGGATAATTTTTGAATGGCTGCTATTACTTAAGGATGAACCCATATAGAATTTCCCATAGCAGTAATAGATAATTAACACAACTCATACCAATGACTGATGATTTTGTTTTTTTATTTTAACAAATTCTCACTATAATCCACATATATAGTGCATTGAGTGTAAGACCGGTTCAAACTCTAACGATGGGTCATTGATTAATTTGACCTATTCATGATAAAACTAAATCAGGTACGACAGTTGTAAACATTTACAGCCAGGATCATCAGATAGCATCCCACAGGCCAGATCCACCCATGAGCAAGTTTCTCTGGAGCCAGCCTATCCTGCAAACCTTATTTTCAGTCCTGTTAACATGAAACGGGATCCATAAAAAAAGGATGAATCACTGAACACTGTTCTACACCTATTGAAACAGATCACGGATATTCTAGTGCTATCTAATGTAGATAAGAGTGTCATTTTTCATGAGACGGCAGGCGTGGTGCTCAGCCTGTTAAGGAGGCTGTATGAACCACGACGCTGTGTTCTTCTATAATAGCAGCTGTTTTCAGATCAAACAGGTTGGCTAAGTATTTCAGTATGAAGTCATAATAAAGACGCAGTTGTCTATCCATTCGTTATTGATGCTTAGAGTCAAGTTTTCTCTGAGGATTTGGCCTCTGATCAAATCTGTTTGGTGACCCCTGATTTATTGTGTTTACAACTGAGCGATTTTCAGTGGTGAATGTTATGTTTTGATGATACAGTTTTAAAGTGGGGCACATCATGTCTTGGGCTTAAAAAGAAGCAGGATGTGCTTATTAGGGGGCAGGATAAAGCACTGGATTGACAAGTGGGTAAACACGACAGCGATTTGAGAGAACGTGAACAACCAGCATGATTAATAAACACTTTGAAACTGACATATATATTCATGAATAGAAAACACAGATAATGTTTCTATAACAGCACAAAAAAGCAAGAACACAATTCCTTGTTTGAAAACAACCAAAAATAGCCTTTCTTTGGTGTGCCATGAGTGGCTAGAGAATGGTGTCCTCAATATTGATTCACAGCTGTAGATGAACTGAGGGACTCTTTTGCATGTGTTTGGAACAAAAGTCGGCTGTTTTTCCGTAAATGTATGGTTTAAAAATGCACTGCACTGGCTAGAAGAGTGTTTTTTTATTCAGCTGTTTTTCAGTTATTCATTCTTCAGGAGAAATTTCTGAGTAGTTGAGATCTAAGATGATCCAATTGCATAAGGAAGGGCAAAGAAAGTGGAAAGCAGGACTTTCCAGTTCAATAAATAATTAAAAGATACAGTAAACTCCTAAAAACCACCCGCAAGACCTGGTAGACCACCAAAACTGTCCTCATTAGATAAACAGCTCTTAAAGCTTTCATGTCTGAGAGAGAGGAGAAAATTAATCTGCTTCAGATCTGAAAAATCCACAGGTGTTTCTGTCCATCCTTCCTCTGAGAGAAGACAACTCAACACTATGGGTCTGAAAGGATATGTAGCTGTCAAGAAGCTCTTACTGAGAAAAGGAAATTTAGACAAAATTACAAATAAAGAAGAAAATTAGCAAATTAAAATAAAGAAGCTACTGGTGTTCTCAGAACAATGGAACAATGGACTGTCCACCCCAGTGCCCAGACCTCAACATCACTGGAATTACTTTGCAGGTGTGGATAAGTATCACTGCAGATTCCTTTAAAAAACTGCACGCACTAAATAATTAATAATGAGTGTGTTTACATGCACTCAATAATCTGACCATAATCAGATTTCTGCAGTTATCTGATTATTCAAATGGTTGTGGAAACAGCACATTCTGATTACTTAGATACAGCAAAACACTTTGGAGTTATGCTGAAACTGACTACATTTTTTACAAAATGAAGGATTTAAAGCAGTCATGGGGGCAGTCGTGAGCTGGAGGTTAGGGAACCAGCCTTGTGACCGGAAGGTCGCCGGTTTGATCCCCTGAGCCGACAGTATATGACTGAAGCACCCTTGAGCAAGGCACCTAACCCCCAACTGCTCCCCGGCGCCATGGATAGGGCTGCCCACCACTCCGGGCAAGTGTGCTCACTGCTTCCTAGTATGTGTTCACTAGTGTGTATGTGGTGTTTCACTGCACGGATGGGTAATATGCGGAGGTGAAATTTCCCCGTTGTATGACTAATAAGGGTCACTTAATCTAAAAATCTTCTACATTATTTATGTTCATGTTTTCAGGTAAAGTGGCTCGATGTTTTAAAAAAAACTGCGACATGAAGTTTTACGTTGTGTTTACGTCACGTCTTCTTCTGTGAATTTATTGGCTGGTTGCAAAGCAGAAATCCGATTATTGTCTGACTCATGTAGACCCGGAGTTTTCCAATTATCTGATTATCCAAGTGCATGTAAACGTGTTGATCAAATTACTGACAAAATCTGATTTTCTGCAGTTATCGGGTTATTAAGCACATGTAAACACACTCAGTGATATTATGTTGAGTTGTATTCAGTGTAATACTCTATTAAATACAATTTTCTGATGAATAACTTGTACATAATGGCTGTTTTGACTGAAATTAAATAAATGAAGGGTGGTCTCTGACAGTACTGTTCATGTGTGTCAGTGTGCAAGAGCACTAAATTAAAGAGTGGAGCCTCAGGAGGAGGAGGAAGACGAGGATGATGGATAGGCTGTGGGAGTGATTGATAGACTGAGAGGAGAGGATGAATACTGAGAGGGGAGACAAGGAAAGGGTATGAATGTCTAGGACAGTGTGTATGTGGGGGATTGTGGGCGGGGGGCAGGCGTGCGTATTGTCAGAGTCAAGTGGTTTGGCATTGTGTGTCCCTGAGGGACTTACAGGGAGCAGTGCGCACATATGTGCTTGAGTTGTGTCTGTAGGGTTGACAGTGCAGTCGCAGACAGACAGACAGACAGCAGAGTGACAGGAGGAGGCAGCTGATGGCAGTGCAGTCACACAATCAAGGGCAGTCAACATGAATAACCTCCATTACCACTAGCCTCTCTCTCTCTCTCTTTCTCTCTCTCTCTCTCTATCCATCTATCTGTCCATGATGTGCAATGCAGGATCCCACATTTGAGTGTACATACAAGTTTAAACATTGAAGTAAATGTCCTCTCCCAGCACCGCTGTAGCTGTGACTCGTGCTTTCATCTGCTTTTTATAGCTAATAGGTTCATCCGTAATGACTCTCTATTCAGTGTGCTAGACTCATTACAGCGAGATGAATTAGCCACTGAAAGAACACATAGGTTAATTAACCTTTAAGTTAGATGACTCATTTTTCTGATGCTGCCGTCTGTATAATTGGACTCTAGACAGATCGAGCTGCGAAATCCAAATGCCTGCTGGAATCCACGCTTGTGGAGCTTCCAGGAGCAACTTTAAAAATAGGGGTGATCCAAAAACGTCCTCCCCTCTATTCGTAGACAAACATTTTAATGACTATACTGTTATTTTTAATGACTCCTTAGTCCCAGTTTGCTGTGTTGCTGCAGTTGCTAAGTGACTCCCACCTGAGCGCTGCCATATTTATAGTATCCACGCTGAAGCCTGATGAAAGAAACACAAACACAATTAGAAGCATAACAACACCTCCCTCCTACACTAACCTGCTCTCACTCGGTCCTTAGGAGAGCAGCGCACACTCGCGCTGAGCCATTCACTCTGAGAACCCTGAGAGAATGTGTGACCTACGGAAGTCCAGAGAGGTCATAAGGTAGTTCGAATTTTCTGGATTGTTATCTTGAGAATACAAGTTAATTATCTTGTTATCTCAAGGTAACAAATTTGTCATTATGATAACAACTTTTGTTATCTTGAGATAATGAGTTAATTTTCTTGTTATCTTGAGATAACAAAGTTGTTCTGTTGAGATAACGGGTTAGTTATCTTGGTATCTTGAGATAAGAAAAGCGGTTATCTTAACGAGTTATCTTGTTATTAACGAGTTAGTTATCTTGTTACCACGAGATAACAAAAGTTGTTATCTTGAGAAAACAAGTTAGTTATCTTGTTATTTCAAGATAAAGTTATCTTAAAATAACGAGTTGGTTATCGAGTTGGTTATCTTGAGATAACGAGTTAATGATCTTGTGATCTCAAGATAACACAGTTGTTGTCTTGTGAGAAGTTAATTATATTGTGATCTTAAGATAACAAAGTTATCTTGAAATAACGAGTTAGTTATCTTGTTATCTCGAGATAACAAAAGATATTATCTTGAGATAACAAATTAATTAGCTTGTAATCTCAAGATAACAAAGTTTAAACTGTCAAATCTCTTTAAATGTCCCCCTTTTAAAGTGCTGAAGCCGAAACTCTTATTTTAGCTGCATAACTGTGACAACTATCTTCAAAGAATGAATGAGAACGGACTGCTCAAGTGACAGAAATGACTCATCGGATGAGGAGGACAACAAGCTAAAAGCTACAATGCATTATCTAGATACCACAGTGTGGCTTCTGTTCTCCGGCTGAAAGTAAAAAAAATGTTCCTGGCATCCATTTTGTTTGTATTTATTAACTTATAGATCAGAAGTCACGATTGGTTGACACCACCGGGTTTTTTGTTTTTTTGCCTAATGCATGCTGGGTATTATAGTGAGAGACCATTGAAGAACGCAAACATTAAAATGATATCAAATCATAAATTCTGTCAAACAGATGAAGCTGAGGGATGTAATGCTGCCCTACAAAGCACTGAATAATGCATCATAAGACATCATAACTGTGAAATAACATGTATGGAATTATGCAGTGACCCAAAAAAGCATCAAAACTATTCTGTCTTCTATTTTTGATTCTTCAAAGTAGCCCCCTCCCCCCTTGCAGCACAGCACACTCTTGGCGTTCTCTTAATCAGCTTAATTTTGAAGCCACCTAAGATGCTTTTTCAACAGGCTTGAAGAAGTTCCACTTACGCTGAGCGCTCAGTGCCTCACTGTCTGCTGAAAACTGCTTGTTTGGGCAGGGATGGATTACTGACCATGACATCGGGAGCAGTATCCAAAGGACTGCCGGGGGCCCTGGGGGGGGCCTTAGATCACAAGGCTCGAGTGGCCCATATTTGGGACAGTCCACTGCAGATGTGAAGATGAGCTGAACGAATAGTTTTTGAATATGTACGAGTGAGTAAATCAATCAAATACATGAAGAAATGTTACCTGTTATTATCAATTAATGGGTTTTTGTTGTTGCAATTTGAATGAGATGTTTTAGTCGGTGTGTGGTTGTGGTGAAATCAGCTGTTGTGATGATGTAGATTGCACAGCTGTGGACAGAGCTGAATGTCCACGTCTTAGAGTGATCTTTAGATACAGTAGAGCTGAGTTAGTTCTGGAACAGTCGAGAGAGAGACAGGCAGGGGGAGAGAGAGAGAGAGAGAGAGAGAGAGAGAGAGAGCAGCTGTCCCAGATTCGTCTCTTTTCTATGGGCCGTCCCTCTCTGCGCCTCCTACTTCGTTTTTGATCTCATCATTCATTTCATGGGGAAACATTTCTCTGACATTAATGGAAGATTTGTGCTTCAGTAAGACTTATGAGCTCCCATCAAGTGTGTCTTGTCAACATTGATTGTGGTGGAAAACACAGTCCTGTCCTTTTTACGAGGCACTTTCTTCACCGAATGACCGTGAAGGATGCGACACAGCTGAATGGCGTCTGAAGCTGAACCTGTTGCAACGACTGAAGTGGCCACTGGAGAGAATGATAGTTTAAGCAAGGCAGACTGATGGGCAAGAGGGGTCTGATAGCAAAACAAGAGAGAGAGAGAGAGAGAGAGAGACTGAGAGAGAGAGAGACTATTCCTTTGCTTTCATGTTTGTCTACCTAGTTTATTTTATATTAAGCCCACATCCGTTTATTATTTATTTATTTTCTTATTATTTTATTAATTAATTTTCCTTCATATATTATCATGCTTTAAGCATTATGGCCTTCTTTTAATTATTTATCCTCTACAAACATTTATTCAGTTGTATATTACAGGGCCCATATCCATATATACATTTTTCTTGTATTGTTTCCTTTTACGAAGGAAATTTTAATTCCATTTTATTCTTCCTTTGAATCTGCCTGGTTTTATGTACCAAAAGCAGTCATGATTCGTTTTACGTGACCATTTTCCAACCTCTAATTTATCACTTATAATCAAACAGGCTTATTTTTGTTACTGTGTCCTTAAGACAAGATATGCGCATATGATCTCTGTTCTTATTGGCTGTTGTGTATTGTGCCTCATTCAAAAAGCACTCCGAGCTGAAACACTCCTTACAGCTTCATAATGTGAATGGGTGGAGCTAAACTGCTGTAAGCTGAATAGTAATATATATGTAAATGTGTTCTATTTTTCATGACGTCACAAACACAAATTCAGAACAGGCTGATTTTTGCAGCTTAGTTTTCATATGACTGGATGGACTGGGGAGTGAACATACATACATACATCATCTAAACCGCTTATCCTTCTGGGTTGCGGTGTGGGGAGTGAACAGTGCATTTCAAAACTTCAACAATGTTTACATACACATATAAAATATACATTATGTTATTATTTAAATGTCATCACATAATTACAGTTATTTAAGTAATCATTTACATTAACATTCTTTTTACATTGTGAATCGACACGTCCAAATCTGTACAACTCACTTTTATGTTTGAACATAAGAGAAACACAGATGTGATTGACAGTTTACAATCTGCACTTTCAACACAGATCATTCACTTGTGTTAATGAGCTGTGAGTGAGAAATACTTAATATGGAACTACACCATGCTTTTCTTATCACCAGTCATAACTAAGCCAGCAACTTCTAAGGGTTGACCTGTTAGCTACTAGGAGTTGCACAAATATTAATTTTTACTAGTTAACTAGTAATTCTGAAAAAAATGTCAACTAGTTGACTAGTAATCATTACTGTATTAAGTATGTATGAAATTTCGAGTGTTGCGGAAAAGTATTTTGTTTGTCCCTTGTTAATAGGGACTGGAGCAACAGTCAGAGGTGTGAGATGTTTTTTTGTTGTATTTTAATGAGTTTCAGCCTCAGACACTCTGTGAGTTACACAGAATGTCTGATTTAAACTGCACACTAAAATCACCACAGCTCTCAGAATCACACCTCCCACAAAGAATTTTAAAGCCACTCTGGCTACCCATGCCTCGGTGTGCTGGTTTACCAGTTGCTTATAAAGCTAAATACTAGTAGCAAGCAGTTGTATCTATAGGAAACCTTTCAGGACGCTGAGCCAGAAAACATTTTTGCTAGCTCGTTTTAAGAGGTTATTCCTGAATTTTGTTTGAAACAGTAGGTAGCAAGCAAATGAGATGTCCTGGTGTGTTTGACAACCACCCGCTACACAATTGAACGGCAGTTTGCTTTTGTTACGGGCACGTCACGCCAAGCATTCTGTGATTGGTCGGTTTGCATATCAGGCAAATGGTGACAGTTCTCGAATCTCAATCTGGCTTACGCGTCTATATTTCCGCGCAGTTTTACGCAGCTTTGAAATTTTCATCTCATGTAATATTTCTCCACTAATAATAATGATAATAATATATTTAGTTTTTTGTGTTAAGCTGAGAAAACTGATTTCTGTTCTCTCCTCCTTTTTTTTTACAATCTCTCTGCTTCATGCACTGTTCTCAACTAGTCAACTATTGCCCACAGCACAGACTAGTAGATTTATTAGTCCACTAGCTGACTAGTCTATGAACCCCCTTATCAGCTATGGATAATTTGCATGAATAAACACACATGAGAGCCATTATTGTACATTTCTGTGTAATCATCTTTGTAATTATGTAGGAGCAGAGTTAGAGGTAGAGAGGGTGCGTGAGTGAGCGTGTGAGAAGTGTTTTCTGTCAGAAGATAAAGCAAAGCTCCAGAGGTGGGGCTTTTCAGTAATTTGTGTTGTGAAGCCTCTGTCTGGTGCTGGAAGTCTCCGGGGCTGCACTGTGCTGACTGCTGCTGATTAAAACTGATGGAGACACAGGCAACAAGATCAAAGTCTGCTCACAAACTTTTGTACAGCTTCTGATTCTCATGCTGAATTAACCCTTAAAACTGTACTGTTGTTTTGCTATACTTTGTAAATATAATGTGTTTAATTACTTAGTTATGTAAAGAATTACAGAAAGTAAATCAAATGTTTGTTCCATTTGTTTGATGTCAAACTGTGACAGACACATGGTAAAAATGTAAAGGATTTTTTTTTTTCATTTCGGAAAACAAGACCCACAGGGACATACTGCCTTTGCCTATTTACAAGCACAAATGTGGTATTGGCTTCTTTCAGAGAGAGAAATAATTAATATAAAACTGTGTTCATGCTGGCTGAACCCTGCTGAAAAAAATCCATGCTGGTCTAAGCTGGTTTATACTGGTTTTGTGCTGGTTTAGTACCTGTCAGGTGCTGGTTTATCTAGTCACCTAGCATGGTCATACTGGTTGGCCAGCATACCAACATCCAAAACACCACATAAGCTGGTTTTGCTGGTGAATAACCATGTTGGTTTGTGCTGTGCTACGTAGAATGTGCTGCAGTTAAAGCTCTGATAAATGTTCAGCTCAAGCTCATTTTACACTCTCCTTATATGCATTTAATGGAAAAGAACTTTTAACAGTGTTTAGTGAACTTATATGGTAGGATATCAGCTTTCTAGCTCTTCACAAACTCACTGTTGTCAGGAGGGAGTGGTGTAGTAATAGGCATAAAAGCATTTAAGACATTTTTTTGCTGTCTGATTTTGCATTAAATCAAAATTGATAATAATTAAAGAGTGTTTTGCTTACATGGTCACCAAAAAAGTGAACACAATGCATCATTTTCAAGGCATCATTCAATGAATGTCAAATCATCTATCTAACATTTGCTAAAGGTTAAACAGGGCTGCTAACTAGCAGAGAGGAGCTGGTTAGCATTAGCTTCATAACAGTTCTGCTCACCATTGAACATGTTTCTGGCTAACAAAAGCAGCAACACCATTATAGATGATAATGACTCAGATCTGAAGGAGTGAAATCAAGCAACTTGTGCTGAAGGGACAGACTGGCAACAATGTTCTGTGGTGTTTGGATCTGTTGGTTGATTGGCTAACTTAACGTTAGCTTAGTGAGCATGAATGTCAGGTTAGAATGACAGAAAACTGAAATCTAACATGTTCTGGGGTGAATGTAGCTCTTAGCCATCACTGACCTGCTACTGAGGCTACAGGGAAACGGTCCGAGCAGGGAGACCAGAGGCTCTGAGCAAGTGAATGGGAGGAAATGGAGGAAATACCTGAGTACCTTAAACAAACTGACTGTGCTGTCATTCATCTACAAGGAGTTTACTATCACACGTCCATTTTTTAATGAGTCACAATGTGTCTAATCTGAAAAAAACAAAGGTTTTGCGAGACGAGGACCAGTTGCGACAGCGCCAACGTCTTGGGAAACTCGTTTTAATACATGGCCAAATGGAGACGGTCTGACCAGCGAAAGACTAAACACTGTGGAAAAGGCTTTTCTTTAAAATAGAAAAGTTACTGAAAATGGGATGCTGTGTGTCTTTTATCAGACTTTAGCCCATCTTATGTACCTTAATGATCTAAACAACTCATGAATTGTTTGAAGATTTAACTTAGTAGCCAGTGGGCTTGTTTCAATACCAGAAAAATGAGCTGAGCAGGACAAAATAGAACACATTTAACTAACTGGCAAGACAGCAAACATCCAAACTGTGCTCTTTTCCCATTTATTTACTTTTATTTCACAGTATTTGGATTATAAATGGTATGCTCACATTGCACAACAGCTTGTAGAAGACAGTAACCCAGAAAAGTGTTTCTAACAGGGGCTCTAAGTGCTATTAAGGTCAACTACAGCAGCTGTACAAATACTCCTTTGCAGTGCGAGGATATGCAGACCTGATGGCTGTAGTTTGTAATGATCTGTCTTTCAGTGCATTAATATCAGTGAGAAATAATGATTTCTTCAAAACTAAATTAGTAAAGTACTAATATAAATGACTCTATTCTAGGCTCATTACCTGTTTTGCTGTTGCAGAAGATAACTGATGCAACACTCGGAAGAGGTTCACTAACAAAGGTAGAATGTGATTGGCTTACAACTAACGAGGTTCGAACTGATTGGCCGAGCCAGGTGTGACGCTTTTCCCCAATGCTAAACAGCCAAGGATTGCCATCTCCTCTTATATTAAACATTCTCTGTCTGCTATCACACTTAGTTTTTCCTGGCTTTGATTTTTTTCCCCGTTGTTTATCAGCGCCACCTATTGTTGACATCTCACACCGTCAATCAGTGAGTCCCTCTAGAATAATTTCTTTTTTATTTTTAAGCAAGAGCATTATTTTTAAATACCGCAGTATACCTTAGTACCATTAAACTGCCAAACCCTATTACATTATTATTACTACATTATTATTATGGTATTACATTAACATCATCTGTTTATTTTAAAGACTTTAGATTGAAAGCCTTTCTCAGTGTACATTTCAAGCCATATGTCATATCTACTATCAATTTCTGTGGCCAGGTTCAGAGTTTAATGTATTATTGCTGGTACGCTTAGACAAATTGAGCAGCACTGGAAGTCACAGCGTGGCAGTGCACATTAGCGGTGAATGTCAGCAGCAGTGTGTACACCCTCATTTGAAAACAAGAATTTTAAATGATGATCGGAATGGCATAGACCTCTCACTCTCCGCCTTTACTGGAAAAACCTGAGGAATACTTAGCCACTCACTGTCCTGGAGCTGCACCGCGTGTACCAATCGTCCATATCCATATTAATGTATTCAGTGGAATATGAAAAGCGAGGCTGATCCAGCACTCTGCTGTGTCTGGCCTGCAGTGTGAGCTCACTGTAAACACTATGATGTTTGCTACAGTGTATATGGAGGGGAATCCTGGGGGAAATCTCTCTCACATTGGCTTATGGAAGCTGCTGGTTATTTATAATGGGGAAGATGAGGAAATCGATGCTGAGAGATTGGCCATAGGCCCTGGCCCTTAGTGCATGTGCACCACTAATTGAGCCACACATCTTTTAGGAAGATACTTGCTCATGCCATTAATGATTCTGTACCAAAACACACACACACACACACACACACACACACACATACACACACACAGGTTTTTTTTGTACACTGTGTGAATGATCTTGCATAAGAAAGTGGAAAGTAAACGTGAAAAAAGGTGAAAAAACAGGAGTTTCCAAAACTGGAGTTCAAAAAATGGTTAAAATACACAGAGAAAAAGAGTCTCCTAACAACTGTGCATGTCTGTTAAATATGTTTTCTTCTTTTTATGATGCAGAAAAAGTAATAAGTTGTAGTTAAAATGTAATATTAATATTTCTGAGCCTCACCGTGAACCCAATCCTAACCTTAGTAACCAAAATGAAATGGTTTTGTTCTTACAGTTTAAAAATGAATCATGTAGCTTTGATAAAGCACTTTATTAACCCCTTAAATGGCCAAAGCTTATTACACATTTCTGTAATCTAACAGTAGCTCAACCAGTTTGCACTGAAGTCCCTGTCCTTGCTGAATAATAAGCCTTAGTATGAAATAAGCCTGAGATTTTAGGGGGTAAAGTCAGAATTTGTCCTGTTTTTTTCTGGTGCTTTCTTAAGTCAATCATTTGTGTCATGAAATTGTATGAAAACAAACACACCCAGCCAGCTCAATCTCACACTGTGCTTACAGTGAAGCTGGAGCAGTGGGAGCAGTTTGCGTCATGTAGCGAAAATGTAATCATGAATGCAAAATGTTGTTTGCAGCCTCTGTAGAGGCTTTTATTGGATTATGATGTTTCCATTCATTAGGCTCTTCCTGGGAGGGAGAAGCAGGAGTAAGTCAATAAAGATTTTTTTTTTCTGGGGTTGTAATTGAGGGAGCAAAATGGAGAAATATAAGATTCAGAGGCCACAGAAAAATATCATCACCTTCAATTTACTGAAGCAGGAGCATTTATCTTCAGCAACAGCGTTGTGATTGTGGGTTTTTGCGCTGCTGCTGTTATTTTATTGTGTACAATTTACAATATACGCTGTTCTTGTTACCAGAAGCAGATGAGTCTTGATTGTGCCATTACTGAAGGATATTGCTGATGAGGGCATGTAGTAGATTGACCTTGATTTGTTAACTTCTTGTTTGGGGCCTGTTAGATGCAATTCCTTGTATTTTGTTTGTATAATTTTTATTTGTATAATTATGTTGTTTTTGCGTATAAAAGGTGCAGTTCTGGAGTTCTAAAATATGATTGGCCACATTTTAAGCCAGTGTAAAAAGGGGCAACCTTTACAGAACATTAGCAAAAATCCCATTTTCAGAAATTGTAGTGTATAAACTACACACATGAGACTATTACAGACTATTGTCTGTTAGGTTTTCTACATAACATTGAGTTTCCCATTTAAAAAGCTACCCCAGTGAGATAGACTGTGTTGTTGTAGCTGTTTAAAACTATGCATGCTGGAAATGGGAGTGAAGAATTGGCCACCATGCTTACATTAGCTATGTTAACTCAAAAAGTCCCAATCTATCTCAAAACTGACCATTCTCTAGGGCTGAACGATTTGGTGTAAATATGTAATTGAGATTTTTCTGACCAATATTGTGACTGCAATTTAAATTGTAATTAGCTGTGTTTGTGTTTTGTGTTTTGTTGGACAAGCAGACCAGAATATCCATATTTTTTGGGTTAATGATTTAATGGCAGTCAGTTATGTACCCAGAATGCAGGTGTTTGGTTGCTTCTGTTTGGTCTAATTCTCCTCCAGGTAATTCTGAAGCTCTGTGATATTATGTTAAATGTTTAGGCATGTAAGAATATATCAGCACCATATCGTTATCAGCAGATAACTGGCTAAGAAAATGATCAGTATATTTCAAATCAATATTTAGTGGCTTATTTATTGTACTAATTTTATTCATGTTGCTGCAGTTATAACGCTCTACAAATAGATCACATTTGTCACATACAAGAATTATACATTGCATAAAATGTGTGTGCGTGTGTGTGTGCGTGTGTGTATTAGTGTGTATGGATATAGACAGATCATTTCTAATATATTGTAAATGCATTTCATATAAGACATTTTATAAATTGCTGCTGTCTGAGCAAAACCTGAAAAAACTTACCAATCTCCAAAATGATAACTTTACAGGAGAAGGAAAAAATATACTGTACTTGTAATGTAAGTCAGCGGAACCAGGCTTTTTTCCAGGTGATTTTGGGTCGTTTCTTTTGGTCGGTTCATCATGAAATTTACATAAAATGAAAAGGGCAACAGGCATTTTCAAATGATGTCAAAAACTTAAATACGACAAAAATAGAGATACAAGATTTTGTTCTGACAGCAGCAAAATATTTGTGTATCAGCTTCAGCAGATACATGTGTGAAAAATCTCAGGAATCAGCATCAGCCCACAGGTCCCATTTCTCAGTGGATTGCATGTGATGTTGCAAAAGTAGTTGCAAGACTGTGTATTTGTGGGCAGAGCTTGGGTGTCAGTTGACAGTGTTTACTTTGATGTGTGATTTGATTCCACTGTGTCAGTGGATTGTGTTTTATTATGATGGCTGATTTGACTTGTTTGTTTTTTGACTTGAACTTTGACATAGATTGTGCAAGTATTGACTATGTGTGTGTGTGTGTGTGTGTGTGTGTTGTGTGTGGGTGTGCTGCACTACTTTGCACACTGCCTGCAGACAGATGCAATGCTCCACCTATAAATAATGGAAGATCAGCCTCTGACATGCAAATTCAGAGCCAGAAAAACTAAAGAGGCACTTTCACACTGCCCAATCGAACATACTCTGTTTAATATTCAAATCAAACACTTTCTCTTTGCCCTTTCCAGGGCTCTGAAATCAATAAGCTTCAGGAATTTTATGCGGTCTCTTAGACAGTGAGTCTCAGCAGTGTGTGTGTGTGTTGGTTTCTGTGCATTTTAAGGAGAAAAACATTCTGAAAACTGGATAAAACAGCTGACCTATATGACCAACATATTACAAAATCTTGAACATGCTGTTTTTTTTTAAGTAAAGAGTAAAAGTATTTTTTTCTTTTTGGTTACTGAGGTTAAGAATTAGAGTAAGGCTTTTAAAAAAATCCTACTGCATGTAGGCACTTACATATCAGCACTGTCAAAACAAAACCTTGAAAAACTCTCCAAAATAGTAACTTTACAGGAAAAGGAAACAATTATTATCTTGTAATGGAAGTTAATGTAACAAGATGCTATTTTCTAGGAATTTTGGGACATTTCTATCATGAAAATGTTAACACAATGCAAAGTTTAACTCAAGTTAAGTTTTCAAATTATGTAAAAGAGTAAAAAAAGGGCAAAAATGGAGATACAAGACAGTGACGACATACATAATACATATCTGACATATTATGTCATATGAGTACACACATATATGGCTACACATTTTTTTAATGAAAAATATTAACTGAACTTTTTTGAGATGCATAGTGTGTACATATATAACATATGGGACAAATGTGGGACACAGTAGAGTCATGGACTTTCATTTATTTATTACTACTCAAAATAGCCATTAAGTGCTAAGATATTCATTTTTAGATGTTCAGAAATATTTCTGTGGAGATTAGATATGAGGTCAACTGCATAAAGAAAAACAAGAGTTTCCCAAAAGATTATTAAAATATATAAAAATGAGAAAATTAGGCTCCTAATAACTGTGCAAGACCTGGTAGACCACCAACACTTCCTTGTTCAGATAAACAGCACTTGAAGCTTTCATCTTTGAGAGAAAATCAAGCTCCACTCTTACTTCAGATCTGAAAAGATCCACAGGTGTTTCTGTCCGTCCTTCCATTGTAAGCAGACAACTCAGCACTATGGGTCTGAAAGGATGTGTAGCTGCCAAGAAGCCCTTACTGACAAAAAAGAAAAGAGACAAAGAGAAGAAAATTTGCAAATCAAAGACAGAATCTGCTGGTGTTTTTAGAACATTGGACTGACCACCCCAGAGTCCAGACCTAAACATTGCTGAATGTGTCTGCGATTACTTGGATTGTGAGAAGCAGAAAATGCAACCAACTTCTAAGACTGAACTTTGGAGTGAGTCTGAAAGTAATCGCTGTAACACAGGTGAAGAGTGGACACTGTAACAACTGAAAACAGAACTTCTGTTTAGTTGTTTGACTCTTCTGTGTAATTTTCTCTTAAATAGATGTTTTCTGCATATTTAACACATATGGGATAAAGAATTAGTATTATATGGAAGCATAATACATGTAATACATATGCATGACTGCAGATCTTGACTTTGTATAAAAAGAAGTGTGTGTGTGTGTGTGTGTGTGTTTACTGGCTGTTATAACTGAAGCTTTGTGGAGTGTGTGAGTGGGGTCTTTGTGTATTGTGAGTGAAGCAGAGGAGCACACTTGTTTGTTGTGACCTTCACACATACAGAGAGAGATTGAGTGTCACAGGGATGACAAGAATGAGAGAGTAGTGGAAGAGTGGAGGAGATACTCTTAACCCCACTGACCTGTTTACTTCCACACTTCCCTCTCTCTCTCTCTCTCTCTCTCCCCCTCTCTCTCGCTCTTTCTCTCTCTTTCTCTCTCTCTCTCCCTCTCTCTCCCTCTCTCTCTCGCTCTCGCTCTTTCTCTCTCTATCTCTATTTCTCTCTGTTTCTTTCCTAGTTCAGCAAAGCTTTACTGGCGTGAGTTTATCAGTACAGTATGGGCAAAGAATAATAACAACATCGACAAATTCTCAACTCTCTCTTTCTGTGTCTCTCACTCTTCTCTCTTTATATTTTTTTACTTTCTCACTTCTTCTTTCTCTCTTTCTCTCTCTGTCCCTCTCTTTCCCAGATCAATTAAATTCAGTTTATTTCAATTCAATTCAGTTAAAGTTGATTTCGTTAAGTTCAGTTTTGCTCAGGTCAGTCCAGTTCAGTTCAATTCAATTCAGCTGAAGTGAAGTCATTTGAGTTCAGTTGAAGTCAGTTCAAGTCAATTCAAGTCAGTTCATGCCAAAACGTACATTATCAAAGCATTTCAATGAGAAAAATGTACACATAGAACAGTTTATATATATATGTGTGTGTGTGTGTGTGTGTGTGTGTGTGTGT
>NW_023494806.1:10071253-10291253 GCF_904425465.1 Colossoma macropomum
ATTTTCTGGAGAAGATGAAGCGTTTCTACCTTTCAGATGGTTTCTCTGTTGATTTCACCAAAACTGCAGAGACCACTGAGCAGATAAACAAGTACGTCAGTGAAAAGACACGCGGCAAAATTAGCAAGTTTATTAAAGATCTGAAATCCAGAACAGTCATGTACCTGCTCAGCTATGTCTATTTCAGGGGTAAGTTGATGGTTCAATTAAGTAAAAGTTTGTCTTTAATAACAACAAATATTATGAATATTTTAAAATGTTTTCATTTTTTAAACTAAAGGTAAATGGCTCATCCCATTCAGCACCAGATCTACTCGAAAGAGAACATTCCATGTGGATGATGAAACTACTGTTCCAGTTCAAATGATGTACAAAAAAGATTTCTTTGATGCCTACTACGATCATCAGCTTTCTGCACAAGTCCTTTTTCTGCACTACAATGATTCGTTTTCCATGATGCTGGCTCTCCCAGAAAAAGGTCTCTGTGCTCTGGAGGAGGTTGTGTCACCACAACACATAGTAAAGTGGCTGAAAAGGATGAAGGAACGGTAATTTGCATTTTGGGATATTCTAACTAATTCTCTTTTAAATGTCTGAGCCTATTTATCAGTTTTTATTTTCTATATTTAAATTTTTGTCATCTTTAGAATTGTATACAAAAGTTTGAAAAGAAAGTATTGAAATGTCTTTTTGTTGATTTTCTAAGTAAAAATAAGTGAACACATCCTCTACTTGGAACAAACTTAAATATGCCATTTTCTACAAATTGTGGTGTCCAATATATTTGCTGACTTCAATATTTTTGAAAAAAACTATATAATGTGCCATAACTTTTGCACATGCCACATTTTCTGTGTTATGTTTTTCCTCAATCTGTTAAATGTATCAAACAAACAGTAATTATTCATTAAAATGTGCAGAAGTGTTGTCTCTCTAGAGGATGTGTTAGAAAATAAACAAAATGTAATTTGAATATGGGTGCCCAAACTTTTGCATACGTCTAAGTGCAGTAAGAGTTTAGTGCAACTTACTTTCCCTATTATAAGGCAAAACAGGCCAAATATAATGGATTGTTTCTCCAGAGTTCTACGATTCTCAATAGGGAATGATGAGAACTATGTTCTTCACTGCCTTTCAAAGTACATGAAAGACCTGACTGCAAAAGCATTGGTGGAAAATTGTAATCTGCTCCTCATTGAATATCAGATTCCATTTCCTTTAATTACAAAGTTCTGCACAGACCATGGTGGCCAAAGTGAGACTGCAGGCCCATGAGGATGATTTTTGGCCCACCCAAAAGTTACCCTCACCCCTTCATGCAATGACAGAACAAACAAATGAACTTTGTTCCATTTTATTGTTTTTACATTGCATTCTTGAAATATTTTAGTGACAAAATATTGTCTAATGTTATACAAAACAAAATTAAAAAAATGTTTTTTGTATTTGAAGACTACCTACCTTCTTTATGTGTGTTGTTTTATCTTCTTGCCGCTTGTGGCCCACTAGAAATTACACTTTGGCCCTCGAAGGCAAAAAGTTTGGGCACTTGTGAAAACCTCATCTGTATCTATTCTTGTAAAAAGCTTGATGGTGCATACATTTAGAAACAAATTTTTCTCTATCTGCAGAGAGTATGAGATCTATGTCCCTAAGCTCTCCCTAAAAACCTCATATTCCCTGAAAGACACTCTGACTGGAATGGGAATGATGGATATGTTTACAAGGAAGGCTAACTTGACTGGGATTTCTTCTGATAAACTATTAGTTACTGAGGTAAGAAACAAATTTCCATTGCAGATCAGAGTTTTCATGCAGCTAGTGATTTGCTTGATTAGAAAGGCACTGATGTACAGTTATTTTAAAGTTTTATCATTTACCCAGATATTCAGGTCAATTTAGAAATGTTGTTTTTTCTTCCTCAGTTTGTGCATCAAGCCAGTCTGGATGTGGATGAAACTGGGGCCACTGCAACTGCTGTGACTGGAGTAGAATTTATGTTTGCTTCATTGTCTTTTACTCCAGTTATCAACTTTAATCGTCCATTTATGATCTTTGTAATTGACCGGCAAAGAAAGACTGTCCTCTTTATGGGGAAGATAGTCAATCCAGAAAATATGACGTGAGATGAAATTAGAAAGTTTTGTCTCTTTGTTTATTGGATTAACATTTTCTAAAATAACTAAGAAACAAAAACAAAAATTAAAATAAAAATTACTACAACTTTTCTCGCTGCACCTTGTACGTGACTTTTTCAGGACAGTGTTTTACATTTGTTATGTCATTAGTTGAAAGTAAAATGGATGTAAGTACATTTTCCAGTCTTCCCAGCTGTTCTGTAGCAATTCCTTGAGATGGAGGGGCCTCTTTGAGTTACTTTGCTTCAGCAACACAACAGATCCTGTATGAGCGGCACATACAGATCCTGACTTCACCAAATCATCTTAAAATTATAGCAGTGGAAGTCAAGTTTTGACTCACCTTTTCATATGTTCCACTACTCAAATGTCCAGGCTCTGCATTTTTGAGTGGCAAGTCTTTTTCCCGCATTCTGTACCCTTAACGATGGCTTATTTGTAGACGTTTTTCCGTCAGACCAGATTTTCATTTCTGAATGGTTAGATGAGTGGACTTGAAAAATTCTTGCCCCAAAGATTGATTGTTATTTGTGCAGGTAGTTGTGTATTGTATTGCTTGAAACTTTTTTTCCAGTTATAACCTGGAGTTTCTGCAGTTTGGCAAAAGCTGTCATAATCATTAATCACTCTTCCTGACTCTGTCTCACATTATTAATGTTGATATTTTCTGTGACATTTTCACATTTGGTTAAAATATTACACTTAGATTTACATACACTTCAACCAGATGTGAGACTGCTCATGCAGATTTGATAAGGTCAGGACAATATATCATTTTATGTAAGTGACAGGGTGCAGGATGTAGTGTGCAGTAGATTAAAGTGAAGGGTAGTGCTGGGCAGCAGTCTGGTCAGAATGGCTAAAGGTCCATCAGGCAGATCTATAAAGTTAACTTATGATCTACGGGAAGCAGCTGTTTATGAAACTGGAGAATTTGGCCTGGATGGTCCGTAACCTTCTTCATATGTTTATCAACTGTTCTAACAAAGGCAAGATAAACAGTGGTTCAAAGTGGGTGTTTAAATGTTCCAATGATCAATATGTGCTTACGCTCACCTGAAAGTACCCTCTTGTCCACAACATACACAGCTGAATGTGTGTTTTAGGTAGTTAAAGCAATTTGGAGGAAAATCTAATTAACACAATTTTCCTGTTAACCCAAATGATGTTTCAGCCAAGACATGTTTGCCATCTAAAGTTTGCATCTGCGATTTTGCACTGAGGTTACGAGCCAATGTAGAAAGCAAAAAATGGATCCCACCAGTTAGCATTGTATAAAACTGAATGCCTAAATTATCACAGGTTCCTTAAAACACACAAAGTATTGATTAATCTAGTATAATTGGTTATGTAAAATCTGATATCATACAAACCCATTTCCAAGAAAGTTGGGACAGTGGTAAAATGTAAATTAAAAAAAAAAAATTCTAAAACATTCCAAAACTCTAAATATGCGCTCATATTGAAATTGATGCCTGCAACACGTTCCTGAAAAGTTGGGACAATGGCAGTTTCAGACTAGAAACACTGTGAAATGTTAAAAAAAGTCATGCCTGGATAGAAAAGGAAAGGAAAGGCCTAGTCCTTTATGAGCAAGGATGGGCGAGGCTTGCCACTTTGCCAAAAATGCATCGTCAAAAAAATACAGCAGTTTAAAAATAACATTCCTTAGTGAACGTAATTTTGGTCTTTTCTGGAATTTTATTGGTATTTTGGTATTTCACCACTTACAGTGCGTAACATCATTAAAAGATTCAGGGAGTCTGGATAAATATCGGTGCATAAAGGGCAAGGCTAAAAACCACAAATGAATGCCTGGGACTTTTGACCTCTTAGATGGCACTGCTTAAAAAACTGGCATGTTTCTGTGATGGCTGTCACCACATGGGCTTGGGAATGCTTTGACAAACTATTGTCAATAAACTCTGTTCAATGGTGCATCCACAAATGCAAGTACACTGTGCTATGGATAGGCCATAAGTCAACAACATCCAGAAATGCTGCTGCTCATTTGAAAAGGACTGATGCACAGTGGAAGTGTGTGCTGTGTTCTGATGAGTAAACCTTTCAGATTGGTTATGGAAAAAATAGACATTATGTTCTACAGGCCAAAGAAAAAATGGACCATCCTGATTGTTGCTAGTGTAAAGTTTAAAAGCCAGGGTTTATGGCATGGGGGGTATTAATGGGTAACTGGCACAACTACTATCCTTTGTTGTGCTGCTGTTTTAGCCTGTAAATATAAAAATACAGTAATGGTAAAATATTCATTTGCTTATTTTTATTTATGTTCTTATGTAACTGCATAGGTTGAATGAATTCCCATCTACAGTTGTATTCCAAAGTTTGAACACCTTTGGTCAAATTACATTTTGTTGTTCTTTCTAAGAGAACATAAGCACACATCCTTGACAAGTTACAAATCTTGGCCCCAGTTTATGCTGTATTTTTACCATATTAAATTTAGCAAATAAACAATAAAAACAACCCCAAACTGGATGCACCGCATCATGTAGCTGATCGCTGCTATAAAATGCCAGCAGGGAGAGCTGATAAATGTCAAGTTTAACAATAGTTTTTCATTTTTGGATGGTGCGTGACACAGTGTGGTGCGTGCAGTGTGCACTGGCTTTAATTGTGCATTCAATTTGTGCAGGAGTGTGTGTCCTGTAGAGTATTTGTCTGTGTTTTAATCAAAGCTTCATAATTCAGCTTGCAGCCTGAAGTTGCTCTGCCCTTTCTTCTACCTCAACAAGGTTCAATCTTAATGGTTTAGAAGATGAGAAATCACCCTACTGCTAGGGATTGTGAAAAAAACACGTTTTAGCTAGATAACAGCAGATTTTTAGATGTAGATAAGGTTTACTAGAAGGGGTTGGATATTTCACACCCTGTCTGCATGAAAGCCCCAGGAGCCATGGGAGACCATGACCTTGAGCTGCATTAGGGGTAGTAAACTCTAGTAAACTCTATTTTCCATTCATCACACGTATAGGCCTCTTCCAGTTTGAGCAGATTCCCTTTGGGCTGTGCATTATTTGTTATTATTGATATAATTGTTTGTCCTCTTTGTGTTAAATCATTTGCAAGGTAACTGTAACAAAAAAAGGGTTTCCAGCAGAAGGCATGAGGCAGTATTTATGGACTTGGACTCTGTATTGGCGAATACTAAAAATGTGTGCTTGTACTGAAAAAAATGGTGTCGATGGTAACTAGTCCGCTAACTCCTGTTAATTAAAAAAAATCCAGTTACTTAGCTCATTTGTTCTACAAACATTTTTTTTCTGTGCTGTTCAGCACTTTCAGTAAACAAGAGTTGCTTGATAAAATAAAGCCTATTTCTAGAAGAGAAACTGATGCACTTTAAGAGATTTCTAAATTGTTCTTGGTTGTTCTTTGTAGGGGTACAAATCATTGGCATTCAACCTATTACGGAAGCCTATTGCCACCAGGCAGAGGAGGGGGAAAAATTAAAAAATCAATAGATTAACAATATATAACTTATTACTTATTTTCTCAGCAGTGGACTTACTGTGTTTTATAATTACTTATTGTCTCTAAATTTTTACTTATTATTTGACATAGTGTGTTGAAATAATGAGTTAAGAAAGTATTTTATGATTACTTTATGAAGTCCAAATATTGAGATAGTACGATACATGTTTAAAAAATATATTCTACATTTAAAAAGTGTCAATGATTTTGAGATATGTCCAGAATTTTAGAACATAAATCATTATTTTAACTCAGTATTCAGAAATAATCAGAAATTATTTCAAAGAAAAAAACACAGACCCCAACCCCCCACCCCCGCAAGAACAAGCGCAAGAGTTGTTGGCTAATACAGAAAATACTCGTCTAAACGATTCTGTTTATTTCAGCATTTAAATGATCAATATGTGGGGGTGGCTCATCAGAATGTACAGTCATGTCCACGGCGTTTGACCAGTCTGTGGCTGTTAATGATTACAATGAATTTAGACCAAAGACACAGAAAACAAACAGTGTAAAGGTTGGTTACTGTGCAAATTTAACACAGCAGAGCACTTACTTATCATCAACAGAGGTGAATGTGTTTGGAGAAGGTGGTTGCAGCTACTTGACGGGTGAGTGTCTTAATTTTTTTCACAATTTTGCTAAACCAGAAGAAATTTAAAAAGTCTTAGGCTGATTTGCATCTGTAAAACATATGCAAATTTGACGACTCCCACAAAAATATGTCAGAATTTATCTGCTAACTCAGCCAACAAAGGACTGCATTGTTCACATAACCAAATAAACATGTCAAAGTTTGGATGTTTGCTTTTATGAATTTGTAATTTGTCTTCTGCTAAAGGGTGAAAAATAGAAAGCACTGTCAATGAAAATACATAAATTTAGCACCAGCAAGATTACATCATTTTTAATATGGCAATTGTATGTGTAAGTTGCTGCAATGGAAAAGCAAATACTAATCTGATGCATATTTTGCAGCATGGATGTCACTGTATTTTTAGTGTTTGGGCTAGTATGTTATGCCTTTTTAAGGTTAAAATTACCATTGCGTATGCAATATATATAAAATATATATCACTGTTGTTAGAAGAAAACCTCATATCTCCAAAATGGTAAGTTTACAGGAGAAGAAAAAAACCTACTTTACTTTTAATGTGGAACTTTTCAGTGGAACCAGACTTTTTTTTGCAAGTCATTTTGGGTCGTTTCTTTCGGTCCATTCTTTATGAAATGTCAATGTAAAGGCCAACATGCATTTTCAAATTATGTCAAAAACTGAAAAACGACAAAAATGGAGATCCAAGCTTTTCTTCCAACAGCAGCGATATCTATGCATCCTTTAAGTGGATTTAAAGGAAGGTCAGGCTTGACTTATGGAAACAATAAAATAAAACTGTCAAGTGGATGGAAATGGAGGAATGTTCTAAAAAATTAGCAGCATTATATGGCTTTTTAAAAAGTACATATATATTTATATATAATATAACTGTCGGTTGGATGTGTCATTTTTGTGTTTTCGTAGAAAAATGGCAAAGAACATCCTCTGCTTGTGGAGTTGTCTTTTTTCAGTATTAATTTACACCAGCGTACATGGAGCTCTGGAACAGGAGACTGAAAACAACATACAGATATTTGAGAACAACAACGATTTTGCTTTCCGTCTGTACAAAAGCATAGTGGCACAACCGGATTCTCAGTCCAAGAATGTGTTCTTCTCTCCACTGAGCGTGTCCATGGCACTGGCTGCCCTTTCTTTAGGAGCAGCTGGTGAGACCCATCAGCAGCTTTTCAGCGGACTTGGATTCAAAAGTTCCAGCAGTGAGGAGGTGCACAAGGCCTTCCTCAATCTCCTACAGACCCTCAATCAGAGGACAGATGTGGATCTGGAGGTTGGCACTGCTCTCTATGTCCAGGACACTTTTAGGCCTCATGCTGATTTTCTGGAGAAGATGAAGCGTTTCTACCTTTCAGATGGTTTCTCTGTTGATTTCACCAAAACTGCAGAGACCACTGAGCAGATAAACAAGTACGTCAGTGAAAAGACACGCGGCAAAATTAGCAAGTTTATTAAAGATCTGGATTCCAGAACAGTCATGTACCTGCTCAGCTATGTCTATTTCAAGGGTAAGTTTACTTAATGTGTCTGATTTGACTGTCACATTTATGGTTGTTTCATGTTCATGACTATGCCCTTTATAACAATACATGCTTACATTTTTTTTCCAAAGGTAAATGGCTCATCCCATTCAACCCCAAATCTACTGAACAGAGGAACTTCCATGTGGATGATGAAACTACTGTTCCCATTCAAATGATGTATAAAAAGGATTACTTTGATGCCTACTACGATCATCAGCTTTCTGCACAAGTCCTTTTTCTGCACTACAATGATTCGTTTTCCATGATGCTGGCTCTCCCAGAGAAGGGTCTCAGTGCTCTGGAGGAGACTGTATCTCTACAACACATAGTAAAGTGGCTGAGATGGAAGAAGAAACAGTAATTTGCATTTTAAGTGAATTTGAGATTTGTACACATTGCAAAAAAATTCCTGAAATTGTTGAAATTTGTGCTAATGTAATTAAATTAATATAAATTACTATGCTGAACAGTCATTCATCAACAATCATTGATGGCTGATCATTCTGATATTTGCAATGCATTTTTCTTAATTTGCAGAAAATATGAGATATATGTACCCAAGCTGTCCCTAAAAACATCATATTCCTTGGAAAACATTCTGACTGGAATGGGAATGACAGACATGTTTACAAACAAAGCTAACTTCACTGGGATTTCTTCTGAGGAAAATCTGTTTGTGTCTGAGGTAAGGGAACAAATCCGGATTACAGGTAATGCATACTACTTCATTTAATCCTTTTGCATAATCTGTAATTACACTATGTGTTCTCATTTAAACCTCATTTTAGCTGTTTACAGTTTTTCTTATTTTCTGGTGTAAATAACTTTGAGACCTTTGTAGCTAAATAACAGTTTTGTAGCTAGAATGAAAAGTGTTTTATAAACAAAGAAGCAGGAGGGTTAAGGTTAAACTGGCCACTTCACTGCATAGCAAATCCTTCTGAATTTTGCTGACAGTACTGGAGTTATGAAACATCAGAGTATTTGCTCAGTTGCTGTCAGTTGCTTGGTTAGTTGTCTTTTTGTAAGTCGCTCTGGATAAGAGCATCTGCTAAATGATGTAAATGTAAATGTAAATGTAAATGTAGTTGCCTGGTTAGCTCAGTTGGTAGAGCATGAGACTCTTATTCTCAGGGTTGGGGGTTCGAGGCCCATGTTGGTTGTGACGTGATCAGTTTATTGTGAATTTCCCTGAATAAAGGATTGTCTTATCTAACTGGAAATATGTTTTTTCCCCAGGCTGAGCATCAAGCTAGTCTGGATGTGGATGAAACTGGGGCCACTGCAACTGCGGTGACTGGACTAGGCATCATGCCCTTTTCATGGACCTACACTCCAGTTCTAGACTTCAATCACCCATTTATGATCTTTATTGTTGACCGGAAAACAACAAACATCCTCTTTATGGGGAAAATTGTCAATCCAGCAAAAAAAGATGCAAACCAATAAGGAAAGTTTTGTCCTTTTGTTTATTGATTTGACGTTTTCTGAGCTAATTGTAATCAGTAACGTGCATTAAACTGTACAGTTTCTCTCTGTACCTTTTGCATGACTTTCATATAGCGCTGCAGTACTTCACTGATGTTTGGTATTAGTGTCTCTTAACTGTTACTTCTTATTTCTGATAAAGTTGAGACTGTCCTGGAATTGGTAGATATGGAGGACCTTCTGGGTGTTTTTATTGCTTTGACTTGTCTGTCCAGGTCATCCTGAGCAGTAGAACTGTTAGAGGTCACCAAATCTGTCATTCAGCAAAACAACCCTGACCATGACCACCACCTCACCATCATACAAAGCACATCAGTTGAATTTCAATTTTTGACACATTGTTCTGTCATTCCACAACACAAATGTCCAGTTTTTGGTCATGTGAGTCCATTTGTCTTATTCTGCACCCTTGACCACTGCTTTAATCACTAATATTCTTCCATTTAGGCCTTCATATCTCTGAACAGTTGATATGAAATGTACTTCTAGTAACATTTAGGAGTTCTTGGGCAAGTACCTCCCAGTTTTGCTGACTCAAATGTCCTTAGTTGATTCTGAGCTTTGACCTGAAGATGTCAATACTTTCAGTTTTTTTGACTGGTTCTTTGTTTGTTTGTTTTTTGGGCCACATTAAATAAAGAAACTTACAAAAACTTGTACTTGTGATTTGTCGTAAGGCTGCCCTCAATGTCTTAAAGTGATTGGAGGCTGCATTTTTGCTTATGTAAACATATTTGTCCAGATATATGCTTTGTGCTCCCTTACATCCAGGACCACGTTCACACTCTTATGCACACTTCAGACTGGTTAGATTGATTCAGGCTAAATTAAATGAATGACCATTAAAATTGACATGATTTGTAATGTAAAATATATTACATACCGTCCTTGGGGGGAAAAAAAACCCTTTATAGATCCAGCAAAACCATCAGTACCCAACCTCATCCACAAAGGTCTGTGCACTGTCTATAGGAGAGCTTATCATCCAAATAAAGCATTAAATTCACTGTGTGTTTTAGCACCAAAATGACCAAAACATATAAGACTATAGTGTTACTGATGTTTGTATTTTTGGACCCTTTTTGTGGTTCGTTTTCGTGAACCCACAGTTAAATGTGTTGGAAAATGTCTTCTTGGAGGTTTTATATCAAATTTATTATACATTCGTCTTGGCAATGGACTTTTATTGGTACAGCTATACTGTCAGTGTGTAAAGTTACAGGCTTCTCTTTCAGAAAATACAGCTTTAATTTCATTGCAATCCCTAAAAAGTGTCACAGTGTGGTCTATATAAGCACTTATCATGTACATAAAGTATAAAAATTGCCTAGAATTTTTGGACCAAAATGGCCAAAATACGTAAGACTATAGTCTTACTGTTATGTGTAGTTTTGAATGATTTCTTTCATGAAAAAAATCTGTTAAATCTGCTTGAAAATGTGTCCACATGGTGGATTATATCAAAAATGTTGCAATTTTTTCCTAGAAACAAACCTTTATTGGTCCAGTTAAACCATCCAAACCAATCAGCTTACCTTTTAGAAAATACAGCTGATTATTCATTTTATTATTAGCTGTGTATGTTATATTCATTGCTTTAAAATTAATGGAAAAAGTTTTTGCACTATCTATAGGAGCATTTAGCATTATAATAAAGACCAAATGAACTATGCATTTTAACACCCAAATGACCAAATTAGGTAATACTATAGTCTTACATATGAGCACATTTTTGGGCTGTTCCTAAATTCCCTTCATTTTCATGAAAACACACTTAAGTCTGTTACAAAATGTCTCCACGTGGGGTATTATATCAAAGATGTTGCATATTCTTCCTGAAAATTGATTTCAGTTTCTACAGCAAAATCACAGTTGCCAAAACTTGACGTGAATCTTTCTGTAAATACTGTTTTATTTTCATTAAAATCACTAGAAAAAGTCACAGTGTGGTTTCTATAAGCAGTTACCACACAAAGACAGCATAAAAATCACAAAGCATTTTTGGACCAATAAGGTTATAATACATAGGACTACAGCTTTACTGTTGTGTGCATTTTTAACCATTTTTAAATTCCTTTACATTTCTTGGAAAAACACTTAAATATGCTCTAAAATGTGTCCACATGGTGTATTATATCAAATATGTAGCAGATTTTTTCTGGGAAGCAGATTAAAATTGCTACAGCAAAATCATAGCTGCCAAAACTTGAAAGTGAATCTCTCTGTAAATATTCTTTTGTTTGTGTTAAAATCACTAGAAATTGTCACAGTGTGGTTTATATAAGCAGTTACCACACAAATACAGCATAAAAATCACAATGTATTTTTGGACCAATAAGGTTCAAAAACATAGGACTACAGCTTTACTGTTGTGTGTATTTTTAACCATTTTTAAATTCCTTTAAATTTCTTGGAAAAACACTTAAATATGTTCTAAAATGTGTCCACATGATGTATTAAATCCAATATTTCCAAATTCTTCTTGGAAAAATACTTTATTATTGGTCCAGCGAGTCCGCTGGTACTTAAGATCATTAGATTAAGCTTTCAAAATGCAGTGTTTTGTTTTTTTTCTTGCAATGAAATGTTTGGAAAATTACAATTTCTGTAGGAGCACTTACCATCCAAATCTAGAGTAAAATTCATCATTAATTTTAGCACCAAAATAGTCAGTATAGGTAAGACTATAGTTTTACTGTTGGACCATTTTTGGACTCTTCATAGATTCTTCTTGGAAAGAAACCTTCATAGGTCCAGCAACACCATCCATATATAAACTCATGAGCTTATCTATTTTTCAAAGTGATGCTTTTTTTCCTTGAAATGATTGGAAAATGTATTTGCACTGTTTGTACTTCTACTTACCATATAAATAAAGCACACAATTCACTCTGCACTGTAGATACGACCAAACATATAAGTGACCAAAACATATAAGACTATAGTGTTACTGATGTTTGTATTTTTGGACCCTTTTTGTGGTTTGTTTTCATGAACCCACAGTTAAATGTGTTGGAAAATGTCTTCTTGGAGGTTTTATCAAATCAAAACATCAAATTTATTATACATTCGTCTTGGCAACGGACTTTTATTGGTACAGCTAAACTGTCAGTGTGTAAAGTTAGAGGCTTCTCTTTCAGAAAATACAGCTTTAATTTCATTGCAATCCCTAAAAAATGTCACAGTGTGGTCTATATAAGCACTTACAATGTACATAAAGTTTAAAAATTGCCTTGAATTTATGGACCAAAATGGCCAAAATACGTAAGATTATAGTCTTACTGTTATGTGTAGTTTTGAATGATTTCTTTCATGAAAACACAAAATCTGTTTGAAAATGTGTCCACATGGTGGATTATGTCAAAAATGTTGCATTTTTTTCTTGGAAACAAACTTTTATTGGTCCAGTTAAACCATCCATACCTAAAGCAATCAGCTTACCTTTTGAAAAATACAGTTTATTATTTATCTTATGAATAGATATGTATATTATGTTTAGAATTTATTGCTTTGAAATCAATGGAAAAAGGTTTTTCAATGTCTATAGCAGTATTTAGCATTACAATAAAGACCAAAATGAATTATGCATTTTAACACCAAAATGACCAAATTAGGTAATACTATAGTCTTACATATGAGCACATTTTTGGACTGTTCCTAAATTCCCTTCATTTTCATGAAAACACACCTTTTTTCATGAAAACAAATTTTTCTTGGAAATATACTTTTTCATTTCAGTCCAGCGAGTCCACTGGTAATCATTAGATTACGCTTTTAAAATGCAGTGTTTTGTTTTTTATGCACTGAAATGTTTGGAAAATGTGCTCACATTGTCTGTAGGAGCACAAATTCATGATAAATTTTAGAACCAAAATGGTCAATATAGTTAAGACTATAGTCTTACTGTCGGACCATTTTTGGACTCTTCATAGATTCCATTGATTTTCATGAAAACACATTGAATTCAGTTGGAAAATGTCACACATGATGTTTTATGAAAGTAAACTGCAACTCCTTCTTGGAACGAAACCTTCACAGGTCCAGCGACACCATCCATACATAAACTCATGAGCTTCTCACTTAAAAACAGATGTTTTTTTAGCTTGAAATGATTGGAAAATGTATTTGCACGGTTTGTAGAAGCTTTACTACTTAAATAAAACACAATTCATTTTGCATTTTAGCACCAAAATGGCCAAAATACATGCTATAGTCTTACTGTAAGGTAACAATTTTTCATTAAAACACACTTAAATGTGTTTGAAAATGTGTCCAGGGCATATATTATATGCAATTTATTCCAAACTCTTCTTACAAAAATATTTTATTGGTCTGGCAAAACTATCTGTACAAGCTCTTCAGCTTATCGTTTTCAAAATACTATGAAAAGAGATTATGAGTTGAAATCTTTGGGAAATGTCCTTTCATTGTCTATAGAAGCATTTACCATCCAAATAAAACCTAAAGTAATCCATCAATTAGTCAATTAGTAGCACCAAAAATGCAGGTAAGACATTAAGTATTAAATATGCACAACCTTGGTTGCATTTTTGGACCATTCCTTAATTTGATCACTGACTCCATTGATACATCAACAGCATCAGTACCTGACTTTATAGGTTTCTCTTTCTAAACATAGTTTAATTGTCATTAAAATTACTGATTGCATTATTTTTGCATTAGTGTTGTAAAATTAAAAGCAATGTCCAATTTTACCTTTGAAGAGGTTTCAAAAGTCTGGGTTAGTTCATTTTTTACACAATAACTTATTAAGAATTCACAATACTGTAGTAATTTAAGAAAAAGTTCATCTAAAAGTTTTTTGTAAATGAAATTAATACAAAAATTCTGCCAAAGTAGAAATTAATGTTGCAGGAAGTTCATTACTGTTTTTTGGCCAGAAGATGGCAGTGATGTCACATTCTTACATCGTCCAATAAAATCATTCTTGGGTATAAAAAACAAAAATGTTTGAGATTCATTTTAGAAAAAGACATTAGTGACAAGAATTGAATATTAGGTTTTACAGCAACATCATACAGTGCTTTTAACACATCTATTTGATAAAATAACTCTCATTTGCCTTATTGTATAAAATAAAATACAACATATCCAAACCATTTGAATTGAGATATTTATTTCTTTCTTTCCATAATATTCTATTCTTCACATGCACGTTAAACACTTATTAGTTAAAAAAGTTCAGTATCTTTATATATATATATATATATATATATATGTATATACACACACACATATTATAAAGCCAGGTGTATGTACGTATATATATATATATATATATATATATATATATATAACTCTCCCTCCTGTTGCCCTTCGTGTTACTAGCAAGAAAACTGAGTGAAGCCTTTTAAACCTTTCCTTTCTTTATTCTATTCTTTTCTTCTCAAAGGAGAAACCCTTAAAAGTTATTTGTGTAACTTTGTTCTACTATTTATATGTAATTTCACAATTACACTGATAATTACTTCACATTCTTTGTTGACACTTTCGAGTTTGCACTTTCCATTTTGCATTTCTATGCTGCAATGGGCAACACGTCCAAAATAAGATGGTACACAGGATAACAAATTCAAATTTGATTGAATCCATATAATTAAAACAACTCCCCCTTCTAAGTATGAATGGATTCAAAGATTAGAATCTGCAATTTCAACAGAATTGCTCTGCTTGTTTCACTGAGCTATGATTGAGAAATAATGAATATCAAAATACACCATTATACCATGCATTTGTTATCACCATTAGACCTCTAAGGGTTAAAAAAGACAGGTGAGTAAATGTACCAAAGCATAATGTTGCTGTTGAGACCTTGTATTTCCAAAATGCTAAAAAAGGGCGAAGAAAGAGACCATTTCTGTTGGTCTGCTCATCGGGACACTTTGAGATAATATAAAGGGCACTGTAAAATTATACAAATATATATATATATATATATATATATATATATATATATATATCGTTAGATTTTGTCACATTATGTAGTTTTGTATGCAGCCAAAATACCTCCCTCATTTTGGAGGACATCGACTGTGCTGTCATCCAGAGCCTTTTTATCAGTCTGACTGAACAAAGACTGCCACAGAAATCTTGCTACTGTTGGCAGTTTTCGTGAGCACCAGCGAGGAGCGAACACTTGAACCGAGAGTAATATCAGCGAGCACAATGAAAAATCTGTGAGGATGAGAAAGTTGTAAAACTGTAGTACACTGTACACGGCTGCAGGTCGCATGACAGATCATCAAGGCGCCTGTTAAGTTCAGCTGTATCTGCCTGAAGCACAACTCAAACGTAGGGCACACTGTAAGTATAGGTTTATTTAAGCAATTTGCAAAGGACCATAAATGCATACCGACTCCCTTTACCATTCCACAGCTTCAGATCATGCATAGTAGGACCATACGGGACTATACAAAGGCTACATCATCATAATTTAGGGTTATTCATATGTGCACAATTATGAAAATATTAAAACCACAACTGGTGCTTCTTAAAAAATACCATCACTGACTCTACTTTGGTAGAAAGAAACATGACATATGTAAATTACATATTTAGTGTGGCTTCTTCATACATACATAGACCTCATGTACTGCAAGTCAACATTCTGTTGCATTTGTTTTTTATTTTACACTCTAACTCTCTAGTTTTTCAAATCCGTTATGCCCATACGTCTCTACCCATATGGGATATTACGTCTAACATCTGTTGGTTTGATATGTTTAAGCATCAAGTAGTTCTATGCATGAGTTCAGTTTCCATTGCACAGTATTCACAATATTGTACAAATAAAAGGCAGAGAGGATGGCTGAGTAGTGACCTGATACTGAACCTGAGCCCTGGGAGCATATGCATCAAACACATCACAGTGCTGATCAGGGATCAGTGCTGCCGCCCATATTCTAGTCAACCCAAATCCGTTTAAAGAGGCGTAGCTGATCCCAGATCAGCCCTCAACACTTTAAACATACAGGCCCAGAGGTGGTGCCAATAAAATCCACTATGCAGCACTGAGCAGAAGGTTGTTTAAAACTACTTATCTGGGCAATGTGTACATATAAAATGGCTTATAACATTGTAATAAATGCAATGAATATGAATATGGTAAAAAAACAAAAACATTTTCCCATTTTCTGCAACGGTACTGATATTAAGGATGCAAAAATATGGAAATAGTGGGCTAACGCAGATATTTGATATTTTTAAGTACATAATCTGCCGATGCTGATACTTAAAATAACTTGGAACTAAATCTACCTGTATCTGCATTACTTGTGGAGTAGCTACCTGGAGTAGCATTATTTTATTTGTAAAGGGTTACAAAAGCAGTAAAAAGTATAAATTCTGGATCGTGTGATGGGAGGAGCCCTAACCAGTGGGTGGAATTGGAAACGACTAAACTGGGGAGAAAACTGAGGGAAAAGAACACAACTTGTGTTTATTTGTATTTACGCTAATGTTAGAATTTTTTCTAAGCAAGTAAATGATAACTGTCCAGATAAACAGCTTAAGACTTCTGTACAGTACAGCAGTGCTTGTCCTTCAAGCTTCGAGGGAACGAGTGAAGTTGAAAGTGTGCAAAGTTTAAAGCCTTTTTTCCTAAAGGAAACATCCAGTAAGGATTCCTGGAACTGGCGAGTGCAGACAGTAGGACCGGATGCAGATGTTTCTCCATGTGGCGGAGCTGTCCATGGTGATGAACATGGCTAGTTGAATGGCCATGCACTTTATGGTCTATACTGAGGCGTGCATATACTGTAAAGGCCATGGTACACTGACGACTTTTGAAGGTTACACAAACGTATGTCTTCCTGCTGCAGGGCTGAAATCTACGATGAAAAAATGAAGCATTACTAAGCAATACATACCGGACAAAACAGAGAAAAAAGAGGCCTTCGCTTCAAAACGTTGGCAGTGTATCAAGGACTCCAACAGTGAGTATTTGACAAAATGCTCAGTTCATGAGAAAATGAACAAGCCATCATGCAGAACAGTGTGGGTAGGGGTGGGTGTGTGTGTGTGTGGGGGGGGGTGGTATCTGGTATCTGTGCAGGTGTATCTGTGTTTAAAGGCAGGTCAATAAGTTAATTACCCACTTAACTGTGTCTTGAGTCCACTTTCTAGAGACACTATACGTAACAGTCAGTAAATAAATAAATAAATAAACACTGGATGGAGATGAAGGTTGAAGAGGAGAAACAGCAGGAGGAGAAAGCGAACTCTACAACACTGAACCAGCTGCCCACAAGACACCAAGAGTCTGTGCTGTCCATGCAGTCTTCTCTTTCCTTCTTTTATCTCTTAACTGCTTTCCTCCAGATGGCAAACAGTGTCCAGAGGGTAACTGGAGAAAATGCCGGTATGGTTGAGAGAGTGATTTGATCGCGGTGGTGCTGACGTATCTTCAGTGTGACCGTGCAGGAACGTCCGGGTTTAGTTGTAACTCCTCTGAAGATCAAGGTGAAGATGAAGGTTGAGAGTGGAGTCATCAAACAGAGGGTTCTTCACTTCCATCTCGCCAGTCTAGAGTGAGAGAGAGGAAGGAAGATTTTATTAAAGGCTACGTTCACATTACCAGGTTGAAGTGGCACAAATCTGATTTTTGCCCTAATGTGACTCAGATCTGATGTTTTCAGGGCTGTGTGGACACGCAAATCTGATCTTTTCAAATCCTACCTGTGCCACTTTCATAAGTGGTCCTATATCAGATACGTATCCGATTCGTGGCCATGCGACCTTAATGTGACGCTCAGATCAGAATTCATGTGTGTTCTTTCCACTGCGCGTGTGCCATCATTCAGCGTTACCATGGCAGCAGCACTGAACAGAAGTTAAAGCCTGTAAACGGTGGAAAAGGAGCACATCTCACCTTTTTTGTCTTTGTCTTGCTCTAATAATAAACAGCTGAGAGCTGTTCAGAGTTCATTATCTTCGCAGCAAAGGCTCGTTCTGCTCGTTAGTTCGTTTGATAATAATGCACGTGACACACGTGATTCATTCACGTGACGTTACTGAGTAGGATGTGAGCATGCGGGTCATTTCAGGACGCCAGTTCGTTCACATTAATGACAGATTTAAATCACTTTCCTAAATGAGTGTGAACCATCGTGTCAGAGAGATCAGATTTGAGCAAAAAAACGGATTTAAGCAATGAGGCTTGGAATCTGAACGTAGCCTAAGAAGGGATTAGTTACAGGTTGAAGGCGCCAGCTTGTAAACATTAAGGTTTAGAGACATTGCTGTAGTGAGGCCAACTAACATTAGCCAACTTCATTTTAGCTGAATGGTTAGAAAATGACCCACACTTTTACCGTAATCAGAGAAAAAAAAAGCTGAACATTAAACTCACCACACGATTGCTTACCTCACGTGTAACTGGTTAATGTTAGTTACTATAACAACTGACAGCATACCACAGCAAACACAGGCTAATTAACCAGAGACGTTTTACAGCACTGGGTGTAGATGTTAAGGCAGAATCGTTGATTAAAATGATGTTCTTGCAGCTTTTTCACAGTAATGCTAATATAACTTTTTTTAATAACTTTTTTTGTTTTTTACTATGTTCAAGTACAACTACGTTCTCGCCATGGTTGCATTTTTGCATGATCTGAGATGGCATGGAGCTGCGGAACATCAGCTCAGTGATAGCATCTGCTGAAGATTTGTGATCTAAGGAGAGCTTTATCAGTCTTTTTTATTTATTTAAGGTGGAAAAAAGTCATGAGGATGCAAGACCTCAGAGCCTTTGACCATGACGACTCTATATTTGTACGTTTTCATTGGCATTGAAGAACTAATGGTGAGAAATCCAGAGGGGCCTGGCTTCCAAGTTTGGTAGCCTTCGCCCCCACCCCCTGCCCACCTCCCATAGCTACACCCCGGTACACACTGTATATCACTGTAGGTGGCAAATAATAGCATTGATTCTACCTGCAGGGAAGTGCCCTATGGTAGACCACCCTTAGAGAGATTTCCACCCACAGTAACTCTACTTACTGGAGCGAGTCCAGGGCATTCATACACAGTGAAGTCTCCATCCTCATTCTCCTCATCAGAAGTGGCTCCTGATTCTGGGTATCTTGGGTTCATCTCTTTGCCTGAACACAGAGAAGAACAATTAGCAAGAAAACTAACAACAATAATAGAAACTCTCACATCAAGGACAATGAAGACTGTATCCTCTTTAAGCCATCATTTAATAGATGGTCCACTGTAGATGTCTCGAGATACTGTCTTTAACACTCACTCACTTAACTTTTAAACAGAATTCTATTCCTATTCACTCTGATGGCCAGTCTTTTCAGACCCAGATTAAGCCTAAACCTAGACTAAATAGGATTTTTAATGGTGAAATACCACTGGCATGGGAATTTAGTCCTAGAGTAGGGTTAATCCATGTCCAAAAATCAGCCACAACAGTCAGTTACCTGGAAGGGATCAAGCCTAAACACTTACAAAAAGATGGTTCTTCAAGGAATCTTTAGTAAAGAAAATGGTTCCATATAGAAACAGAGTATGCACACTCTCCCTTTGCATGATTAAAGGGTTCTTTGCATTGAGAAATTATTCTTCTGATTGATGGAGAATGTGATGTAGACGGTTCTATATAAAACCTTTTTGAAAAGGGTTCTATATAGCACCATAAAGGGTTCTTCTGTTGTTACAACCTTGACATCGTAACAATAAAAGAACCCTTTTTGGTGCTATATAGCACCCTTTTCAAAAAGGTTTTCTATAGAACTATCTACAGCACATTCTGAAGAACACTTTCATGGCGCAAAGAACCTGTTAATCATGCAAAGGGTTGTTTGTACGTTCATAGTTCTATGTAGAACCATTTTCTTTACTAAAGAACCCTTGAAGAACCTGGTACAGAGCATTCAGAATGGGGATTCTCCATCGATAGAAAACAGTAGTCCAAGATTAGGCTTACTCCCTGTCTGGGCAACGGACCCAAAAAATGTACTAAATGGTTGTTTTCTATGAAAAACCTTTAATTATGTGAAGGTTCTTTAAGCTTTAAGTTTTAGAAAAGGTTCTTCACAATCACAAATCTCTTGTACAAACATGGTTCAGCCACTGAAAGGTTCTTTAGGGAACTGTAAGTGGTTGTTCTATGGCTCCAAAGAACTCTTTTTACAACATTTATCTTAAAGCATAGGTCAAACATTAGCCAGGCGGTGAAATAAATACAAAAAAATGCGATCATTAATGTTGAGCAGCTTCTTGTTGCTGTTTTGTTTAATTATTAAAATCATATACTACTGTTCGGAATCACTCATTAATAATAATCATTCATAACTTTCTTTTATTTTAAATTTTATGTATATTTAGAATGAATTCTGGATATTAATTTTATTCTAACTTAATTCTCTGTTATCTCTATATAGAGCTTTCTCAGTAATTTTAGTATCCTGTATCCTGTTTAGTATCCCCCATTCCACTTTTTAGGTCCCAAAAAGAGGACAATTTGGAGATGTGTGGTCACCCTACATTATGTCAAAATATGCTTAAAAGGAAAACTCAAGATCAGCAGTTTCTGCCAGAAAGTTTGTTAACAACGTCAACTTCAGCCTTTGTAGAACAGCTACATAACATATGACCGAGATATTTTCTGTACAAGGGCCCTAAAATGGAACAGAGGATGGAGGCTGGCAGGGTAGAACGTGGAGCTCAGATGTGAAGTGGTGTGGAGTGATTGCTATTTGTTGTAATGCCGTATCTATATCTACTCACTTCAGAGACAACATCTGCTGCTTCTGATGCTGATAGTGGTACATCTGAGCGCTCTGGGCCAGCTTTTTATCTCCAGACTGAAAGCCGACGACAAGAGAAAGAGAGTGAACACGAGGTAAATGCATCGTTCCATAATATGTGTTTGTATGTAAATCTCTGTCTGTGTTTATATGATTTCACTCACAGAAGTGCTGTCGTAAGAATGAGGGCTCATCACCCCGAAGGCTGGATAGTCCACTTTCTGAGCCAGACGACTTCCTCTCTGCATCCTGTCAGAGAAAATTCAGCATGACCAGCTGCCTTTACACGAATTTGATCACATTTTTGTTCAATTACAGTTTCTGCTGCTCTAATTAGACACACTTGAAAACCTTTTGATGTTGTTGTTCCAAGGTTCTATCTATCATACTGCGCACATTCCACACAAATTGAGACTGAAACCTCACCTGAGCCAACACACTCCAGCCAGGACCAAGGCCACTGAACCCACCATGAGACACACTCCTGTCATAACTGCAGAGAGAACACAGACAATGAGAAAGAGAGTAGAGAAGAGACTGACATTAACAGCTAATTAAAGTAGTTAATGCAAACAGTAATAAATTATAGCCGTGCAACTGGAACATCTGTATTTATGTAAACATTAATGACATATTAGTGTGGAAAAGTAAATCAAAGATGAACTCCAAACACATTACGAGGCGGATGTTTTCCTAACCATCTTTTCTGCTTATTGATCTCAGATTCAGTCTGAGGAGCCCATCAGAATCAGCAGATGTTTTCACACAACCCATTAAATGCTCAGCAACCACACTTCAGTATCTCAGTCCCATAACCACACAATTTAGTTAGCTGTGATTGAAGCCGTTGTAAAACACTCACAACAACTGAATCCTATATTGATGCGTGAAGTCTATGTGCTGTGAATGGACTGTTATGATGCTCATTTGGACCATGACAACTTATTTTCTTAATAACTAGGCCAAAAGATAGCAGGCTAAACAAGCTAAAAGATCGCTTACAGGCTAAACCTCTCCTCTATTAATATTCAGTGTCAAGCTTTAAATTATTTACTAAATGATTCCCTATAAAACTGCAACATAAAAAGGAAAGAATATGTTCCTTGAATTCCTTGCTTTAAAAAAGTCCATGTTGTTGGTATTAAACTCAGTATGGGAAAACAAATGTGTGGTAATGTTAGCTTGAAGCTAACCCAACACAGGAAATCACACAGGTGCAATTTAGCATTATCATTACGGTGGTCATTTGGTGAGCAAAATTTCATATAAAGCAAAGATTTCTTAATTAGTTAAACACTAGTACAGTCGTATTGCAGATGTTTGAACACGCCTGGTCAAAGTACAGTGTTGATTTTCTAAGTGAAAATAAATTAACACATGCTTTATTGAGAACACACCTAAATATGGCAGTATATTTAATTATAAGCCTAGAGATAATGTGTTACAGTGATTTTACCATGGGTCACGTCTTGCCTAAAAACAGCCCACCCACTGATCAAACCATAGTAATGCATGGCCTCTTGTGGCTTATTGCTTGAATAATTGTTTAAGCATCGAGATTCACTTTATTGACCACCAAAAAGGTGGAAATTTGCCTTTTGTGCTTATTTTTGGCCAAAATAAAATTACTGGGCTAAAATTAAAAAGTGTATTGTTTTGTTTGCTGTATATCATCAATATCAGAGCAAAACCTCATATCTAACTTTCCAGGTGATGGAAAAACCATTCTTAACTTGTAATGGAAGTTAATGTACCAAGACTGTTTTCTAAACAATTCTGGACCATGTCTATTGATCTGTTTATCATGAAATTTTAACACAATGCAAAGGATAACTGGAGTTTTCAAATTATGCAAAAAAGTGAACATAAATTAACACATGCTCCACAGAGAACGTACATTTTTTTGCACCATTTCTTTCTTTTTTAACATATTAAAAAAAGGAATCAAAAATAAACATATAAAATGTGCCTTGACTTCTGCACAAGCCACATTTTATGTTCTTTTGGCCAATTTGTTAAAGAAAAAGTGTAATTGTGCATTAAAATGTGCAGAGGTGTGGTCTCTGTAGAGGATGTGGTAACTTATTTTCACTAATCAATAAAAGATGGAATTTGATTTGTTTTGCATGTGACTCTAACCCACTACTGTGTACATCGCTCCTTCGGTCACGTTTAAATATTCAGTGTAATTTTAAACATAATTTTGAAATCATAATAAATTGTGACATCTGAGAATTCATGATGCACTGAATCATTGCTGAAAGGAAAAGAACTGAAACAGTGTGAGGTCAGAGATTTACACTCCTATTAGTCAATGAATAATTTACACCAGTCACTGAATAATATGTCTTATGACTAATAGCTGAATAATGCAGCTGTAGGTTCAGAGGTTAAAGAGGAAAACGTACTGATGAAAGAGTGGTCCTCAGAGGGGTAGGGGATGATGATGGGGGCGCTCTGCACTGCTGAGAACAGGGGCCTGCCGGGGCTGGGACTGGGACTGGGAGAGCTTGGGCTGGTCGTTCGTGACGATGTGGTCAGTGCGCTGGATACAGGACGTCCTGTCGGGGCATAGCTGGGAGAGGCTACTGGTCTGTAGTGACCTCTTAGCTGTGAGGGGTCCTCCTTCACTTTAGGAGTAACCTGAGAGGGCGCTGTGGAAGAAAATAAAGGGGTTAAGAAGCTTAAATGACTAATGGATTTGTTTCAAGCTATTCTAAATAAGACAATGTCAGAATGGCCTTATTTAAATAGTTTGAGAATTTATTTCTCATTGATTTCACAAATACATTTTTAAAAACAATTTCAACAAAGTAATTTCATTTATTGAATTCATTGATTTCACATGATAAATACATCACAAACCACTTAAAAAAGAAATTCATGTTTCCAGAAAATAATACAATAATGATATCTGTGGTAATCAGTTTAGGTTGCTCTGTTATGCCATGTAAGCTGTTTATCTGATGAAGTGTGCAGGTCTTTCTGTGCGTGTTTGTATGAGTATTATATCTTATATTTTTTTAAATGATGATGTGCATGTTCTGCTACCTGTATATTTCATCTCAGACTCTCTGTGTTTGGTGATGATGGAGGAGAGAAAGTCAATCTCTTCATCTAGCTCAGGGAGCTCATCCACTTCTGTGTGAGAGAGAGAGACAAAGAGAGAGAGAGACTATTACTATCTGTGTGCACTCATTATTTTCCACATTTCCACGTGTCAATTCATTTCCAAATACAGTGTCCAGTTTAGTAGGTACATCCACATTGTATCGACACTCATTGGCCATTTGTTTTTTCAGAAAAACAGACAAACAAAAAAAAACATATATAGTCACATGCAAAAGTTTGGGCAACACTTATCAAATATTCGTTAAATGTTACACTTAGCAAATAAACAGAAATTGAGCAAGCAAATTTCATATTTAAGTGTGTTCTCTGTAAAAGATGTGTTCACTAATTTTCACTTAGAAAATCAACTAAACGTAATGTGACTAGGGGTGTTCAAACTTTTGCATATGACTTTGCAGGTTTAGAGTTACTGACTGTAACCAGTAATCTGTAATCTGTTGCTGCACAATAGATAAGCCCCTCTCTACTCCCTCCATCATTGAAAAGGGACCACTACAGGAGCATAACTGACCAGATATTATTTGAGCAATGGACCACTCTCAGCACTGCAGTGACGCTGACATGATGCTGGCATGTTAGTGTGTGTGGTGCTGGTATGAGTGCATCAGACACAGCAGTGCTGCTGAAGTTTTCACTTTCATGTCACTGCTGGGTTGAAAATGATCCACCAACATGATATATACAGCCAACAGTGGCCCTGTGGTCAGAAACTGGAGGACTAAAGGATGACACACAGAAAACAAAGACAAGCTATAGTCTGTAAGTGTACAGCTACATGGTGTCCCAACAAGGTAGGTGTTTCTAATAAATTGGCCTGTAAAGGAAAGCAACTGTAAAGTAAAATAGGTGCATAACCTGATGCATATCCACCAGCACTACATACACTACCATCCTGGTATTACTGTTGTTTGTAAAACTACAAAGGACGTGTATATGGTCAGTGTTTGGATGAAATGGCCAATTAGTTTAGAAATAAAAAAGGAAGCTCACTGAATTTCACACAGACAGAGATTTGCCTATAAATACATATATATGACATTCCATATAGTCACATAATTACAAATTACAAACAAGCATAAACATAAACAGTAAAAAGTAACAAGAATTTCCGGTAAAACTTTGTATACGATTAATAAACTCTTAACAGATTATCAGTAACACGTCAACAACATATCAGTGGAGTAGCAGTAGTGAAGCATCTGAATACACTGAAGTAAATATCTTGTAGATGTTCTGTTGATACATTAAGTAGATGTACTGTTAATATGTTACTTCCATTACGCAAAACCTAACCTTACCCAACCTTACCCACACCTAACTCTAACCCTGGCCCTAATCCTAACCCTAACCTTAACCTCATCCCAAAACCTAATCCTAACCCTCATAGGTTTTTGACATGTTACTGAGAGTCCGTTGAGTATTTGTTTCATCTAAAAAGATCACACAGAATAAAACAGTTGTTATCTTGTGAGCTAGCTGGAAGAACTGCGTTTGTTTTCATAGATTTGTTAAATTCCATATTCAAACTTTAATGAAGTATTGATTAGCCAGATCAGGTACTGAATGATGACTACAATTAATACTGTTCTGTCAGGAGGAGAGGTTTGAAAATTAAGCTAAATACACTGACATACACACAGCCACTGCTTACTGTATGAATGTAATTTACATTTATTCTCATATTCGTGTTCCTCTGAGCAAATCAATTCCAACTGCCCCTTTAAACAGCCTTTTTAAATCTAATTTTCTCCTTTTTCTAAGTCTGTACAGTACTGTACATGAACAGAGGAACTGGAGTGGAAGCAAAGAAAGCTGCCAGTGCTCTCTGATTTAAAGCGCAATTGTGAAAGTGCTGCTCACAGGATTTACAGTGTATTTCAGCACCACTGACAGTTCCTCTAGCAGTATATTACTTCATCCCAGTGGAAAAGCCCTGCGTACTACAGGCCACAACGAACAATCAATCTCATTCGTGTAAAGAGTATAAAACGCAAACATGAAAACATGTTTTGGAAAAACACGAGAACAACAATCAATGCCTGGGGAAATAAACCAGGAACGTATGAAATCTAATGGAAAAAATACAGCAATCCTATTCAGCAAAACCACATTAGTGAGGTTCAAGGGCTGCATGACACTGTGATCATGTTCTGCATTTGTGACGTTATGAGAAGGATAATACGTTCCATAAAATGCATAATACATGCACAGTCGTAGCTGTTATATAAGGAGTAATTTTACAAACCTGGCAAAATTAGGCAATTTAGATATCCTGAAATAGAAGGAAGCATATTCCTCTGGGTAAGCATGAGTCATACTAATATTAGATGTGACTTGTTTGTGTGTCTCTCTATAAAATGCATGCATACATGATTTGTTTGCAAATGCTACAGTTTAAGCACAATATTGCACATGCTATTTGTCTAAGGAAACCACTGCATGCCACAAGCAGGTCATAGTCTTCGGGATAGGGGCATTTATGTATGTGTGAGTGAATCAGTACAGCACAAAAGTCAGAGACCACCCTTCATTTATTTAATTTCCAGTTAAAACAGCAGAAGACATTCATTTTTCAGCATTAAGAAAAAAGCAGTAAAGATATGTTGCTGCTGTCGGAACAAAAACTCGTATCTCCAAAATGGTAACTTTACAGGAGAAGGAAAAAACATACTATACTTGTAATGTAAGTCAACGGAACCAGACTTTATTATATTATATAACCAGAAGTTATTTTGGGCCGTTTCTTTTGATCCATTCATCATAAAATTTACAGACAATGTAAAGGCCAACAGGAATTTTCACATTATGTCAAAAACTGAAAAACGTCAAAAATGGAGATACAACGTTTTGTTCCGACAACAGTGATATGTAACAGAAAATTACACAAAAGCCCCAACAACTAAATATAATATACAATTTTTCAGTATTTACTGTGTCCACACCTTCATTTTATTACAGCTTCTATTCTTTTCAGGAGACTTATTTTCAGCTTTTCTAAGAAATCTGCAGGGATTTAATATAGCCAAATATAATATATATATATATATATATAGATATATATATATATATATATATCATCACTACCCATTTATCGTCTTACATTTATCTTCATTTCAATGATATTTTAAATTCTCACCCATCTATATGTATTTTTGCCACATAGGACTTTCACATATACATTCTAACTGAAGACTTTTTTTCATAGGTTTCCATATTTATTTTTTCCAGTAAAGTATTTTAGAGTCTTTCAAAGGCTGAGTATTTTTTGTTTGGCCCTTTTTAAATCAGCAGACTACCTGATTACTAATATAATCGCCAGTGGCAGACGTACATTAGACCGAATGGAAGACAGCAGCACAATAATGCATTAAAGCTGTAAAATGCCCTAAAACATGCATCTGCATTGAACATATGCTCATATGAAGAATGATCTGCTATGTGTGTGTCAGTTTGATGCAGTGTGTGTGTGGATGTGAGTGCTGCAGTGTGGACGTGTGTGTGTGAGCTGATGTGTGTGCCACGCGGGCACGCCGCAGTGTGTGTGTGGGTGGATGGGTCAGCACGGCTGTCCTGCAGTGCTGCTCTGTCGACGTGGGAGTTGGAGCAAGCAGGCTGGGGGTGGGCGGAGCCTCATCAAATTCATGAATGAAACCCATAACCATGGCAACAGATGGAAAAGCCGAGGGGGTGGGGGGGGCCACCCTGAAGACTAAACAAGTGGATGGAAAGAACCGGAGGATGCGGTGAATGTGCTAAATGTGAGATTCAGCCCCGGAATGTTCCGGAATGTTCCATGCTCAAACTTGGAAAGTTCCATCTATAAGCAGCAGTGAGTTTATCTGGTTGTTGTTCTTTTTTCCTCGGTCTATTTTCAGAAACGTGACACAGAAGATTTTTGTAGCACCTTATTTTGATGGTCCACTCACCCTGTCTTTAACTAATACGAGCATCTAAAACCTAACACAACAGGAAGGCTCTAAAAAGGGTTCTTTGGAGTCTCACAGGAGAACCACTTTGGAGCAATGCCATTCCCTTGAGAATGTTTTTAATTGGATGGCTCTTTACCAAACTATTCTTGTAAATGAGACATTTTTCATCAACATTTTTCCTAGAACTGTATGTCTAGGCCAAGAACCAGTTAGGAACCTCTATTTTTAAGAGGTGCCAGAAAGGGCTCTTCACGCAATGCCATAGAAGAACGACTCTGGTTCTCTAAAGAACCTTTCAATGGATGGCTCTTTAGAGAATCATTTTTGTAAATGAGACATGCGAGCATGAAGAACCTTTTTAAGGTTTAAAGAACCTCCAGATGTAAAAGTGCTAGAAAGAACAGTTCTTATAATGCATTATGTTAACAATTCATAATGCATAATAAGCATGGCTATAACATGTAATGCATTTTAATAAATATTTATAGCCACGTTTTTAATGCCTTATGAATGCATTATAACATGTTATAAATGTGTTTATAGATGCTTACAAATGTGACATTCATAGAAAGTGTTACTGATGGGATTTGTTCTTTGGTAAGAACAGAATCTACGCTCATGCAGGAGCACAAAGATGCCAACAATTCTGCGGTTTAACAACACATCATGAACCTGACATGGACTTTTTCTTAGGATCTTTCTCAAGAACAAATTTAAGAAAACACTTAGGAAGTTATTGGTGAATGAGGCCCAATGTTCTTCAGGGAACCAAGAGTGGCTTCACTCAAATAACCCTTTGAGCATTTTTTTAAAAGAGTACAATCGTAATTCTACACCTAACACTGCCAGTGAGGTTCACCAGATAGTTCAACAATTTGCTGACCAAGTCTGACGAAGTTTCAAGACTGTCAACTGAATAACAATGAGTGTTAAAATGGACCTTTGTCTTTATTTAACAGGATTCAGTGAGTGATACTAATTCAGTTCCTAGTCACGCCTGGGTGGCTGGCTGAAACCTTTAATTCAATATTCACAACAGGCTGGCCAGAGGCAATCAATGTCTCTATTCAAACCACCAAACAATTAAAAGTACAAACAAAACTCTGGACAATGCTAATTAGAAGAACACCAGGCAGGAATTCAAATCTGTCACTGGGCTTAAGGGCTGATCACTCATTAAGTCTGAGTCTCCAAACTCTCTCTGAACTCTTATATATCTGATCAGCAGGGTCTATGTGTACACACTGCTGGAAGGATAGTGCTACATGTAAGGTTTGAGGAACAGGTGGATCTGCAGCTGCCATTTAACTGCATTGATCCTGAAAGGTAAGAATACACAAAGTATGTATGAATATTGTGGCCATAATATAACTCTCCCGCTATTGTTAAATGTAAAACTCAAATGCAAAAAAATCTTGGTGTATTGTGTTGTTGTGTTTACATATATTCCACTTCTGTGTAAGTAATTCATCCCAACTGTGTATTCATACACAGAATCATACTATGAAAAACTAGATTAAGCTCCACAGATGCTTCTGTTCATCCTTCCACTGTGAAAAGACAACTCAACACTGCTATGGGTCTGAAAGGATGTGTAGCTGTCAAGAAGCTATTATTGAGAAAAGAAAAGAAAATTTGCAAATCAAACAAAGAAGCTGCTGGTGTTCTCAGAACAATGGACTGACCACCCCAGAGTCCAGACCTCAACATCACTGAATGTGTTGTGATTACTTGTATCATGAGAAGCAGAAAGTTCAACCAACTTCTAAGACAGAACTTTGGAGGTGTGGAAAAATATCCCTGCAGATTTCTTTCAAAAGCTGAAAGCAATGCTCCTGAAAAAATGGAAGCTATAATAAAGACAAAAAGTGCACAAATAAATACTGAAAAAATAATATATGAGATTGTTGAGGCTTCGGTGTAATTTTCCGTTAAACATATGTTTTCTGTTTTCTGTCTCCTCACGCTGAAAAATGAATAACTTGTACAGTTTTGACTGGAAATTTAATAAAAGTAGGGTGGTCTCTGACTTGCGCGCTATGCTAACTGCACCAAATCACGGTGAGATCTGTGATTTTATAATACACTGCATGGTTTCCTAAAGAATCATGATTCAAATTAGTCCATTGTGAGGTCAGAGGTTTAATGTGATGTAATTGGATCCACATATTCAGAGTGTTTAAACTGGTGTATAAGGCAAAGGCCAAAGATCATCCAATCAGCACACATGTCGCTGCCAACCATCCAATCAGCTATAAGCTCAGGATCTGCAGAAAATGAACCTCTCAATCTCAGTATGCTTAGTTTGTCACTTACCAACACTGGCAATTGAACTAAATACACTGAAACTGAGTGTGCTTTTTCCACCTTTTTTCTCTTTTCAATTACCAAGATTGTTCATTAAATCAGGCATGTGGAGCTCAAGTACATTTCTCTTTTCTGAATGACAATTACCATCACCAGCAAAAAAAAAAAAAGCATTTATATTTCTTCATTAATCCCAGTATTAACACAAGCTCTTACACTCTTACTTTGCCAATCAGCCTCATAAACAGGCTTCTTAACATCTTTCACAAAAACAATAAACGCTGAATATTTTCACAGTGTCGATCTGACAAAGAGGATGAGCCAAAACAATCTGAGAACATGTGTGAGGAATATGAACCAGCTGATAATCAGAGAGCCGCAGGGCTGAAAAGCAGAGAAAACCTTCACAGACTGCAGAAGATGGAGAGAAGACCAGCAGAAAGGAGAGGTAGAGGTAGGGATGGAGGGGTGTGCTGAATGTGTACTGCTGCAGGGTTTATTACCTCTGCCGGCTGATTTGTATTGACTATGTGTCGAAATCCCTGGCACTGCCAAGTCCTGGCTCTGCACTTCAGATATTACGCTATATTTCAGAAGGCAATGGACGGTCCAACCTCTTCGTTTCTCGTGCGCAAGGTATTGTGAATAGCCACAGATGCTCCGTCCACAGAGGTACATGGACCATCTAAAATGTACTGTACCCCTAAAAGGCCACAATTGTCTGATTTTTTTCAACTGCACTCTGATTGGCTGTCTGTACTGCTGTGTGTTTGCACTTCTGTGCACCATTTTTTTACAGTCTAGTGGGAAACAGTAGCAGTTACTTTCAGAACAAGAAACTGAAAAAAGGTTTTGTGCTTTGTATGTGTTAGTGGGCAGTTTTCTTTAGTGGCTAGTAAATGGGATAATCGATGCATGTTTGCTGCCACAAAGCACTTTGTTTCACATGGGACTGTTTTTGTTGCAGCCCTGTTTTGACTATCATCTGTCCCTATATATTGCGCAAAAACTGAGGGAATAACTGAACCAACAGCTGCCTTAGGGACGATGCCAAACCATGTGTGCTTCTTTATTTTTGTTTACACACATACATATATATATATATATATATATATATATATATATACAAAAAACCTGTATATCCATTTTTGTTGTTTTTTATTTTTTTTATTTTAATTTGAAAAAAAAAGCAACAACAACAAAAAAAAACTGGGTAACACTTTATTTGGATAGTCCACTTTAAATGCTTTGTAGATACTTAATTTACTTTCAAGTTACATTCAACTAAATATCTCCTAAATTGACGATCATTTTCTTTAACTCTAAACCTGCTCTAATCCTAGCCCTAACCTCAACCCAAAACCTAAACCCAACCCTCACCCTGGTCCTAGCCCTAACCCTGGTCCAAATCCTAACCCTAACCCCACCACTGTTTAGAATTTAGAGTTTCAACAGATAGTTTGTTAACAATTTGAACATCTGTAGATGATCTATAGGAGACTGTAGTTGACTATCCAAATAAAGTGAGACCAAATTTTGTTTCTCCATCCACTACTGACCACTTTGGGCATCTAACTTGTACTTGGAGCTCTGGGCGTGCTGGTCAAACAAAAGCAGGAGTTGTAGGCTAGTTCTGTGCTCTGATGCAGCTTAATATTGTTTTAAAAACTTTATTTTCAACCAACGCCACAACACAAGTGTGACACAAGTGTTTCTTGCTTCACTTCAATAATCTAATTGGTTGATGCTCAGCTTATTTTCATACAGTTTGTCCAGCATGAGATAGCAGAGACAGCAGGTTGAACATCAACTGTGGTTATACGAGTGAAGCTGTATCTTGTCATCTCTCTCCAAATAAATAAAAAAGGGAAACAATCCACAGCATTTACCATGATGTCACTGTGATCGTCACATACATGCTGCTAAATATTTCAGCACCTCAACTTAAAACAGCTTCCCTGTTCATTTTGAATGCAGGTTGACTTTCAGGCGTTTAATCGCTTTTGGGCCTGAAGATTTTCAACATGTACTTTTAAGAACAGTTTGGACAGAAAAGCTGTTAGAGATGCAAACATAGATTTCTGTCCCAATCAGGATAACCAATAAATAGCACCTTTGTGTGGCCGACTGGAAAGTACTCAACAATTAATATTACTTAGAAAATTTCAAAAGAGGGCAAGGTGTCCCCAAACATTTGAGCAGCAGCGCATGATGAAAGAGAGCTGGGGTTAAGAGCAGAGCGGTAGAGAGCAGGCGGTCTGTATGCAGTCGTGATTTCCCTCTGCGAATCGCTCGTCATCCCAGCCACTGCAGCACGCAGAGCGCAAAGCTGCATTTCATCTATTCCCGCTCTCTCTCTCTCCTCCTGTTGCACCCTTACTACTGTGGTGTGAGAGAGAGACAAGCAAGGATGTGAGAGAGGGCAGGGGAAGGAGTGAGAGAGGGAAAGATAAAGAGAGCATGAAGGAAAGAAAAGGAGTAGAAAAAAGCAAAAAGACAGGGAGAAGGAGAGAATGGCAGAAAAGGATGGCGGGAAAACCTTGAAATGCCAGCTGCCTTTTACATTATATGAACATCTCATAAAAAATGGAACAATATTCATTTTCAAAATCAATCCTTTCAAGCTTTTAAGCTTCTTTCTTGCATTCTTAAAGGAACAGTTTGGCAAACAATCCAATCCAATCCAGTCAATAGTCACCCAAATCTTTTCTGTAAATAAACCCGAATTTCTGTTCACAAGTCATACTGCAGTCTAAACCACATCGTCAGGTCTGCGCAACCTTAATAAAAAATCTGGATGCAGGTTGAGAGAAGTTCTGGGGGTGTATTTATGGAAAAGATTTGGGTGAGTATTGACTTCTAGTATAAGCCTTGAAGCTCCAGCGCTAAATTTGAGAAGCAGAATTTGGAAAGCAAACATGTCGTGGCTGATCAAATACAACTGGGGTAAGTGGACAAATAGGTACATTTGATTTTTCACCAAACACTCCTTTAAGTTGAGATCCTTTTCTTTCTCCTATAAAACAAATTACTTGGGTCATTCTCCATTTTGAGCGGGAATTCAGATGGATACTTTAAAAAAAAAAATCAATTTCTTTCATCCCAAAACTAAATGACATTAATATGTCTATTGATGTCTCCTATTATCATGTATGCAAAAAGGAGAGCTTAATCCCACACATATTTTACAGTCACTGGTGTTATATGAATATGGTATAACACCAGTGACTGTGACTCCAGTGACATTCTGGGTAAAATTGAGGATTTTGTAAATTGGCTGACTCATTGGTGGTCAGGTGACCTTGTCCAACTATTAAAAATCAGTAATAAAAATTATATATGACATTATTTTGAGAAATTTTAATTACCCACCCATTAAAGCACATAACACGGGTGACACATATAAGTTATGTGCTGCCTGATAAACAAAATTATTAATAAATTAAAGAAATATAGTGAGCTAGTGTGACTCGCCTTCCACTCTGATGAGCCTCGACCCAAAGAAGCAGTTTAATAGAGTTGAAAATATGTTCAAATGTGATGAGTCTTGATAACACCAGTGACGAAAATCTCTTTGACAAATTAATTTTCTAAATAAAATATATATTTTTTAATGTAGTATAACGTTGTTGATATGAAAAGTAAACCTGAATCTGTTTTATACAAATTCCTAAGTTAAACCTCTTAAAAATATTGTTTTATGGTAAAAATGATTTCTCAAATGTTGAAAATTGGTTTTGTGATGAGCTGCTTTACAGATGCAGAGCGACTATGAAACATGATTAAAAAAGAAAAATCAGAGAAATCATGAGGGGAAAGTATTAATTAATCTTAGTTCAACTGTGTAAGTGTACATACCGACTTTTGGAGCTGTGCCTAATAGTTTAAGCATCTTTTTAAGCCCTGCAACCTTTGTGACATGCAGGATGATCCATTTATTTTCTGGGTTTCATTTTTTACACATCTTGAAAATGACATCTGCCCTTCACCTTGTGAACATCTCATGACGAATGGACCAATATAAATAGTCCATCTTGTCACATTAACATACACTAAAGTCAAGAACATTTTTCCTTCTTCTTAAAAGTTAGGAAGTACAAGGTTTTGTTATAACAGTGACAATATATAGCTTGTATGTATATTTATTATGACAGTGACCAACTACTGCAGGGCAGACATAAGGCAGTATATGTGAGTGGGTGGTCACTTTAGTGGATTTCAGGATTAATTCCACTCAAGCCCAAAAAATGTGGAGAGTGAATTACGGACCCCAGAACTATTGGCCCTAATTTTCTCTCAGCTCTGACTCAAATGTTCGTCATTCTGCGCTGTCCAAAGACCCCATTATGTGGCTAAATTGCTCTTAATAGGGCTGTGTATATCGGACATGAAATCACACAGAGGGACCAAGAAATGAAATTGCTGTTAGTGAGACAATTTTCCCTCGCTGAGGATAAAGACGCTCCGTAGCCGTGTGGCTTGATGCTGAATTATAGCCATAGAAACAGTGAATCACTTGGCTTAGTCAGATCTAAAAGCATGTGGTTATAATAACAGTGGTGACTGTTGGGCATGACTGCGATGTGGCTCATGAGGAGGAGGATGATGATAGTGAAAGTGACGATGATCCCACCATTTTACACTTTACTGGAAAGAACGTTCCACAAATGCTGAGTGCTGGATCAGCATACAGTTGTCATCCACACGTTCACTGCCTACTGATTCACAGTCCTACACCAGTTCACTCTTAAGAACAAAGGGTTCTTTAAAGTGATGCCTCAGAAGAACCAGTTTTGGCTATATAAATAACCATTCAGTGGATAGTTATTTAAATAATTACTTTTGTAAATGAGATGCTTTCATAAAGTTTAAAGAACCTCCACATACCAAGGTTCTAAAACAATTAAAGTAGCAAGCCAGTCCAGTAGCAATTGTATTTTTAAAAGTATAGGGGATGTATGATCATCCATTTGTAACAGAAAAGGAGGTCGATTAGTTGTCATTAAGCATATTTAAAGAAAAATAACCACAAGGTTTCAAAATTGGCTGCTCACTCATGTGAAGCTGGCCTGCCTGTGTCCAGTGTGTTCAGTCCTGCTTCTAGTGGCTGCAGTTTGTATTTCAGTACAGTTTTAAAGCCCTTACCCATTGAGCGCTATTAATTTCTGCGTTTTATCTGGACGTCAATAAATTAACCAGAGCATGCGTACAACTGAACATCTCACAAAGCAAATTTTTCAGACGCTAAAAACGCAACATTATCTTTTCATCCTCTGTTAAATTTTTCCAAACATCCAGAGGCAACCCGAACTCACTCGACTCATCACTGTTTTTTCTGGTATTGGCATGGTAACAACCAAGATGACGGATCAGTTGTGTCCCAGCAACTAGAACTTCTTCAGGAACGTCAAAATAATTAGTCTGCTCTATGCCTCATCTGCTGTATGAGGGCTTCAGGCTCCTATAGCTTTTCCAAAGGCTCTAAATGACCTTATAGCATCGCTTACATCACAGAATGTCTGTTTATGTTCCAACATGTGATCTTAGATCTGCAGATACTGGACTTCTACAAATACCTTCCATAAAATACAGAAAACATGGAAAGACTCTTTCAGTTCTTACATTTCTAAACTGTGGAGCTCAGTTCATCTTTTACTAGACAGTCAAGCTCAGTTCACATATTTAAAAAACATCTGAAAACATATTTCTTTAACTTAGCTTTCAATTAAAATTCTGTCTTTTTGTATTTCTTTTTTTACTTGATGTCATTGCCTATTACTGTAAAACATCACCATCTGTCTGTCAAACAGTATCTCCATTTTTTCGATTTTTTTTTTATATCATTTGAGCACAGCAGCTCTTTTACATTGTGTCAAAATTTCATGATGACCGAACCAATAGAAATGCTCCAAAATTGCTTTGAAAAAAATCTCATTACATTAAGTTACATTGAAAGTAAAACTTTTTATGCCTTCTCCTTTAAAGTTACCATTTCAGAGATATTACTTTTTTGGACAGCAGCAATATATAAGTTGACTAGTCTGTATCACAACAAAATCTAATCCATGAAATGGCAAGTTTCTAGGAAAAAAGCTTTCTTTTTTGACTCAATTTTCTCCAAAATTGAATAATTGCCAATTCCACCTGTTAGCCAGGTCTCCCCCAAGCACGCAATGCTGGGAGGGTGAAGGCTTCCCCCAAACACATGGAGCACCACTGTATCCATTTAAACTGCTACTAAAGCAACACCAGTGGAGGGCTCAACACACTTGGAGGAAAGCGCTAACCGCCAATTCTGTTACATCAGCTAACAAATGGCCATGTTGGTGACCATTCTGCTTAGTGACTGCGGAGAAGAATAGCCATGCTGCCCACTAAAAGAGGGGGAGGGCACTTGAGCTCTCCTGCTTTTTTGGCCACGGAGATAAGTCCAACGCTTAGACAGAAATTCAGAAACAAACAACTTACCTAAATTTAAAATATGTGTAAGTAATCTTGGTCCATTTCTGTTAACGAAAGTTCAGACAATGTAAAGGACAGCTTCTATTTTCAAATGATGCAAAGATAAACAAAATGAAAAAAAAACAGAGTTACAAATTTTTGATATAATTGTGGCGTTTTGTGATTTCTGGTGCTGTATGATATACTGTTATCTATAAAAACAAATAAAAGTCTGCCGAAATTGAGGCACAGTCACTTCTATTAGTGTTTGACATTTTTTCTAAATTAGATCTTTTTCCCTACTCCTTTATGTGATTAAATATTTACAGAAAAAACTTCAAAATAAAGGCAGAACAGTGACATGTTCACCACACCAGCACTTCCTCATCAAAAACCTCTTTAAGGATATACTTCATTCTTCTACACTCTGTTTTGATATGACAGTAATGCTGTGCAACCACAACCTAATATATATTTATGAGCTCTGTCTATAAAACAGAATACAAAGTATATCTGCAGTGTGAGTAGATTTACTGACTAGCGCTGAGGTCCACAACTGCAGTATTCAGACACAACTTCTTATTAACCCTCATTACAGGCCGCCTCACTGCACTTTGCTGATCAAAACAACTAGCATGACAGGGACACTTCCTTTGTCTTCCTCTCGGCTGCAGACACTGGGTTATACTTTAGACGATACTTACTGAAGTGGTTCCGTCTCCTGACCACACATTTCCCTTTCTTATTCTCCACCAGAGGAGCCAGGCAGGGGCCGCAGTGGGACGAGCCGGGCTGGCAAAAGTGGCGGCCCTCTCGGGCGCAGTCCAGGCTGCGGGGGCACTGACCTACGGCTGAAAAACACACACAGAGATCCATATAAATACAGCTTTCAGCTGTCAGTCAGTCAAACAAACATCTGATGAGCAAACAGCCTCAGAGTACAATGGGCCACACAGCTTTAGTACCTTAAGTAAGCGAACGTTATATGGTCTATTTATTATGTAATAAAATCAGACAGGAGAAATCAATTGAGCTTCTTGAGCAGCTGTAGGCCTTCTAACTACGCTCTATGATGCAATGAATTTTCACAGCTCCTCCAACGTATGCTGTTCCCGGAAAGCAGAGCAGGAATACAGCCGGCGGGTAATATACTATTACTGTAAGCTCCTATTACAGTAAACGATGAAACTCTGACTTGAGTCACTATGACCTGAAAGATTCATAAAACACAAAGCCCTGGGGAGCAAACACATGATGCAGCAATTCAGCTCGCTCACGCTGGGCAAAAGAAAGCTATACAAGGCAGTGATTAAATGGTAATAAAAAAAAATGAAAAACAGACAAATAGGCTACTTATAAATCAGGCTGACTGAGCAATTCTCAATGCCTCCGAGCTGAAATACTGCAGACGTGCAGTTAATTAAAGTAAGGTCACGTTTTAGAGAGACCCAACACAATTCTGCTGCAGTTGGGACAAGAAAAAAACAGCAGCAAGCTGTGCAGAAATACATACTGTAATATTTTTATTTATTTTGTCCTTAATTTGTAAATGATGAAGTCCCAGAACACAGACTACTGGTGGGGGCACTTCACTATAGGGGCATATTATAATGCATTTGTAATGTGCTTCTTAATACCTAAGAAGCAAGGAGCTGGTAATTAACTGGCTGCTTATTACTACATTATTAGGCAATAACTAGGGTGAATTAAACATTTTCCAGAGCATTTTAATGTGCTCAGTAAGCCTTAATCCAGTGGTGGGTAATTAAGCAGTAATTAAGAGTAAATTAGTCATTATCCAGAGCACTTGTAATGCTCTTATTAAGTCTAAATAAGCCAGTAGTTGGTATTTGACTACTTTTTTACTGCATTAGCAATTTTTATCAGCAACATTATTTTCAGTAATTAGTGTGAATTATACATTTTCAAAGCATTTTTATTTGTGAGTTATACACCAAAATCGTTTGCACAACATTTTAGGTGTCCATAATTGCCCTTAGAGTGTAAAGGGTGCATTAGACATGCAGTTCAGTCTGAGCTTTCCTCATAACGTTCGCTCTCACAACTAACAAATGTGTTAATGAGGCTCTTAAGCAACGTACGTTCTCTCATACTCGTGTTTCCCAAAACTAAACAGCTTCTACTGTGTGAGTAGTTAATAATGAATGTCTTAAGCCAGTAGTTCTTATGAGGGATGAACAATCACAACAGTAATGAGCACATTTGCAATTGAAAAAGTATTGGTGTCACTTTTATTACCTTTCCTGACGCTGTGCATGGCTAAACAGCAGTTTTAAGTGAAAGTGCAAACATGTCAGAGTGCTACTTTTCCACATTTTGTTGTTATACATACCAAGTTGTTCTAGAATATAATGATTTTTCTTGAAACGTCTACGTGTTTTTAATATGTGAACGAGGTACTGGAGTCTCTAGAATTTTTTTAATACATAATTAAATATATAATTACCCTATATCGCTGCTGTCTGAACAAAACCTTATATCTACATTTTTGTTGTTTTTCAGTTTTTGACATAATTTGAAAATGCCTGTTCTTTATGTATGTAAATTTCATGATGAATGGTCCAGAAGAAATGGCCCAAAATGACTTGTTAAAAATTCTGGTACCTTTGACTGACATTAAAAGTAAAGTGTTTTTTCCTTCTCCTATAAAGTTATCATTTTGGAGATACAAGCTTTTGTTCCAACAGCAGCGATATCTATCTATCTATCTATCTACACATACATACATACATATATATATATATATATATATATATATATATATATATATATATATATATATATGCTAGTAATACTACTACTCTACCTTAAACCCTTTTAAGTGACCCATATATGCAATACGTCTCTCCTAACATCTTGTTTCATTATTTTCACTCCTTTATATCATTGCATATTGTAACAAGGGTAAACAATCTTTCAAAAAAGCAGATTCTAAACTTTCAACTAAAACTATGTTTGTGTTTGTAGAAGTGGGTTTTATTATGATTTGAAATTGATGAAAAGTTATTGTGGAATGTACAGTCTTGTTTTGCGGTTAGGACAAAATTTTGACATCAAACAGAAAAATGCAGACTCAAACCTGTTGATACACAATCTGGTTTGAATGAGTGTAATTCGTTACATAAGTAAGCAATTACTATGTAACTACATTTGAGTATAGAAAATGAAAGTACTAACTCTAGACACTTAAAGGTTCAGATCAAAAACAATGTGCTTAGATAGCACTGACTTGTGCTGGGCATTAAGTCATTTTTATCACACTAGAAGCCAGGGTCATTTCCACGGTGCCACCAGACTTCTCGCCACATAACATCTCTCTGAAGGTCACGCAAGTCAGTCTGTGACATTAACTCCCTGCCGCCGCAGCTCCCTGCCGCGCTGCGTGAGCCACTGCTGCTGTTGTTTTGGCGAGGAGGCTGCTCTTGGCTGTCAGGAGAGATCTATGAGAGCGGGGCAGTGATGTCGCTTTTGTGGCGGTCACGGCCTCCGAGGAGAGATGTGGGTCAGCAGGTGGGAGTGGAGATAAGACAGCAGGCTGGTGCTAAAAAACACCTTCGTTTGAAATATCATGTCGCACTGAGAGCAACACAACAAACTAACACCAAGCAGCTAGCTAGCAGCTCCATGCTGGGGAAGTGGGTGGGAGAGAGATGACCACGGCCAGCTGGTGTGCTAGCTCCACACACACTGCTCTGTGCTAATGCATTTCTTCACTTCTGCAGCGAGCAGAAGTCGAACAAAGGCCTGTCAGATGCAGCTTATGCTTTGAAGCTTGAAGATGCAAATAAAGATGGTGGCAAGACGCAGCTTTTGCGTTAGCTAAGCTAATGATATTAACCCTTCATGACCATGAATGGCCTGCAACCTCTGAAATCTCTCAACATTTTTCTGACCTAAAAAATAAAAAATTAATTCATTAGGCTACAATTGACTAGTTAGGACAGGTCAGGCAGGTCAATAATTGCCATTGTGAATTGTCGGCTGATGACAGTTCCAGAGTGTAAGAAACTCTTTGACTCTTCAAACCTTGTGCTAACATTCAAAAATGCCTACAAAGCAGAGGATGGCTATAAAAAAGACATCAAAGTGCGTCCAGATCACAATTTCCACTGTCTGAAATGTCATTAAGAAAACTCTCAGATAGAACAGTCTGTATGCTGGCCAGAAAGGCAAAGCAAAACCCCCATATGACAACAAAAGACCTGCAGGAAGGTTTAGCTAATGCAGGCATGGTGATGTACTGTTCTACTGTGCTGATCTACATGGAAGGATGAAAACCTTACCTGCGACCTCATCACAAAAGTCAACAACTGAAGTATGCAAAACAATATCTAGACAAGCCAGAGACATTTCAGAAATGAGTTCTTTTAACTGATGAAGTAAAAATAGAACCCAAAGACCCAAATGATCAAAGGTTGGTGGAGAAAAAAGGAGCAGTATTTGATGAAAAGAACACCTTGTCAATTGTTAAGCATGGGGATGAATCTCTTATACTTTAGGGTTGTGTGGCAGCCAGTGGCAAAGGAAACGTTACACAGGTAGATGGAAGAATGGATTAATCTAAATATCAGCAAATTCTGAAAGCAAATGTGTCACAGTCAGTCAAGGAACCGAAGCTGAAAAGAATAGAAAGAATGGCTTCTACAATAGGGCAATGATTTAAAACATACCTCAAAATCCATCATGTCTCCTGACTTGAACATGATTAAAAAATTGTGAGTAGATCTTAATCATGTTGTAGATGGAAGAATTCATTTTTACAAGATCACTTTCCAACCTGTTTTTTAACCCTTAGAACCAAACAGGCTGTTTTTGTTACAGTGCCTATAAACCTGATATATATTTAAATTAATGGGCGGGGCTAAATTACTATAAGCTGAATATGCAGATCATGTAAATGTGTGGGTTTTAAGGACATCACAAACTGTTTTTCCAGTTTAGTTTCCATAGGAGGACTCTATGGACTGTGAATGGTATGCTTTGAAACTTCAACAGTGCTTACTTCAAACTCTTCTATTTAAAAACGATGAAATAAAATTTTGTTTCCTATGATATGAGCTCTTTAATAATTCTGATACCCAGGTATGACTACAGTTCTTTGTGGAAGCAAAAAGCCTATTGCTATAAAGAAATGCTTGGAGGTGTGAGTAAAGGTTGCACTGCCAGATGGTAAAGCTACTGCTGATGTGTAAGCAGCAGAGGGAAACAAATAATTAGCACTAAACTATCAATATTAACCCTTGACTTGCACCTGTGAATGGCTCTCAGCTTTTGAAACCTTGGCTGCAGTTGCCATAACGACTGCCATGGCAACCGGGAGAGTGTGACATCATCAGATGTGAGTCACCAGGGTGCAGATCTGACTGAATGGGGGAGGAGGAGGGTGTCTTTGGGACAAACTGGCATAAAATAGGCAAATCAGTGACGGAAAAAGTCTTACTTAACCTGTGAACAAAAAATAAGATGGGACTTTTCTATGAGCTGCAAAATCATATTATCTGTAACTATTCTCCTCTCAAGCACAGGTTAACTAACTGTTTGTGACTATAATTAACAGGACTATATAGTTGCTGTAACAAAATCTCTCATCTCTGAAAAGGTAACTTTATAAGAGCAAAGAAGCAAAAAAAAAAAACATTCTTAATTTGACTGTATGTTAATGTAATGAGATTTTATGATGGATTGTTTCTTGTGGTCCATTCTTCATAAATGATCACATAACGTGCAGATGGTGTTTTCAAATGGCATAAAGAAAAAAGCGATTTTGATATGACACTGACGATATATTTACATATTTTAGATTATACAACATGTTAATAAGCCCTTTTACAAGCACTATGAATCATATTGCCCACTCAGAAATTACTGGAAGCGAGTTCAAGCCAGTTCAAACAGCACTGCGCCTACCAAAACGTAAAATATGTACATTTCCCAAGATACTCAAAGCTAGGCAGAGGTAACATCAGTCAGAAACCTAAAGTTGGAAATTACAGGGTCCCTTTCATGGAAAACTGACTTTTCCTTGCTTGTTTTAAAATTTAAAAGTTGTAGTATGTAAACAACGTACTGTTTACTGCCCAGTTCATACAGTCCATATGTGAACACTAATCCACAAAAAAGCCTGTTCTGACTGAATTGTTTTTGTGATGTCACAAAATTGACTAAATTACATACATCTTCCTACTCGGGCTAAAGCAGTTCAGCTTTGCCCATTCAGGGTAAAGTTCAGCCCAGACTGTTTTGAACGAGGCACTAAACAGGGCAGCCAATCAGAAAAGAGGTCATTTACACATATTAGTCTCAAAGAAAAAGCAACATAAACAGCCTCTGAATGACTTTCATGGTTGAATTGTGTAAGAATTTTTTTAAAAAAAGCTTTTTAAAGTCTGGGGTTTACTGGGGGCATTTGCGGGCTGGAGGTTAGGGAACCAGCCTTGTGACCGCAAGGTCGCCGGTTTGACCCCCTGAGCTGACAGGACATGACAGCTGACAGGACATGACTGGTGCCTTTGGGCATAACACCTAACCCCCAACTGCTCCCCTATTCCTGGGCACTGTGGATAGAGCTGCCCAGTGCTCTGGGCAAGTGTGCTCACTGCCCCCTAGTGTGTGTGTGCATTCACTAGTGTGTATGTGGGTGTTTCACAGCACAGATGGGTTAAATGTGGAGGTGATTAATAAAGGGTAACTTACTTAGTTACTACACTGAATACAAAACAACTCTTTGAACTGAAGTTCATCAGTTAAATAAAACATATGGCATCAGCTGAGTTATTGCTAAAATAAGTAAACTGACAGCACTTGTATTAACGTAATATTTTATTCATGTAGAACAAAACAAATCAGGTCAATTCACAGCACTCTGTTTTCAGTACACAAACTACACCAAGTGTCTGTGCTAAAACTGCTAAAAGACTGAACTGCAGTTACAGGGGCTTCAGCACTGTTTCCCTTCAATGCTGGAAAGAGAGGAACGGCACTGAGAGCAAAGCCTCAGACTACTGCTGCACCATATATCGTCTGTTACTTGTTATCGTGATATTGGCCTTTGCTGCACTGATATCACATAAGGCTGCAATATCCAAATGTTTTTTTTTATTGTGTGCAAATGAATTTCTTGACTAGTCACAGTTCCAGATGAGTCTTTCTCTGAGTGCTTCAAAAAAAATAAATCAAGTTAAATCATGCAGTCCAGCAAAAGTACTGTGCAAAAGTCAGAGAAGTGTTACATAGAAGTTATTCGTCTTTCAGCATCAGGGAAAAAGTAGAATATATGTTTAACAAACCATTAAACAAAAGCCAACTAAGTACAATATTTAATATAATATTTATTTCAGTATTTAGTTATTTATCATTTGCCATTATTACAGTTTCAGTTCTTTTCCAGAGACTTTGTTTTTCAAGAAATCAGGTTTTTTTTATCTATAAAGTTTGTGCAACAAAATATGGTTTAAAAACTGCAAAATATGGTTTTCTGAGCATATAAAGAGTACTTGTACACAGTATGACCAACTGCATGTTTCTTTAAAAAGAAGACATAACCAGTCTTGTTTAATTGGTTTTAGTGCAGGTCAGCTGAATGAATTTTTGATGGCAGTTTTTAAATGTGGCACTACTAGTGCACTGTGTCTGTGTCAAATATTGCAAAAAGTATCATCTATTGTAAAAATGTCTTTACATATTAGGATATGATATTTTTCTCATCTTGCCCAGCCCTAATAAAATTCATCTAGGCTCTGGGGTGGACCGTCCATTATTCTGAGAACACCAGCAGCTTCTTTGTTTGATTTGCAAAATCATTTTTTCCTTCTCTGAGTAAAGGCACAGTACAGTATTTTGCACAGTACAGTAATTCAGGCCAGTATTTAACAAGGTTCTATTGATTTACTGATGCATTTTGCAGTTACAATTGCAACACACAGTGATACAGTCATACTACCAGGTTTTTGTCCATATTGTGCAGCCCTAGAACAGACCTGCACTCTACCAGATCCTCAGCTGTTAGACACATGACATGATCTCATTAGTAAAGACCAGTGCATCTTCCACCACACACACACTCCAGAGATGAGAAGCCATCTTATGATACAGTGCAACTGCATTTCTTCACACGAAGGCCACCTCCAGCCCTGCTTAAACAAATGTTGTTCTACAACACTGGATCTGTATTTGCACCTAGATATGTACTGGAATCTTAAATCAGTTGTTCTCAATGTGGTTTAATAAGTCTGGATGACCAATATCATGATATATCTTCTTGTTATTGTGATAAATGACATCAGAGTATGCTTTTCTGAGGATATCACTGATAACGTCCACACTCGTACACTCTTAAAACATATGGTTCTTCAAAGGTTCTTTAGTAAAGAAGAACCTTGAACACTCAGAGAACCCTTTGCATGATTAAAGGTTTCACTCAATCAAGAAAGGGTTCTTGAGATTAATGGAGAATGTGCTATAGATGATTCTATATAGAACCTTTTTGAAAAGGGTTCTTCTGTTGTTACAAGCTTGACATTTTAACAATAGAAGAAACCTTTTGGGTGCTATATAGAACGTTTTCAGAAACCATCTAAACCATAGAACCATCTACAGCACATTCCGGATAACCCTCTTATTATGCAAAGACCCACTTAATCACGCAAGTGTTCAGGGATCTTTATAGAACTATATTCTTTACTAAAGAACCAGAAACAGTGAGAACACTGATCAACCGCACGGGTTTAGACCAATTATAGAGAGCCTGTAAGTATCCAGTGTATAGTTAGTGCAGGAAATGCATAGCAAGAAGTACTTAGCTGGATATCAGCCTATTATGCTACTTTTTTAAAGGGCATTCCAATTATTTTCCAAAATTCTGCATAATTCAATCACAGAGATAGAAAGAAGGTCATTCAGCTCTTTATTAGAAAGTTGTTGCAAACTGAGGGTTTAAAACAATCACTGTTCATATCCTTTTTATATTTGGCACTACTGTTTTGTGCATTTTGTATGTTCCAACCGGTTGGCAAACCTCATAAAAAAACAAACAAACGAACAAATCGTGATACATATTGTGTATCGTGGAAATGTCTTGAGGTATCCTGATGCTATATTTGTAGCACATCGGCTACAGTTAAGAACAAGTGCTCTGACTGAGCTCTTTTGGAGTTACGAGAGCAGAGGTGAAAGCTCTTAAGCCTAACATCCAGTTACACACACATACATGTCATCATGGGTCATCCCGCCCCATGTGCCTGGCTCTCTCGGCCCAGGCCAGAGTGGTTTGGATGGAGTTAAAGGTATGCATATCTGGCCCTAGCTCAGCTGAAGCTCAAGGTGACCCAGCCATGTTAGATTGGCTAGAAGAAAGAAACACAGCAAGCACACACTGCAAGGCCGTCCAGCCTGCTTCTAATCTTCAATAACTGATGAGCTTTCCAATAAATCATTCCATTAAAATGGCCAGCAGAAGTGCACTACAGAGGGGTGATACAATATTTACTGATAAGAATAATTACATTTTCCCATTTCAGTCAGATATTGGGATTACAGGGAATAATCACAACCAAAAACGAAGCAACACATTATTGCTTGTGTACACACCGAGGAGCACGTAGTAAGGAATGAACATTTTCATTCTTCTTGAACTCACTGAAATGAAGAACAGTGGACAAAAGAACTGTCAGGAAGAGGAGATTTGCAAAATGTAGGGGCAGTCAAAGCAATGCTACAACAAAACCAGACCCACATAAAACAGTGGTTTCTGCAAACAGCAGGATCACATTTGCTAGCTTCATTAAAAGCTTCATTTTAGAAAACAATCCAGCCAGTATGCGCTGGGAAAGGCAGTAGTCTGGATAGCCAATCAGAATGCAATTGACAAAACCCCAATATGTGGTCATCTTACAAGGTACAATAAATATAAGATGGTCCATATACTACTGTGGACAGAGCATCTGAGGATGAGACTCGGATGCTGTTAACGGCCCAGAAATTCTGCTACGCATCCAGAGATTGGAAAAAGGCTGTACACAGTATATAGAGATGGTTAGGTATTTGTGGCCCTTCGCTATCAGATGTCATAAGCCATTTACAGACCGCACACTTCCTCCGCCTCCTAAGAATACATTTCCTCTAGTATTCACTGTCGCTGAATAACAAAGGTTCATTTAGCGGAGCAGTGATGTGTGGCATGCTGCTCATTCGAGCTGAGATGTGATCTCACACTCGCGCTGTGTGTGACTAACAGTTTTTGTGTGCTGTGGAACAGGTAGAAGAGCCGAGAAGGCAGACAGGATGGAGCGTCCGTCCCCTTTTCGTCCTTTCTTCTTCAGTTCCACCACTTGCTCGCTCGCTTCTATTCTGCCCATGGGAAACTGCTCGCATTCCCCTCAATTAACAGTCGCCTAGCAACCTCCTTCATCTTTGACTGAGGGAAGAGGAATGAGATCCAATGGAGGTCTCAGACCTACTTTTAACATTATAACGCCCCCGCCGAGAACAGATCAGTGACTGACTTGTGTGCTGATATGATGTGGTGATATGTAGAAAGGTTCAGTCGATGCATCAGTTGACCAATAATATCGGCCAATACTGACATCCTTTACAGGTCAACATCAGCAAAAAAGTCTAACGAAGCATCAGTATTTATTGGCTTGTTTTATATTTAATGAATAAACACTCTCTGATCTCATCATTTCTTAGTATAATGCTTGTTTCTCTGCCTCTGTAGAGCAGCCGTAGGGGAACTCCAGGTCTGGTGAGCCAGATTTCCCCCCAAAATTGAGCAATTTTCCTGCTTAAAAACACCTAAATCAACTCATCTGTTAAAGCTGCACTACGTCATTTTTTTGTTAAAAATTGAAAGAAAAGCACGCTAAAATATGGTGTGTGTGCACTGCTGCGAGTCACTCGGTCATACATCTTACATCACACACACAGGCTCAGAAAGAATGTCGCTATCTGCTCACATCTGTTACAACAATACAGGGTGGACTGGTAAATCTAAACATTTCATGTTTAAAATGACAAAAAAAAAATTCGAACACATTTTTTTACGACAATAACTTGTTAAAATTAAAAAAAAAAAACAAAATTAAAATCTACAATATCTATATTATTCATTGACTTTTGTCATTTTCTGCTATTTAGTTCAAGAAATGTCAGTCATATTTGACAATTCATGACAATTTGATGATCTTTTCACTGCAGCTACTGGAGTTGGAGTTCAATTTTTAACCACATAAAATTATATTGGTCAGAATTAAGTAAAGGTGTGAGATATGGCAAAAATATATCACTATAATTCAAAACATTTTCTCCACAATATTCAGTTTTCTGAACGATTTTTATTGATACGCCTCACACACTGCACTGTACTAAATCCAACTAAGCAGGTCTAATTATGCTCTGTTTGTTATGAAAAATGCAGTTGGTCAGTGCTCTTTAAATACCAATGACATGCTCAGAAAAGCATACTGTAAAATAATGTTATGTTATTTACCACAATAACAGTAAATATTGTCATGTCCACCGGTTACCAGAACTATTTATCAATACTGTTCAACGGTCTTCATCTCGGTCGGATCCTAGTGTGTAGCTGTTTTCTCCAAGAGGTTTTGTCATAAACCGGAAATCTGTGGACCAGCTGAGGAAGAGAGACTGGGACACACAAGCCAGACAGAAGGCAAAAGAGGGCAAAGCTGAAGGCCTCACATGGTCTTTTCAGGGAGTTTCAGCTCAACCTGAAATGTCAAAGTGCTTTCTCAAAAGAACGATGACAAACAGAACCAGTGATCCAAAATCAAATAAATCATGTCCACATAATGAAATATATTTATCATGACCTCATCTGTCCATACCCGGCATGAATTACACGCAGTTCTCTTGTGGATGTTTGCCAGTAGCGGCATAATATTCACCTCCAGCAAATATTTATCTTTATCAGAACAGGAAGACATAATAGAGTGGACTGTTTGCTGTTCCATTCAATTTGCCCACCTATGACTGAGTACGAAAGTCATATAGGAACAAAGGTGTTGCCAAGTTATCTTAATCAAATGAAACTGATAGAAAGAGGAAAAAGAAAGACCAGGTTTAATTATAAAAATCTTTACTATCCACAACAGACCTTGAAAAACAGAACTCCCAAAAAGAAGATTAGAAGCTCCCAAAAACATGATTGTGTTGTGTTGCTAAAAGTCTAAGACCACCCTTCATTTATTTATGTTCATTCAAAACAGCTATTCAGTACAAGGTATTTATTTTTTCAGGAGATATTTCTGAGAAGATTAGATACAAGATAATCCACTTGCATAAGGAGAAGTGAAAGGGACATAAAAGGAAGAAAAATAGGAGTCTCCAAAAGTTCAAATTATTGAAAGCTATAGAAAAAATGGGACTTATAAGAACCATGCAAGAGCTGGCAGACCACCACAACTGTCCCCATCAAATAAACGGCACTTAAAGCTTTCATCTTTGAGAGGAAATCAAGCTCCACTATAGCTTCAGGTCTGAGAAGATCCATAGATGTTTCTGTCCATCCTTCCACTATGAGAAGACAACTCAATGATATGAGTCTGAAAAGATGTGTTTTTATTAGAAGGTGAAGAGAAAAAAATTGCCAATTTGACACAAAATTTGACATAGAAGCTGCTGGTGTTCTCAAAATAATGGACTGACCATGCAAGAGTCCGGACCTTAACACCACTGAACATACTTGGGATTATTTGGATCGCGAGAAGCAGAAAATACAACCAACTTCTGAGACTGAACTTTGCAGGTGTGGAAAAATATCAGAAAAACAGAAAGCATGTCTCCAGAAATGAATAAAATCTGTAATAAAGGTAAAGTAGGACACACTAAACACTGACAAATTTACATAGTTTAGTTGTTGAGGATTCTGTGCAATTTTCTGCTAAAATGTTTTGTTTGTTTCCCTTCGTGACACTGAAAAACTAATCACTTGTACTTAATGGCCCTTTTAACTGGAATTGAAATAAATGGAGTGTGGACCCGCACAGTGGGGGTACATTATTAGCCTTAGTCAATTCTAATAACACACGAACGCACAGAGGCAATCGACGTGAAACGATCTGTGTGTAACCTACAAATCCAGCACAATAAGAGTACAAGTTCACCCGACCAAACTCCTCCTACAGAGAGGAAAAAGAACATCTAATAATAATCCCGGACCCTGAAATAGCAAGGCCGCAGCGGCAGCTGTCACGAGTAATACCAATCACTGTGAAAAATGGAGACTCTCGCTATTTCAGCCTCGTCATCCACTCACATTAGTGTCTGCTTCCGGATTCACTCGGTATTCTGTGAGGCACAAGTGCGTTTATCTCGTTAATCAGAGCAGGAGTGAATCGCCGGTCAGAATCTTAATTTAGCAATGAACTCGGCTTAAACCAAACAAGAGGAGTCAAGTTGAGCCTTTAAAACATGATAAAAATAGGATTTAACACCTGAGATTCACAATTTTATGTAAAGAACTGTTGTATGTAGACTCACAGCTAGAAAAATGCTGTCACAGATTCAAATCACTCTGTTATACACAAAGCATAAGAAATAATTAAGATTTAAATATTTAAATATTTCATATCTGCCCATTAACTGAGAGCTTACTTAAAGAGGACCTATTATGCTCTTTTTTAACATAATTTTATTTTTGGGGTCTACTAGGATAAATTTACATGCTTCAGTGTTCCAAAACATTATTTTTCTCATACTGTACATCTCTATTCAACGTGTGTCTGAAACGCTCTATTAGAGCTCCTATGTCTTTAAGCTCCTCTTCCTAGTGAGCCCAGTGTGCTCTGAATGGTCAACCTGAACAAAGGTTCTCTTCCCGGCCTCCAGTAGTTGCTCTACACTGTGTGAGGGCATGCCAAGCTTACCGGTGGGCAGGCAATAAGGATTGAGCTACAAGATGATGCCATCTTGCAACAAAGGAAAAGGGCTGGAATTCCAACGAGGCATTTCAGTCAGCTGGGAAAAGTGGCTTCCTTTGAGAGACAGTTACTCCCTCTGGTGTGTACTTTGGGCTTTGTAACTTTGCAGACCATTTACATGCACAAAAAACTACATAACACACTAAAGGTAAGAAAAAACCAGAAAGCCATAATAGGCATAATCTCCTTTCAATAAACAAAAAACTAAATGTATGTGATTTCCTCTTTTTCCCAAATGTAGATCAGACAACTGGTTTGGTGTCTATAGGTCTTTAGTTTCGCATTACGAAGCTATAGACAAAGAAGGACACACAGTGTCACTGATGCGAAGCTAAACTCTTATAGAGCTATCTGACTGCTAATTGCGCCCTCTTGTGGAGAATGTGGTAACACTTTACTTGAACACTGTTACACTATACGTCGTGAACAGTTTATGGCAGCTCTCATATTCAGCAACATAACCATATAACAGTAGTAAAAGTGTAATAACTTAATTGTTCTTCTCCTGGCATGCTGAGCTGACCTGCGTTAGAGGCAGTTTGAAAAGTTGTGGGGGCTTCATGCGTCATGCTAGTCTTCACCTTCTTACAGTAGCACTGTGTAACAGAAGGAAATTTAACAAGCCAGTGGGATTGGCCACAACTAAAATGGAGAAAAATATAGCATAAATAAGGGCTGAGCAATATCACAATATACATCATTATTGTAATAAATTATGTCAAAATACAATATGCTTTTCTGAACAGATGGATATCGAAAGTACTTGTAGAACACTCATGTTTCACTATAAAGAGAGCAAAATTAGGCCAGTTTAACTGGATTTAGTGCAACACAGATTGAATAAAAATCATTGTGCTCATTTTTTTTGGTAGTATTTTTTCAAAATGTAGTACTACTGGTTCTATTTTTTCTCTGTTCCAACTGATCAAATTTCTGAAAAAATAAATCTTGTGACATATGTATCGTGAAAATTTCTTGAGGTATCCTAATAATTTTGCAATATTGCCCACCTCCAGTATAAATAAATGAATAAATAAATAAATAAAACCATGGGCAAGTCTATTTGAGATTACTTAACACTAGCCACGTTTACATGCAGCCTAATAATCCATTAATAATCTGACTAGTAGCTCAGTCAGAATAGAATACATCCATGTATACAGCTCAATCGGAATAGACTAGTCTGATTGAGGCCAATCAGAATACAGTTTCTATCTGATTGAATGAGGTGGGTAACCCTGTAAATAATCCATTAAACAGAAGAATAATAACCATGTAAACACCTGTATCTGATTACATACCCAATCGGAAAGTTTAAGTACGTTCTGAGCATGTGAGTCACGTCATAGTGAAAGTTTATAACGTTCAACATGGCGGAGCAGAAACTGGTCTGCAGAGAAGACGAAGTTCATGCTTCGAACTTTAAAAGACGGCGGTGGGACAGACGTCCAGCTTATGTGTCTCAGAACGTGACGTCTTCCTCTCGGCCTTCTTTAATAAGGACATGTGAAGGACGTTTTCCTGAGTCTGACATCATTTTAAAGTGATTAAAAACACAAGCACTGCTCACTGCTGCTCATCTCACTCTGACTGGACTAATGTGATGCTTGTTGTCATGGTAACATCTATACTAAGTGGTACTCATAGCATGCACATCATTTTGGAACGGATTACTTGTAGTGCACATGTAAACATCATTTCCATCAGATTGTTGAGTAGAGAATCTATAATCGGAATGTATTTAATCAGATTGGCAAAAATCTTTGCATGTAAACACAGCCACTGTTTGAGGTTGCGCAATGCTAAGTGGTAGGTAGGGAGGTGGGTTAGGCATGCTTCCATTAGTTCTTAGCTAAATTAGCCTCAGGCTTTGGTTGACTGACTACTTTTGGAGAAAAAAAATGCATTTGAATTTTTACCAACACTTTAACTACTGTCCCTAGTGGTAGGAGTTCACTTGCGACTTTGCTGCGCCGAATCCTATTCATTTCTATGGAGAGCTGTGCAGCCTTGCTGTGCGGTGAAAATCAGAAGTTCAGATGTCAACTTTAGACAATGAGAGCGGACACTGCGTCACGTCTAGCCAATCGGGCAAGAGTAGTCTGGGACGTCAGATGTTCATCAGTCACAAAAAATCCCTTTTATACATGGAGGAGAAGGTAATGTCTGGATTTCCTGTATTATATGATGCTATGATATGATATTTTATAAAGACACCAACAGATGGTCTCCTGCGTGGCAGAAAGCTGAAAATGTGTTGGTGTCTCAAATGAGTTTCAATGAGTACTTTGTTGTTCCTTTTCTTTCATTTCCATACAGTAACAACATAGAAACTCCCACATGCGACAAGCAGAGAGATCTCGCATGGCGGAATGTGGTGGAAAAAAAACTGCAAGTGGACTCGTACTATAAGCTTTGAGAGAAAAAGAATAACTCCATAACAGTTCTAGCTATCTGGATGATTAAAGTGAACTGCAGGATTTAACAACTCAATAATTTATACACAGCAAAGAATGTTTTTAGTATTTCTACTGGTTGCATCATTTATTAATTCTGAAAAACTATTCGATCCAAACAAAAACAAAAACCTGATACAATGCAATGATGACACTGAACACTGTTCTGTTTCAAAACTTCATTTTTTCACTGTTTCTCAGTCATTCAACAAAGGTAATCTGTCCATTTTATCTCTTTTCTTATACAAGCAAGCAATATTACCTGTAATAACAACTTAACTGGTGCAGCTTGACTGATCTCTCTACAGGCTTTAGCATTTACTAATAGCTAAGAATGTGGACAGACCTGAAAAATGGACACATTAGGTCATTTGCTGCCTGTTGGGTCATTGTAGTTCAGGCTGAGAGAAAGGGCATTTTCAGGTGAGCCCACTGTGACATTCTTTGTTCCACTTTACATACGCAGCATGGATCTTTTCTTTAAAATGGCAGGAGAACAGAAAAACACATTTAAATTAAAGGAGAGATCAGCAGGCTGCCTGTCAGAGATCTGCTCTGTCCTACAGTCAACTCAGCGAAGACTTATACTGTATTATTACATACCAGCCTTTTGTTCAAGGCAATAAAGTGTTACCTGTATGAAATATTAAGGCTGGAAAGTCACCTTCCTGTAAGGACAACTTGACAAATGAATACAAAATCTGTAACAATAAAACTGCAGTAGACTGAGTGAGACTGCATATTAACAAAGAGAGGAAAAACACTGAAAAGCACTTTTCAGTATCAGAGAAATGACAGATAATGGAGCACAATGATGGCTGTTATGATAATAACTCACACAATGTGGAGAGAGAGAGAGAGGAGAGAGAGAGGGAGAGAAAGCGAAAAAGCGAGTCAGAGAGAAAGAGAAAAATGGAGGGTGAAAGAGATACAGAGAGAGAGAATAAAGAGAAATAGAAAGTGTGAAAGGGAGAGAAAGAGAGATAGAGAAAGGAATTAGAAAGAAAGAGAGAAAAAGAGGAAGGGAGAGAGAGGAAAAGCAAGTCAGAGAGAAAGAGAAGGATGGAGAGAAAGAAAGAGAATAAAAAGAAAGAAAGTGTAAAAGGGAGAGAGAGAGTTAGAAACAGAGTCAGAGATAGCGAATTAGAAAAAGAGAAAGAGAGAGAAAGAGAAAAAGGAGAGAGAGGAAAAGCAAGTCAGAGAGAAAGAGAAAGATGGAGGGGAGAGAGTGAGAGAGAATAAAAAAAAGAAAGTGTAAAAGGGACAGAGAGTCAGAGAGAGAGAGAATTAGAAAGAGAGTGAGAGATAATGAATTAGAAAAAGAGAGAGGGGGAGGGAGTCAGAAAGCAAGTCAGAAAGAAAGAGAAAGATAGGGAGAGAGAGACAGAGAGAGAAAGAAAATAAAAAGAAGGGGAAAGTGTAAAAGGGGCACACACAGAGAGAGAGAGAGAGAGAGAGAGAGAGAGAGAGAGGGAGAGAGAGAGAGAGAGAGAGAGAAGAGAGAGATGGTTCATATGCATGGAGGCTCAGATGAGTGGCAGCTGTAACCTTTTCACTGAAACGCTCCATCTGTGTTGTGTTTTTGTCTCATCTCAATAGAAGCCTAACAGCCTTGAGAGCAGAAAGACTACAGACCACTGGAGGACCAAAGCAAGGCTACTGCACAAACATCTCATTCACAGCGAGCTTCTCTCCACTCCATTAAACTGTGTGTTAAAGTCTCCTGTCTGTTATTACGACTCACGATGCAACAGAAACTATATGAATGGACACGTTGCGCAACATACAGCTCTTTCTAACAGCACTGATGGTCAAGATGAGTTTGGAGGTGTTCACTGGGAGATTAAAGGACCCATATCATGGAAGACATGTCATGAATTTACCATGCACTTTTGAAATACTGGACCTAGTTGGTAAACATTAACCAGGTTTCCATCCAGAATTCAATTCAAACAAATAACTGAAATGTTGCAAAAAATTATGCAAATCAGGCTGTTTACTTCAGCTCTGTACAAGCTAATAGAACTCGCTGGCACTTTTTAGAACGTTTACAAACAAACAGTTAACATTCAGTAGCGTCTCCTTACTGTTTTGTTTAATTTTATGGCTGTTTATGGTTTTTTAGCTCATAGGAGTGCAGAGACCGAACGCACAGGCAAATATGACTCAAGATCTGCAGAAGGCAGATTTTGTTTTATTTTGTTTTAGTTTACTCTATAATATCAGTATGTGTTTTCTCTTTGATTGTATAAAGGGTACATTTTAATTTCTGCATTAGTAAACGTGTACCTGCTGCTTTCTGTCTAGTTTCGTAACTACAACCAGTACAGTATTAATCTGGCAAATGTGTTTTCATCATAGTTTATATTTACTCCTTTTTTACAGGCAAAAAAGCAGACATTTCGAGTGAGTGTACAAACTTATGTATGTATTTGACAATTTCCTTCAATATTCCATAAGTATTAATTAATAGCTGCGCTCCAAAGCCTTGGCTGCAGCTGAAGCAGTGCGAGTCCTCGGTAGGACTGTCCCATGAAGACTCCTCCTTAGTAGCCTATTGGTCACACAAATGGAACAGTCCTAACGAGGCTGAGTGGTGACGTCACCAGAGCGGCATGAAACTTGTGAGGGAACTGGTGAGAGAAAATGGAGCCCACTGCATTGTGTTTGTTGCTATGATAGCTAATACGGCAACAAGCTTATGTAGTAGAATAAAATACGTATATTCAAATACTTCTGATTAAAATACGATATATGGGCAATATACAATATATGGACGAACGCTCTAATTTATCAATCACTTTACACTTTATAAGGTCATGAAGACGAATTCAAGGACGTGAACAACTTAAATTTTAACACAAGCTCTGCTTCAATGGCTTTGTTTTCCATCATTTTTGTGATGCTGTTTTTTTTTCTTCGCGTCGTTCGTGTGCACAGAACTGTGGGTAACCGAAGGCCTGGAAGGATACATCAGTTGTGTCCTTGAAATCACTCTGAAGGTAGGCTGCATTTCCAGGCTGTATACGAAGGGTCCTTCACTTTGGAGCAGGCTTCTATGACGTAGCGGCCGAGAAATGCAGCCTAGGCTTTGGAACGCAGCTAACATGTCAAAATACACATAAAAGCACATAAATGGAAACCGAACTGTAGGTAAAGGTTCAAAATGCACTATTCACTAACCAGTCCAAATACGGAAATTAAGCTGTGAAAAGTGTCTGTGAGCACAAAACCAAAAGACTATTTTGAATGAACTGCTTTTGTGATGTCACAAAAAAAAACAACACATTAACATATCTGTCTGTTGAGCCTACAGCAGTTTAGCCCCACCCATACATGTTAAAGACACAGTAACAAAAACAGCCTGTTCTTTTTTTCTAAGGGATAACGTGAGGTTGTAAGTGTTCATGTAAAAATAATTAATGACTGTTTTTGGCTTAAAAACTCAAAAATGCTATAAACAGGAAAAGGAAAGTTACAGTTCCCTTTACATGGAATGGAACAACCAGAGGACGATTTTGCTAGAAATTAAGGACAGGAAGACAGACAGACAGACAGACAGACAGTAACAGAGGCAGGTAAGCACCCAGAGGGAGCTTTACTGACCGCCTGTGCCGCTCCAGCTTAGTGCAGACAAAATGACACGCCCTCCTTTACAACAGCTTAGCGCTGACCTCACTGCACGAGGACAGTCCCAGACACAGAGCAGTGGAGACGAGCACACGTGTTGGTAAGCACACACGCAGACTCGGTTTATCACGTCATGCTTCAGCACAAAACTGTGAGAATCACACGACCCCATCCGCTTTTAATCAGGCACTTCTCAGAGTGCTGTTTCAGGCCTCAATCCACACGCCAGATGGGTTTTTATGCCGGCAGGAGATTAAGATTTTGGCCTGTTTTGATCAGGAGGCAACCACACAGCACCCACTAAGGATATACCTTCAAATTTAAGTGGACTTTTCCTTTGACAACATGGCCTTAAAGGAATTGTTTGGCAAAAAAATCTAATTTACACAACTGTTCCCAAGACAAGTTGGGTATCCCAAGTTTCCTTGTTTTTAGTTTTGCACTAGAACTAAGAGGCTCATGTAGTAAGTAATGGAAGTTTTATGCCAGTTAGCATCAAGTTAACAGGATTTCTAAATCATCACGTACATTATGGCCTAATGACATATTAAATGGTAGTATTATGTTATGGAATATTCTGTAGTGCAGAATCATATAACTCAGCATCACTGATCTAAAAGAATTCATGATTTAGTGTTTTCTTCCATAACTGCTAGATCTATAGGCTAATAAAGACATCTGTGGTGTGATGCAGCACAATCCACAATTGTTTATCAGAATTTCAGTTAATATTCAGCCAGCTAGCAAAACGTGTCACTTAAAGTAACCTCAGATAGACTTATTGACTTGCTTATGTGGTGTCTGACACTGTATAACATAGTTGTCTATAAAAATGTCACTCTAATAGACACACCATATGGCCAAAAATATGAGGACACTCCTCCTAATTATTAAATTCATGTGTTTCAGTCACACTCATTGCTAACAGGTGAATAAAATCAAGTTTAAAACCATGCAACCTCTAGAGGCAAACACTGGAGGTGGCTGACATAGGATGCCACCTTTGCCACAAGTCAGTTCATTAAATATTCTGCCCTGCTGGATCTGCCCTAGTCAACTGTAAGCGCTACCGTGAAATGGAAGCATTGAGGAGCAACAACAGCTCAGCCACGAAGTGTTAGGCCACACAAACTCTAAGAGCGGGACTGCCCAGTGCTGAAGCACGTAGAAGTTGTGTTGCATCACTCACTACAGAGTTCTAAATTGCTTCTGGAAGCAACATTTCACTGTCTGGCAGAGGATGGATCAACCTGGGTTGACTGGATGCCAGGAGAACACTACCTCTCAAAACGCCTTGTGCCTAGGAAAGTTTGGTTTCCAACTTTGTGGCAACAGTATGCATAGGGAGGGCCCAGCATGACTGAGCCCCTGTGTAAAACAAAGAAAAGGTCTAATTTGAGGCAAGAGGTGTGCAGCTTGTCTTGACTGATCTACATTTGAGGTAAGGGAGAGACATGTAAATTAGATTTTTGACCAAACCACACAGCCAAACTAAAAAAAACACTTTCTTTAACAGCTCATCTCAGGATGTGTTTTAGCTCTTCATATTTTAATACTTTAGCCACTTTCTCACACTGTGGCTCCAAGCTGATGTGATTCAACCCTTAGTAGCAGTTATCTAGCCCTCAGAGAGAACCCAAAACAGTCCTATTATGCTTTTCTCCTCCTTCCACCTGCATCTCTCTCCTCTGTAAGATCAATACCAAACCCTCAGCCTCCTCATTCCAACCAAATGATCAATAAGCTCTTCTTGTGGTTGCATAACTTTCTCTGGCATGATTTCTCCAAAAGCAGCTGTATTGTCTGTGCTGTTTTCAGCATCACTTTAAAATAGGACTACCCTTATAAAGGGTTTATGGTTTAAAATTAATTTGTTAATAGATATTAGTTAGGTCATAAACACTTCATTAATCTGTAATAAGCAGTTATAACACATAAATAAAAAGAGCTAATGTAAGCTGATGAATATGAATGTGATGAAGCTGACAGGTTCAATGCTAACTGATGAAGAAGACAAAGTAAGAGCAGTAAACATCACAATCTTGAGATTTTTCTTCTCACGGTTATGCAAGTGGTGCAAATTCTCAGCCCAAACCGGCTTAATCACTTGCTTCACAGCTTTTCTGAGGCGTGCGAACAGTCTTCTCAGCTTGCAACCCTCTACGAAATGAATCATCTCGCACTGTGCCTAAAGCTCGTTATGTGCCATGATGGCTGATGAAAGTGGATTTGTCTACATGCCATCATTTCATGATTGGTTTAATCTCCCAGACCCACTGGTTCTGGAGCTGACCTGCTTTCATAAAAACATACCTTAAAGGACACATATCCTATATTTTTGTGTATTTTCCCCCTGATGTTATATTGTTTGTGTGGGGTTTTATACCTAAACAGTCATAATCCAATTTTATATCACCGTTTCCAACCTCTCTTTATCTTAGAATCAAGCAGGGCTCACATTGTTCCTTTGAGACTGATATATGTAAATTAACCCTGCTCCGATTGGCTGCCCTACATTGTGCCACATCCAAAGAGCAATCCAAACTAAAGCACTTCTTATAACTTAAGCGTGAATGGGCAGAACTAAACTGATCTAGGCTGAAAAGGCGGCTATATTTAAATGAGTTGGCTTTTGTGACATCACAAAAAGTCACAAAAGTCTAGATCAGACTTGTGTTTGTGATGTATGTCAACTAAACTGCAAAAACAGGCTCTTTTACTCCACGACACTGGCTCTTTAAACTTACTTCAGAGAGTCACAATGTTTGTCACAGCTGTGCAGACACTTGGGATGGGATTTATTAGAGAGACCATAATACAATATCACGTTATTTGACCCTCTGTACAATTCTCAAGAGATTTTTAAAGATCTGTCATATTAAAAGGCCTATATTCTACAGTTAGTTTTGCACAGGAGCTACAAATGTAGCCAACATGTAATGGAAGCTTACAGCCCAGCCATTAGCATCATGCACATTTACCTTAAACTGCGTTGAGCTGTCAATCTCAATTGCACTTGCTTAAGTGGATTCTGACACTGTATGATATACTGTTATCTATAAAAAAAATGGACAAATGCTGACAATACTGAAGTTTTAATGTGGCTTCTACTGCTGTTTTTAGCCAATACAGCACATAACTGTCCAAAGAATTGTCTACATTTGATTTTTTTGCTGAACTATGCCTTTACGTGATAAAATATTTATAAAACTTCAACCTAAAGCGACGTCTGCACTTCCCTTACAAAACAACCTCTTTGAGGATACGCTTCGTTCTTCTACACTCTGTCATGTTGACAGTGAGCTTCAATAAAGAAAGCTCTCCTGCTAGGCAACAGAAGAAAGCGGCTCGTGCCAAGACACGGCATTGCTCGTACTTAGCAAGCACTGGCTCTCAGAACATGCGCCATGGAAACACAAACACTGCAGAGCTCAGATTTGTCCTATCAGCAGCAGAAGCAGAGATAAGAGATCGAGATTGAATTAGTTGATCAAACAGGGTCGTGCGGGCTCGTAAAAAGCATGTGAGTGGGGGTTGCTGCTGTAGATGTAATTGTTTTTAACATGTGCTATCATCTGATATTAATATGTATAAGGATTTTTGGTGGTCTGTAGGCTTGAATGTTCATCTCAGGCTGGGGCATTTGGGAGGGTTATGGCGTTTGATGCTGATTCTATTGCTATCTAAACGTCAGCATGCCGGGGTGACACAAAGAACGTGTTACTGATTCACGTTCTTCCAGCACCCTGATTGCCAGTTTCCATGTAGATAAGAGCTTAAACAAGCAACACTCGAAAGAAACCCCAGGCAGGGTGGGTGGGTGTGTTTCTTAAAGGGGGCAATCCAGCCTAAAACTGGAATTTAACAGGTTATTTATCGAGTTATGCAGTATTCTGTAGCACAGCCATCCATATCTCAGCCTCATATGCTTGAGAGAATTCACAATTTTTTATGTTTTTGCTTACCAGCATTCTCTTACTGCAATACCCAGCATGCATTACTCAAATACACCATAAAACCACTGGAAATCCCTGTGGTGTCAAGCAATCTTGACTGCTAGCCCAGCCACGGATCTACAGGCTAATGGGTACAAACAGGCTAGCACTGGCACTTCAAACCTCAAAAAAAATCCACCCCAAAGCAGCTGCAGTCAAAAGTTCCTGCCATCTTTAATGTGTCATCCGAAGGGGTTTTCCAAGTCTTTAAACTGGGAGATTTCACTTTAGAGACTGCTGTAAGAAGCGAGGAGGCTTGTTCACAACAGCTATAGAGACTTTTTTATTCTGGCCAGTGTCCACCTTTAATTAAACCTTTAACTACTCAAGCCTTCAAGTCAAAAATTCATATTTTCAACAGGCAGAAGACACTCACATGGATAACGGTTATGTAAACATTTATTAAGAAGATGATTTAATTCCCTGTGCATTACTAGACATACGCCACAAGCTACATATCACAATATTGCTGTGATTGATAAAAGCTTTCTGAGAAGCACTGAGGGCCAGATGAAACATTAAAGCCAAGCTTGTTTGAAGTCTGCGTTAGTCTTACTGGCCACTCTGGGCCTTTGCTGATGACAGTTCAGCGGGCCCACATCTCCCACACTTGCGTCACACATGGCTAATCTGTTTTCCCCCCAGCCAGATGGATCTGGCCTTGCCTGAGCACACTTAGCTCTGGTCTGCCTCAGCATCTTAGCCTCATGAACCAGGGTGCGTTCATTAGGCCTCACTTATACTAATGGTTAGTAACAGAGACCCAAACTACCAGGGCTTTTAGTCACAAATAAGGTTAAACAGTCCATTCAGGGCATGGAGATTCACAATGTTGTCTGAATCACTGGACAGGCCAGTTTTTGTTGTTTACATGATCTTCCCTCCTAGAAAAAAACAACATAGACCAGCATGCAGTGGAAGTTATTCTGTTAATTACCAGCAAAACCAATACATGTGGTGTTTTGGATGCTAGTATGCTGGTCAGCAGCAATGGAAGCTGATATGCTGGTCACCAACAAAAAGGGCATATGTTGTGTTTGGGATGCTAGTATGATGGTCAGCTGCACTGGAAGTGATTATGCTAATTACCAGCAAAACTAGCATATGTTGTGCTGTAGATGCTGGTATGCTGGTCAACCAGCATGACCATGCTGGGTGACAAGCTAAACCAGCAGCAGACCAGCATAAACCCACTGTTTTTTTGTTTTTTTTTCAGTAGGGTTAATTATAATTTATTGCAATAAATAATAACGGGCAGTCCTGTCTTGTCAACAGAATAAACACTACAAATTCCCAATTTTCTACAAGCAAACAGGAGTTAAATAAGGAATTGAGGCCACATTTAGCAGATAAGGCAAAAACAGCGGGTAAAATAAGCTGAAGAAATAGATCTGGGCATCCAAAATACATGAATAAAATATTACACCAACATAACTAAGAAACAGGAATTATGATAATGTAAGTGCTGCGTAAACAGTGCTTTAAACTATCTGATTCTTCATGAATTCATTATGAATATTATATATTAATTAACACAATCTGAATAACTGAAAACAGCTGGATCATATCTTATTCACGATGTACACGTTTCTCTCAATCCAACGCACTATTTTTTTCAGTGTAAGCGTCCACCGAGCTGCTCACCTGCCATAGTAGAGCCGATAGCGATGGTGGTGAGTAGGAGAGCCCGGGTGAGGAGCGAGGCCCTCGGTGTGCTCTGCGCTTCTCTCCGTGCAGAAGACATGCTGCGGGTGCAGAGCTCCTTATGATCGCTGTGGCAAAGTGTGGGACCCGGGGCTCAGCATCCCCCCGGCCCGGGACGACCGAAACACTAAGAAAGCTCCTATTTAATAACCTGAACACTCCTCACATCCACAGCCGTGTTCAGTCGCGCATCTCTGAGCGCGGTGGTGCTGCTGCTGCTGCTGTTGACCCGCACAGCTCCGCTTCTGCCTGCGGAGGATCAGCGCCGAGTCACGCAACGGAGTGACGTCATGACGCTCTCTGGCTCTGTTTACTCCGCTGATCACGAAACACACTCAGAATACAGAGATTTACTCACACACACGACCGTTCAGCATACAGGAATCGCCGTTTTTCAGTAGCACGAACCAAATTCGTTGCAGATACATGTATAAAATGAATTCAAGGCAATACTGATGACTTAATAGGTTTAAATGAACAAATACGAAGAAATAATACTGAAGAAACGCTAGGATGCGTCTCCAGAGTGATAAACAGAGCTGCAGGTAATAACATAGTAATTGAGAAAGCTGTGCAGAAATGACAGCAGAAATAAAAGTCTCTATTCAGTACAAATATAAAATGAACAAAATTAGACTGCTCTATATCCAGCAACTAACTGGACATTTAAAACCACTGTAAATAGACAATAACAGTGTACAGTCGTACGCAAGGAGCCTCTGCTCAAATGACATGCTTTGTTTGTTAAAATCTGAAAATAAGTTAATACATTGTCTATTTTTGCACATTGTAATTCCCAGTTATTGTTTACTCACTGAATTAAACATCTGGAGGCAAATAAACATAAAATCTTTGAAAAAGTAATGCTTCATTTTTTACCTAGTGTGTCGAACTCAGCAAATAAATAGAAATGGTTCACTACAATCTGCAGAAAAATTGGGTTGTTCCCTGTAGACGATGCGTTACTTAGAAAATCAACAAAACAATTTGACTAGGGGTGCTCAAACTTTTGCTTTAAATATATACACATAATTTCCACCAAATGTCAATGCTACGTAAGTTATTGTAACAGTCAAAATTGGACAGTCATAATGTTTAACTCAAGTAACAGCACTGTTACTTTAATTAATCACTCAACTAAAATTACCTTTCAAAAGCTTAAGTACAAAAAGTAGTAAAAACTACTGTACTGAACAGTTTATAGAGCTGCAGTGGCGCTCTCTGCACTTATCAGCGTAGGAATGTCTTTCTAAAGCATCATTGGTCAAAAGTCAGAGATGTGACCAATCACAGTACAGATGCTGTCAGCAGCCTACCATAATCAAAACTTACAGCTAAAAAAGGAATTGGTAAGTAAATGTTAATGACTAAAAATAAAAGATCAGCTTAATTTCCTCACATAGCCATTTGCGTATAAATGAAAGAAATACAATCGTCTGAAAAGTCAGTAAAGTACAAGTCCATCTAAATTTTACTTACCCTACTTCACACTACCCGTACTGTACTGTGCCAAAGTCTTAGACATCCATGAGAATAGTTTAAAACTACTTATCTTGCATTTTTGCCAGTAAAAAAAAAACACATAACATTAGAACAAACACAAACAGAAATACAGTACCATGTAACAAATGACCTGCTTTGAAAAAATAACAGTAACATATTGTGGTTAGAATAACACAATTGATTCTTGACTTCACTGTACGCCCCAGTCATCACACAGAGCTGTTAAAATCTATCAGCAGCACCTGATTTACGTTAATGAAGGGTTGATTAGCTGAAGCAGGAACTGATGGTATCTGTACATGACATCTACTCGATGCCCGATATTTACAGTGCACATATGTATGTAGTAAATTATAGCCTTTGAGCAAATCAACAGCATCTTCCTTTTAAACTGACTACACAATGATTTAATTATACATTACCTGTAACAAAATGTTATGAGCTATAGTATTAATCTGTAGGAATTATTAATAGTCCAACATGAAAACTAATGCACACTAATGCATATCGGACACCTTGATGTCTAGAATGAAATCAGTATGTACAGTCGTATGCAAGTTTGAACGCCCCCAGTCAAAAAGTGAAAATAAGTGAACACACCGTAACTTAAATGCAGCTCTATAAACTTAATATTTTGTTGAGTTTTACATATTAGAAAAAAAAAGTGGCATAACTTTTGCCCAGGCCATTTTATGCCACCAGCTCAAAATGTTAAATTCGGGAAGTAAACAGTAATTTTGCTTTAAAGTGTGCAGAAGTGTGTTGTTTGTACAGGATCTGTTAACTTAGTTTAACTTAACTAATCAACAACACGTATAAAAAGAATCCAATGTAATACTAGTACTCTTTATAGGTTAAAATGAATAAATAGGAAGGGATAAACCTGAAGAAAAATGTTAGATGCACCTTTGGAACAATACGTTACCTTACTTTTGTTTAGAAAATCAACAAAACACAATCTGACCCAAACTCTTGCATGTGACCACATTTTATAGGGTGCTAGACAAAACACTTTAATACAACTCAATAACTTACTGCAGGATTTAAAGTTGGTCTTAAATCTGAGGCCTTAAAATTCCCTAATATCTACAGAAAAATTACTATATCTACCACACAAGCCAGGTGCACTGTAAAGTTGTTGAAAGGGCTATAGCGCCCTCTGCTGGCACAGTGAAATGATTAACTACAGCAACACAAGAAGCCACAGGGCAATATTAATGATGAGTGTCACTAAAGGCTTTTAGGCTACTAATAACCAGCTATGGCAATAAAAATGACTGGAACATTCAAGTGTTATATCTAATAGATTTATTACCAATAATTTTAAATGCAACATAAAACCTCGAAAGGCAATGAAGTGCATTAGATAATAAATAAAAAAAACAATTTAAATCGCATACACAGACAGACTTAAGTCATTTCACATAAAATAAAAATGATGCTAAAAATGTGGTGGAAAGTGTTCTAGCGCGCTGACTGGGTCAAATATTACTGAGACTACACATCTGCACATCAATAATCTTGACTGATTGTCATTTCAATTTGAAATACAGCAAAACCCCCTGAAAACACTTGCACGTTCGCCCACTATTACGGTCTGCACACCCCAAAGAAACTCTCCTGCCAAACTCAAAGCCCCCACTTACGTTAACATCTGGCCTCCAAGACTAACAGTCTACCTACTGTCCAGCCACTACATCATCTTCAGTAATTACATGGTTCTGACTGCAAAGAGCAGGCGAGTCACCTAATATTTTTCACTGTAATCATAGCATCACATAATTAAAATAAATCATGCATAATCTTTAAGGAAAAAGAACATACAGATATAGTGTAGTCAGCGAAAACGTCTGCAATCATTCATTCTTCTAAAGAAAGTGGGTTCAACCATGAAAGACCTAAAAGGTAAGACTTTACTTCAACCCTGCTACATAACATTGACATAACCATGCCATAAACATGTCGTGGCAGGGGTCATATGTTGTCCGGACAGATTTTGTTCAGTACTATAACAGTGTTTTGTTACTGTTAACAGTAATTGTCATGACAGATGCCATAATCCTTAAACCACATGCTCATTTTTGCTGTGTCAGTTGTAATAAACATCATGACATTTCATGACTATTACCAGTAATGGTAACATGATACTGTTAGATTCCTGGACACATTCTATAATGACAATTCATGACCACATCTTCTATCATATGTCTATAACTTGGTCATATCAACGTTACACAGCAGGGTTCAAGTAAAGTGTAACCAACATAAAAGGTGATGCATTTGTTGGCAGTGTTTAAACAGACTACAGGCAACTGCAATCCCACAGCATTTAGGGAACATGAAAAGATTCTAGCTTAATATCAAATAAAAGTAATACATCACTACACTTGGACGTCTATCGAAAGAAAATATCAGGGTAATATACAATAAATTGCAATATTGGGCTAGACATGATAATAAAATATAAAAATGAATAGAAAAAATAAAATTCAGTGTTTTCAGTTTGTAGTCAAGCAAGGCAAAGATAACAGGCTTATAATAAAGAATGTAAATTAAAAAAAAATGCACACACCATACCAGATAAGGCCAGCATGGAGTCAGCTGTATAGTGTTAAGCAGTCTTATCGTCAAATCTAACCCCCTTCTGTATTCGAAAACAATTTGCAGTAGAATATCAACACAATCGGAAATAAAGCACAGCTATAAAAATCAGCAACTGAAATATGAAGTAAAGTAGAATATGGCATAGAATGACTGCTTTACGCACAAAGGTATGCTTATGACAGAGGCCATCCAATGCAATATGTGCAAAAAGTGAAATGTGACAAGGTAAAACCTGTTAAGACTCAAAGCGTGCGAGATATTTTGCATGTAAACAAACAAACAAACAAAAAAACACCATAAAAACCCTCCTCTGTCAAACTATCACTGTTGTAGAGCAGTGGGCTTAAGTTTACTATAAAAAATGGAATTATGAATTATGTTTTATTTAGCGATCTATGTTTGCACAGCTGCTGTGTCAGCTCCTTTCTCAGCATCCTCTTCTCCAGTTTCAGAGTCATTGTGCTTCTCTTTTCCCGCATCAGTTTCCGTGGTTGCCGCGGCAGCCTCAGCTTGAGGCTCCTCCTCCTCAGCCACCTCATTGGCAGGAGACTGGAAGCCGCTGTCATCGTGGTGAAGCGAACTGGAGTCGTTGGTTTTCTGCTGGAGTTCTGAGAGGGGTTCTGAAGCGGGTTCTGAAGCGGTCCCCACGTCAACTGGCTCATGGCTTTGCTCTTCTTGCGTTGGTTGTGCGATAGATTCTTCTGCTTTTGCAGGTGACTGATGCTCCGTGCTCGAGGGTGCAACCTTGCAATCCTCATGGTTTGGTGCTGGCTCTGGCTGAACCTCTCTCTGGCTTTCAGGCGCAGGCTCCGCCTCCTTGTTGACCAGAGTTGCTGCTGGCTCTGCTGGAGAGGAGGTTTCTTCTGATTCTGGTTCATTTCTCTCTCCATTCTGCTCACTCTCTTCTTCCTGCACTGCATTCTCTATCTCCTGGATGGCGCTCGCTATCTTGCTCTCTGAATCCTGAGGAGACGTTGGCTCTGCCTCTTGTTCGCTGGGCTTTGTAGTTTTTTCCTCCTTTATTGTAGTTCCATTAGGGTATAGCAGGAGGCATTTCCGTAGATGTTGGCACACTGACTTCTTCTTTGGTGCTGGCTTCGCTGGGCACTTCCTTTTCAGATGCACAGGAGGATTTGGTGTCCGAATCCACCTCACCCTCTTCTTCAGGGATGTCCTCCACCCCAGGAACCTCTAGGCAGGACTCGGGCAGCGCCGTTGCTGTTCCATCCTCCTGGATCATGGAGACCACCTGCTTCATCCTTCGCCTCTTCTGGGTGATCGCATGTCCTTCTTCACCCCCCTGCTCACCGTCCACCTCTGTCTGCCCTCCACCGTACTCTTCGGCCCAGTCGATGGGGGGGTTCTCCTCCAGCAGGTGCAGGTTTGGGTCACTGTTGGTCAGCACAATGCTGTCCCTGTACAGGTTGTGTCGTCTCTGCACAGCAGCCTCCTTCACAGCTGGAAATGAGAGGCAACAGTTAGAAACTATTAGTCTTAGTAACAGTTTTTTAGGGTAAATATTAAACCTTTTATGATACGACATATAAAATGATTAAAAATAATTATGAATCACACAAAATCACATCGTGGTGAAATTTAAGATTTCACAACGAGTCACTTTCTAAAGAAATGCAATCAAATGAAATCTTTTTGAGGTGTACACCCCTATGCCTTACCCATCATTATGTCCTTCATGACAGTCTGAAGCACCACCTCCTCAAAGATGTTCTCAACGAGGATGAAACGAGAGAAGTCTTCAAAGATCAGCTCTCGGAAACGAGGAAGTTCCTACAGACAAACTTTAGCTTAGCATATGAGCACAGCACTAGATCAGCAGCATGCAGTAAAACACGCAATGCCTCTATAAAGCACATGTATTTGAGGGTCTTACTGCAGAGCAGGATGGAGAGAGCTGTTTCAGCATATATGGGATGAAGATCTGGAGAAGGGCCTCTCTGAAGAACTTCTTACGCACAGTACTGCTGTCATAGTCAAATTTCTGCAGAGATAAAAGACAGATATTAAGCATTTAGGGAAAATTCTATTATTGTAAGTTCCTATTAATGACTAATGGACTTCTTTGACTGACCTTGATAACCCGGTCCTGACATTTTTGGATGGTTTTACAGAGGTCCTCCTCCTCCTGGCCCTCCAGGCTCTGGTGGAGAAGCTGCTCGAATGTGTACACCGCATCATCCATTTGCTGCAGAAAACAGATAAGATGAACAGATAAGGACAAAAAACAACAAGAGCTTGTGGAGATCTACAATTCATTTGCAAAATGTTATATGATAATTAATGAATTCATTAATTTATGACATTAACTCACATGACGAGTGAGTGAGTGAGTGAGTGAGTGAGTGAGTGAGTCAGTCAGTCGGTCAATAAATGAATAAATAAAGCAGCAGTGTTGCTGCTAGGGCTAAATTAATCATTTTTGCATTGAAATTGCAGTCTGAAAGAGCAATTTTCTGATTACATGAGCTACAATTTTAATTATAACCTATATTTTTAATACAGGTTATAATTAAAATTAAATAATTAAAATATTTTGTTATATTTAGTATTTTCTCCAAATCACTTGGCCCTAGTTGCTGGTGCATTGAGAGTGGTTCACTACTCAAAAACATCCAGCCAAGATCAGCTCTGCAATCAGATATTGACCAATGATGGAAGGTTAGAAGATGGCTAACAAATTGCACATGGCAGCAGATGGGTTACAGTCTCTATGGGCCAGTTTCACCAAACCCAGTTTAAAGCTAAGCCTGAACTAAGAAGAATGTGTAATGTTTATTCACTACTGGTGCTGCAATTTAGTCCAAGACTAGGCTTAATCCATGTTTACAAAAAACAGACCCTAACTGTGCACCTGCAACATGAACCACAAAGTAAGGGTTTCTAATAAGGTGTCCAGTAATTGTATATTCCATGTACAGCATTCATGTGCAGTCCTATGTAAAAGTGAACAACCTCAGTCCAGTTACATGTTTTGCTGATTTTCAAAGTGAAAGTAAGGTCACATTCTCTACAGGGGGAAAAAAAAAACCTTAAAAACGTTGCAAATTTTATTGTGCAATTCTATTTAATTGCTTAGTTTAACATATTAGGATAAAATAAAGCATTCAATATAAAATGTGCCATAACTTGCGCACATGCCAGATTGTATGTTTATTTTTCCCTAATATGTTAAATTCAGCAAACAAACAGTAACTGTGCATTAAAATGTGCAGGAGTGTTCTCTGTAGAGGGTCGCTAAAACAAAACGTCATTTGATCACGGGTGCCCAAACTTTTGCATATGACCGTATGGCTTATAATAACAACATTTCTCCATGTTCACCACTGTGTGGCACCCTCATCTCAATAACCGTGCTTCCTGCGAGAGCGTTCTGATCGCTCTGATAAAATGAGCTATACATGTTTAGTCTTGTGCCACCACTCCCTCTGCTTCAATAACAAGCTCTTTGATTGTATTGACAAAAACTCTTCCTGTACTTGTTCATTCATTTTGGACCTACCAACCAGTTACACTTAAAGCTTTTAAAAGGACCCAGAATTTCAATAGATGCATGCACAGTCCAGGTGGGAATAGCTGCAACTAGGGTTAGTTAGTACTGGAACAACAGAGTCTATTTAACAATACCACTATTACCAGCACTCGCTCACCTACTCACTGTGAACTCTGATGTGCGCATAGTCCAGACAGCAATTATGTTCCGGGTGTTTTTAATGGCTTTGAATTATTGTATCACTTTTCTGTTTTCCTATTGGCTACTCTTGGTTCTTAGCTGTTGAAATCAACTGTAAAAAGCATTACTCCCTACTGAAATATGAATCCTTCACCACAATAACAGCACGATTTCAACAGGGCATTTTATTTGATGTACAACAACAAAACCACAAACCACAACTTAAGCAAGAGAGTCACACACACACACACACACACACACACACACACACACACACACCCCTACATTTTTTTTTCAAAAACGTTTGATATGCGATAAAGATGCTGACAATTATTCCAACCATCTGCTGCTCAGAGAAAGCGTCCGCCCCTTGAGAGAAAATTCTCAGCAGTCGACCTCAAATTATCGCATACCCAAAACAGTTCAAACTGAATGCTGATTAAGTGTGTTTTTCCATGTTGCTGAAGAGAGAATCCTTTTTTTTTTCAGTGTAAATGTTGCTAGCTGTGGACGACATAGGCTGGCAGAGGTGTGGTGGAGAAGAGCTGTGTTTTACAGACTTACCTCCCTCATGAGGATCTGAGCTCTCTGGACGAAAACAGAGGGGCTGGTGACATCAAACCGTTGCTGCAGGCCCTCCAAACTCAGCTGCTCAACCTTCTCATAGCATCCCTGCATCTTCACCGGGTGGAAGGCCAGCATAGAGATCTTCTCCATGTGCTGGAGAACGTGAGGAAACATGAGCGTTAGATCAGCATTTCTGCACATTCTCTTAGCTTCAAAAATACCTGACTATTAACTGCAATTTAACCTCTTAAACTGAAGGTTAATCATTCTAACGTTAATCTAAAGATGTATTATTCAGTAACTACTACAGCTGCATGCTATGGATATATCAGTATTGCAAATGAACAGGTGAGTCAATAATTTTGTATGATTAACAGATGGCGTGTATTATTTTGACAAGCATTTTACTTTTGTTGGATTATGTAAATACCCTGATTCATCACCTAGAGAAGCACTCTTTAGGAACTGTGATTGGTCAAGGTGCTCATAGCACACAGCAAAACAAACTGCGGCTGGTTAGAGGGTTAATTTGTATATTACAGTCTCTTCTGTGATATCACTACTGCAAAGACTGGTTCTGCGATAAGATCTAATGGGCATAGCCAAAGGGAGGCCGGAGCGGCCAGGCCACTGGCCCAGAGAGATACTCTGCTTTCAACAATAAAGAAGTGACATAAGAAAATCTGTCCTACCTATCCTGTGTTATGCTTTACAGTGAAAATTACCAGGGCAGTTACCAATCAGTTATAAGACATATGCCTGATAATGTTGCACTCAATGATCCATAGTAATAGGCTACTCTGCTGAGCAAACAGGTGAGTGTAATGTGTTATAAGCTAGATTTTACCTGAGGATGGAACACATTTGCACTAAAGCCTTTCGCTCATTATGTTACCTTATACTTTGCTGTCTGGCTGTCTTTTTAAAATCATTAAACTCAAGTGTATGCTGTAGCGTAGGTGGTCTAAATGAATAACTTTTATGGTCCGTCTGTATGAAGCTTCAAGTTAACATTAAAGGTTAAAGCAAAAACTGGTCACTAAATTTACTTGATTCTAATGTGTGCATAACTTCCTTGAGAACTAAAAAATATACAACAATAAAATAACTAATTTTAATTAGTTTTTTCCACCAGAGCGACACCCACAAAAATTTCTGGGTGTAACCTGGCCACCCCTTCTAAAAGTTGCATTTCAAAAACAACATTTTGTGCAGTTCCAGTAACAACAACACATTATTCTGTAACTACTATGAACTTGCTATGTTGTGAGCCGGTTAGATAAATACGTTTGGTTGATGGAGATTCAGCCATGGATTTGTTCAATTCCACCACCAGCACACGTGATAAGTTAATAAAGTACCGATTAAGCATGTCAGATATTGGATAGTAGCTGTAAATACAAAGGGAGATTTGGAAATGATTAATTCAACACATTGACAGACATGAAGCTACTATTGAGTGTGTTCATTTATATTTATAATAATTGTTTCATTACTGTTTTTACAAAAAAACTTAGAACTTTACTGCCCAAAAAAATAACTGTATATGCAATTTTCTGAGGTTGCACAGAACTGCACGTGCCACATAGTACTGCACATGTCACATTGTATGCAATAGGGAAATAGAAAGAGATTTAGAAGAATTTTGCTGAGTCAATCTACAGGAAGCTAAGGGAACTTTCACTCTTAAGCAAGAGACACCTAGTTTTCATGCTCTTTTACAGCCAAACTGCCTTGCAGTGGGGGAAGAAAAACAAAAATCTGCCCCATGCCCAGTGCTAAAATAACCAAAATCATTTCCCTCACCTCTCCTAGTTTCTCCTTGCTGCCACCATTCAGAAGATTCTTGCTCATGTCCACCAACTCCCTGAAGAAGACGTCACGCACCTCGAAGAAGCCTCGGCTTGTGGGCTCCATCAAGGCCTCCAGGATGGAGCTGATGTAAGGCTGAATACTGACCTTCAGGAGCTTCTCTGCTTTGGGGAGCACCAGAGCTGGAGAACAAGACCCAGTGTTTCTTTACATGTAATGATACATAGGTAATCAACCTTTGGCAACACTTTACTGAAGGACAGTGTTTATAAGGCTTCATGATAACTACATAACGCTGTCATGACAGATTCCAAAAACCTATATTTATAAACCTACATTTATAAATGCTTATTCCAATAGGCACAGTCAAAAAATGCAGCTTGTCAACTTTTGTGTCACGATGAAATAATTCTTACACTATATGGCCAAAAGTTTGTTGACCCTTGACCATCACCCCTATATGAGATGTTGGACATCCCATTCTAGAACTTTGGGCATTAATATGGAGTTGCCCCCCTCCCTCTTTGCAACTATAACAGCCTCCGCTCTTCTGGTAAGGCTTTTCAACATTTCAGAGCCTGTCTGTGGGAATGTGTGCCTAGTCAGCCAAAAGAGAATTTGTGAGGAAATGGTTAATCTAACACACTGTAGGATTTGTGAGGTCAGGCACTCATGTTTGATGAGATGGCCTGGCTCACAATTGACGTTCCAGTTCATCCTAAAGGTGTTCATTGGGGTTATGGTCAGTGCTCTGTGCAGGCCACTGAAGTTCCTCCACACCAAACTCATCAAACCTTATCTTTATAGACCTCGCTTTGTGCACAGGGGCACAGGCATGCTGGGATTGGCCAAGGCCTTTCTCAAACTGCTGCCACAAAGTTGGAAGCAGATAGTTGTCTAAAATGTGTTTGTATGCAGTAGCATGAACATTACCCTTCACTGGAACTAAGGGGCTGAGCCCAAACCCTGAAAAACAGCCCCAGACCATTATCCCTCCTCCACCAAACTTTACTGTTGCCCCTATGCATTTCGGTATCGCAGCAGTCTTCAAGCATGTGCCAATTCCAAATTCATCCATCAGACTGCCCGTTTGTGAAGCATGACTACTCACTCCAGAGAACACATTTCCACTTTTTCAGAGCCCACAGTGACCTAATTTACACCTCTCTAACTGATGCATAGTGACCTTAGACTTGAGTGGAGCTGCTCAGCCACGGAAACCCATTTCAGGAAGCTCCTGACACACCGTTCTTGTTGTGATGTTGCTTCTAGAGGCAGTTTTGAATCCAGTAGTGAGTGAGGCAATTTTTACATGGTTCTGCATTTGGTGACACCACTGAGTTTGAGTGGTCTACCGCTTTGTGGCTGAGCTGTTGTTACTCTTAGATGCTTTTATCTCATAATAATAGCACGTACAGTTGACCAAGGCAGATCTAGCAGGGTAAAGATTTCAGAATCCTATGACGGTGTCACATTTAAAATCGCTGATCTCTTCAATACGACCCATTCTACTGCTAATGTTTAGCTGTGGAGGTTGCATAGCTACGTGCTTGATTTTAGCAATGGGAGTGTCTGAAACACTTGAATTCGCTTGAAGTAATCAGGAAGAGCGCCCGCATACTTTTGGCTGTACAGTGGAGGTCAGAAGACATCAATTTTTCCTGACATTTGGGTGAAATCACGTAGCATGTTTTAACAACTGACAGAAAATGCTCGCTTTTGTTCAACACTCCAAACCATGTCATTATCAGCATTATGAACAGTGTCCTAGATTAAAGTGTTACTGGACTTTTTAACTTGACGTTAAGGGCTGGACTGAAACGGCAAGGATGATTCAGTGTTAAAAATCATATTTAGCCTAAGCTTGGGCTTAATCCAGTCTGGGAAAACAGCCATAAAAGACTTACAAGATCAAATCTAACTAAGTGTAATCTGAAACCTGCAACTGAAACCTGTTTTAGGCTACACAAGGACATTTATTGCATCATATTCTAGCTTAGGTAATGACTCACAACCTGATGCTCTGAATTCAATAGAAACTGTTTTGCAACAACCTACCCATCTGGTATTTTCCCAATCTCTGTCTAAATAAAACAACCCAGGCCTCAAGCCAAGATTATTTATTGTTTTCCAAGTGGGTCTGTATAATGAGACCATTATTTCAACTCCGCTGGGAGAAATCATTAGACTGACCCTTGACCCAGATTTCACATGGAATTTTATCAGCAGAGTGTGGAGAGGGACACAATGCAAAAATGCACTGCAAGAGCCAGAACTACAGTTTGGAAATATCACCCTGTTGATCAATGCGTGTCCCAGAGGGAACAATAGAGCTCCTAAGCGGTTCATAGTTGGGTCATCTGTCCATGACTACCGGTTGCTTTCCTTCACATGAAGTCCTGAGATGTACCCTCATAACTGTTCACGGAATGCAGTCTGGCTGCCCTTGTGCTTAACAAAAACTGACATCTTTGTGAGATTAGTTGTAGAGCATCTGGAGATTGAAGACTGAATCAGTTTTCAAAACTGAAAGCACTTTTAAAAGTAAAAGCAGAGAAAGGCTATCAGTTCTGAACATCAATAAATTGGTCTAAACCAATCTACAGTGGGATAGGTACCTTAAGAGAGCACGTGTTAAAGCGTCTGTATATATTGGTGCCTACCTTTGATTTTGCTGGTGACGTGCTCCTTGGAGGTAATAATCTGGTCCATATCTGTGCGTATGGAGGCCTCCAGAGGCGGACGCCCAGCCTCGCAGCTCTGCACAATGGCCTCATACTGCGACTGGGCTTGGCTCTGAACCAAACCGTACACTGCATCTGAAATCTGACAATAAATAATACAAAATACAATATTAGAGCCTCTTTTTCAGTGAACGCCATAGACAGATACAAATGTATGCAAAGGTTTCAACATTCCCAGTTAAATGACGCTTTATTGATTTTCGAAGTGAAAATAAGTTAACACATCCTCTACAGTAAACAAATTAAAATATGGTATTTTTGCACAAACTGTGCAAAAGTACAACAGTGTTCAAGATACAGACCTGCAGATGATTATTAGTTATTATATTATTGTTATTATTATATAATAAATGTTATTATTATATAATAAATTTAATATATCTAACATATATCTAAATTTAATAAAATCTTATATACCTTCTGGTGTCTAGCATTCAAGTATTTAAGTCTACACTGCTTAAAATACTGTTCAAAATATTATTGAATAACATGACTATTAACATGACAAGTGATTCCAAACTTCAAAGCTAGAGTATATAAACACACACACACACAACACACTATAACTATATAACTAAACGTATTTATAAAATAAGACCAATACTGGGTATAAACACGACTATCAGCTTGAAAAATGTGCCCCTCTGTGCAAATGAATATGTGCAATATTATTGTTGTTGTTGTTTATTGTATGATATGATTTGATTAATAATAATAATAATAATGGGGGAAAACATCCATCCCAAAACTGTAGTGAGTTTCACTGTGTTGATTCTGAATCTGTACTGAGTGATTACCAGTATCCAGCTTTTCTGTTTCTCCTGCAGTTTGCCCTTCAGACGAGGGCTGATCAGATCCCTCAGCTCGGGAAGCAGAGTCTCCATCACCAAATTAGCCAGGATCTGAAAGCACACGGAGCAGGAGCTTTGTGAGCACATACCCTGTACCTTTAACACCTCCAAACATTCATTCATCGCCCTCAGAGCAAAAGGTTTCATTATATACACAGGACTGTACAAAAGTCCACACTTCGTTTATTTCATTTCCCATTCAAAACAGCTGTTAAGTACAAGTTATTCATTTTCCAGAAGATATTTCTGAGAAGATTATATATATAATATAATCCACTTGCACAAGGAAGGAGAAAGTAAAAAGAAAATAAGTGAAAAAAGGAGTTTCCAAAACTAGAAAAATAATTATTGGAAGATACAGGGAAAATGAGGCTCCTAACAACCTTGCAAGTCCTGACAGACCAGCAAAACTGTCCCCATCAGATAAACAGCACTTAAAGCTTTCATCTTTGAGAGAGAGGAGAAAATCAAGCTGCTTCAGATCTGAAAACATCCGCAGGTGTTTGTTCATCCTTCCACTGTGAGAAGACAAGTCAGCGCTGTGAGTCTGAAAGGACACATGGACTAGAACAGTGCACTAAAACACTGAGACTGGATGTCTGAGATGTGGAGGAAGGATTTATTGATAAGAGCCTAAATTTGTAATTAGGATTATTTTAACACTGAACTGAGATAATGAAAAATATCCCAACAGATTTCTTTGAAAAACTACTATACTCCTATACTCAGCTCCTAAGGCTTCTGTGTCATTTTCCACTTAATGTGTGTTTACTGATGCTGAAAAACAAACTTGCACTTAAGTGTCATTTTGGAATTTGGAAATTAAATAAATGACGATCTCGACTTTACTATAAGATACTCCAAAATAAATGTAATGCAATACTAATAGTGAAGAAGGCTGTGATATGCAAATTAGCCCTCTAACCAGTCATAATGTTGGTTACTGTGTGTGCTGAGCACTGTGACCAGATGGGTGTGTCTGTGGGTGTTTGCATGGATAAAGTTATTTATGTAATCCAACATGTTCATAATACTGCAGGCCAATATTTAACTACATCACATTATTGATTCAACATTTCAAGGCCGATTACAATCGCAATAAAATTGCAAGAGGAGTATTTTGGCTATATAATGCAGCCCTATGTGGTGTAAACCTCATAATTCCAACAAGCACATTTACATTTCTATCAAAACCAGAACCACACTGCCACCTAAACTCTACAGAAGCCATGTTTACAACCTGACCCCTCCGTCTTTTCCCTGATATCAGTCGAGTCAGGTCTGGACAGTTGCATGGATCAAACTACAAGCTGAATTCAATGGTTTGTGACATCTAGTGGAGATGTCTCATGATGACTCATTCCCATCACACTCTCTTCTTCCAAGACAGCAAAGATGGTCAGACAGCCTGCCCGCAGCACAAAGACACACAGACTGACACCAGAAGCCACAGCCGATAGCCACAGACTCCAGCCTGCATTACTAATTTGTGTGATTCTGAACAAGCAGAGTTATGTAATAACTGAAGAAGGCAACCAAGGCCACACCTGCGTTCCTCCCTCATTACTAACACCCGTTTACAAGCACCCATTGTGTACCTTTTACCATAACTTTCATCTCCTTTTCTTAAAAGGGGAATTCCACTGATTTTTCTAAATTTCTGCATGACTAAATCGCTGACATGGAAACAGTCAGTCATTCAGTTTGATGTAAAGTGGTTCACTGGTGAGAAATTTGTGACTATTTTCTTTACAGTGGTGGTGATAGGAACCGGGGGGGTGGATTGGGGGGGGTGGTAAGGGGGAAGGGGATGTGGAGATGGGTAATGCTGATAATGGTAGTGTTTAATCTCAAAAGTTTTTGTTGACCATTTTACCTCACAAAACACCCTGAATGCATCTCTCCACCACATTAAAAAAAAGCCTTAGGCCAAAACTTTATCTCAGAAACATCATAAAGCAGGCATTTTACAGCACATTCATCATTCCATGTAGTGATCAACACTATTATGAACAATACTGACTGAGATTCTCTACAATGGACCACTTCACACCAAACCACTCAGACTGACTTTGTTTGCATCTTAACAATTTAATTATTCAGATATTTAGAAAAGTTGGTGGATTTTCCCTTTTAAATTTAAATTTCTGCTAAAAAGGTTTAAGGCCTTCAGTTTACAGTAGGGCTGTCCTGATTATTTGAGTAAACTTGCTTACTCAGTATAAATAAATAAATAAATAATAAATAAATAAATAAATAAATACAGCACCTTCTCAAATCAATCTGCAGTAATTAGTTGGCAAACTGGATGACAATACTGCATGTTTTACATTTTACTACTGATATCTCTGAATGGGCACACATTTTATATGCATTTCTGCCACATAGTGTCTTTTTTATGTGTGTGTTATATATATATATATATATATATATATATATATATATATATATATATATATATATATATATATATATATATACACATACACACACACACACACACACACACACACACATACACACACACACACACACACGTGTATATATACATATGTATATCCTACTTTACAGTAAGACGATACATCCATGTCCTCTTTTAGCAAATAATACAATTTCTAGTTTCTGTAGGTATAACATTTAGTGCATTGTCAAAGCACAAAAATCTCCTTTAACAGTTTCAGAAATCAAGCAGCAAGAAGGTAACATCAGGGGGGGAAAACTTCTGGTAGATCTTTGGCACAGTCTATGCTCAAAAGTTTCCAGACACACCTTACAACCGATGAATTCAGCAACTTTAGGGGCCACCATTGCTAACACTGGTGTTAAATCTTCCTTAGAAAAGCACTGGCAATAGAAAGCACAGCTACACATGAGCCTAAGATCACCACACTCAACGTCAACCTTAACAGATTTTTTTATTTTTTTTCCTCCATTTTCTCCCCAGTTTTTAGACTAATCCAATTCCAGCCACTAGTTAGAACTCCCACAATCACACAACACCAACAGCACTAGGAGGACGGAGGCCAGCACAGGCTACTTCCGAGACCTGTGAAGGGAGTCACCTCATCTTTCGAACTGCTCCTAACGCAAGAGCACTGGACAGCCAAACGCACTTGGAGGAAAGCACCAACCGCCAGTTGTTATGTCAGCTAACAGACGCCTGCGCTGACTAGCATCGCGCTGGGTGACCGGGGGGAGATGGGGGCACACAGGCGTCATAAGTGGACCTCAAGGTATAAAATAATATGCTAGAAAAAGTAAGATACTGGCCCTTTAAGGAGCTAAAGGTTTTGATAGATGACATTTTATGGCCAACATGATTTTATGTTTTTTTTTTGTTGTTTTTTTCTGTTTTTAAGCAAACAGTGTTTTACTGACTGATAATTTGAGTCCGGCATAAGAACATGACACCATTCAAATCTTCAGAAATGCATGTTAATTATATTATATAGGCAAAATCTTTACTCAACACTACTGTCCATCTATGTGATATAGGCCTTTTGGTTGTTTCTCTGATGTAATGCAAAGTAAGTTTAAGAAATATGCTATAAAACAATATTTTATGTGCAATTAAATACTCATTTATAATAAGGGCAGAACTGAAACAGGTCACCTGCTGCTTGTGTTATCCCGGACACACCCACAGAGCAGGAGCAAACATGCCTGAGAGGCTTGCTGAGAGAACATTGCTCAATTCTGCAAGCCAACAAAGCATTCTACAGAAAAACAACACTGCACATGGCTACGAAACAGCTTTAGCAGCACCGGGGCGAGACAATCAGACCAGCGAGGCATAGTTATATTATATAAAGCCATGAGACGGAAATATACACTTTTATCTTAGTGTTCTTTGGAGCGATGCAAGAGAACAGCTTCACAGACTTTCAATGGATGCTTCAGTTAGCTCAGAGAGCTTCACTCAGAAATATGTCACAGTGTGGAAAGAAGATACACAGTGATTTCAGATCCACTCTGGGTTTCAAGAGGAATTCCACCAATTTTTCAAAAAATTTCTGAATAGGTGAACGGTTAAGATGTAAACAAAGTCATTCAGAGTGGTTTAATGTGAAATGCTCCATTAGAGAGAAAATAAGAGTCAGAACTGTTCACAGTGGTGGTAACAGGAGCCAGACATCTGAAGCTTTTAAGAAGATTAAAAGCAACATTACGAGAAGCTCTTACAGGACATAGTTATGAACAGATTAGCTAATGCCAGAGACGCTGTTTTAGAGAAACATTTTATCTACAGCTTTTATATATTTTAAATGCTAAATAGTTAAACAGTTCACTAAAACCAAACAAAACAATTTTTTTAAATATAAAAGACTGAGCTAAAACAAAGCATTCTGTCTTATTAATGTTGTGCCCTGAAAAACATTTCTAGAGGTCTGCAGCCCAACCTGAGCACAGCGGGCCCTACAAATATCTCGTAAACGTTTTTCCATGTGTAACACTGGACTCAGGTTGGCCTGGTTTCAAATTATTAATTTTTATGTACACTGTGAAAACTAATTTGGACTTAAGTTAGGAACCTTGCTGCCTTAACATTTTAAGGCAAATAATAAGCTCAGAATGTAACACACATAATTACTGATCTGTTAACTGATTATTTCATGTTCAATGAATTTTTCAAAAGGTTGCTTACATTTTTTGGCATTCCCCCCCCCAATTTTCTCCCCAATTTAGTAGTGTCCAATTCCATCTACTTGCTAGGTTCCTTCTTGCTCTCTCTCGCTCATTGTCAAAGATTAGATGATCTCACATGTGACCCCCAAGTTCTCTTCTAACATTTACCACCAGTGCAGGACACGTGATCATCATACAGCATCAACATTTAACACAACCATCCTAAAAACATCTTTAACCCTTACATATACATTTACACACACTTCACATTGTAATCAGAAGCATAGAAGGATTACATGTTAACCAACGTGTACAACGTGTACATCTACAAGGGAGGATCTGTATTGTTTGATACATAAATCAACATTAAAAAAAAAGGTTTTCATCACTTTACCCAGTGAATATAGACACGTCCATTTGTTAAAAACATGTTTGATCAAATTAGTATTCATTGAATATTGATGAGCATTTTATTTCATTTTTGAATGGGTTAAAATTAGTATGTTCAAATGCACTCAGAATCATATGTAGCCTGTGATATCAGTTATTTTGACATTAAATGCATAAAATATAAAGACTGACTGACTACACAGTCAATTCTGCGTAGTTTTGCAGTTATTTTTATTACTTTTTTCATTCTTTCTGCGATTGAGTGTTTAGCTTGTTAGCTTGTGTTCTGCATGAGTTTTTTTTTCCCATTGTATTATTAATACATAAAGCCAGATAATGTTTTTTTTTGTTTTTTTATTTGTGCAGTCGCAAAAGTAAAACTGTGCTGCTCGCACATTATTCTCAGTGTCCTTAAAGTGTTACCATAAACTTGCAGCTCAACAATCCAACAGACCTTTATAATTAACAATCTTTGTGACTGATTTGAGAAAAAAAGTCAAACGTATTTCACCGTGTGTCAGTTAAAGGGTTAAAAATGAATAAATAAAAACTCCCTCTTCAGCTGTGGAACTGGCACTTATGGCAGAAAGCTCGTACTGCTGGAGCCTGCAGGAAAAGATTTCCCACCGCCACTCTCTCCTCCTCTCTCCTACTAACAACATGCAAACTTAGGCCTTGTACAATAAGGGGAAGTGATCTAAAAAGCCACCCTGCAGGACATAAATAAACACATTACTTCAAGTGTGCTGTGAGGTATTAGGTCAGCGCTACTTGGGGCCCATCTGGGTCCGATTAGCCTAAAAAGGAACTAAGTGACTCATGTTAAGTTTCACTTCTGCTAATGAAGGAGGTGTGGCCTGCAGTATGTCATCAATATCATATGAGAACTTTGTACTGATTTTTTCTACTTTTTTTCTGCTTTTTTCATCATTTGAAAACACTACCTGCTTTTCACATAAGGAACGGACCAGTAGACCTCTGAAGTCATGGGTCAATGCCATGTTAGGAACTCTGGGCCTAAGCTGTTTTTCTCCAGGGGAAAAATGAATGCAACACCCTGAAGTAAACAAAAACACTTCAAAGACAATGTTTTTCGCATTCCCCGAATAGTTGAAATACAATTTGATACGATACCTTTCATAGCACAAGCAAGCGTTCCTGTGCACTGAACGGATGTCACACAAAAATGAGTCTACTATTAAAATTTAATTATATATAAAATGTAATACTTCGAGTCAAATGTTATGTTTTGTTGATCGTTTAAGTGAAAGTTATCATATCCCCCACAGAGAACACACAAACATTGCATTTTACTGCAAATTTTAGCATGTAGTTTCTGTATATTTGCTCAATTTTAACATACTGGAAGAAAAATTTGTACCATAACCTTTGCAAAGGCCGCATTGTTTTCCCCCAATATGTTAATATCAGCAAATAAACAGAAATTGTGCATTAAAATGTGCAGAACTGTGTTCTCTGTAGAGGATGTGTTACCATATTAATATTTAGAAAAATCAAAGAAAGACCACTTGACCAGGGGTGCCTAAACTTTTGCACACAACTGTACCAACGCCAGCAACTCAAACTGTTGGCAATTACTGCCAAAGAAACCTAACTAGAACATTTAATAACTGTACTGGTTTGTTTGGGGTATTTTGGTGAGGTTGCCAGTCTTATGATGTCAGTTTAGTGCATGGCAGTGTTAGCTTGCCTGAGGTAACATTCATATTTCACCACTTTTATTGACACTGTAATTCAGAGGATCCAGTGATATTCAGGAAAATAAATGTACATACATCAAAATATTGGCTTTGGAACACTGAACATTTCTCTCTATACCACAGGGTCCAACAGCATTCTCCTATAGAGGACAGCTGCTGAGACCCAGAGCTCCTAATATGGGCATGGTGCACACTACAGAATGACGACACCTTCAGATCAATATCACTTGAAATGAAACCTTCCTTACACCCACTTTCCATCAAAGTTAAGAACGTTTTACCTTCTTCCTGAAAAACGACTATTTGAGACACAAGGTTTTTTTCCCCCCAACGCCACTGATGTGGTAAATGATGAAAACAAAGACTGAATGAGGGTAATTCCTGATAAAGACACTGAGAGGAACCAGTTCAGCTCTATAGAACTCAGAGGACCACACCCTACCACTAGCCCACACTCATCTGACAAAGGCCTTTCACAAAGACATGTAGAAGTGGGTCACTGGGAGCTGTAAAGACATTTATTTGTAACCTATTATGACCTGATTAGAAACACCTTCAGAGCAGTCTCAGTGTAACAACCTGTGTGTCTGACCCTCCCCTGTTGCTCAAGCACAGTACAGAGTTACAGACCTGCTGCATGTGCATTCATCACACACGTTTTACGTAAACTGAAAATGTGTTTATTTGTGAAAAACAAAATGGGACCAGAATAGGGATGGTGGCAAATGGGGACCGTACAAATTTCTATCATTATATCAGTGACCAAAATGATCAGCTTTTACTGCAGTAGTGCTTTAAAAAGCACTAATAGGTATTAGACTGATAATGAAGGGTGGAAAATGGAAGTAAATAAAAAAAAATTGCTTATCTGCAGAAACCTTCATTATGCAAGTTCTGTAGATCAGGTATACATTCTTAATCAGGATCCTCTCATCATTAAAAATAAATAAATAAATAAATAAATAAAAAATAAAAAAAACACAATAATCCCACATTTCAGACATTGTCCCCTTGGACAAATGAAATAACTTCAGAGTGCCTTCACCCCTTTGGGATTGGTCCTTACCTGAGGAGGAACCCCACACATCATGTCCCAGGTGCCGTACTGACCACGAGCCTGTCGGTAGAGCCGCACCGCATCAGTAAAGGCTGGAGTCTGCACCTTACACTCCTCTGACAAACCTGAGAGAGAGAGAGAGAGAGAGAGAGAGAGAGAGAGAGAGAGAGAGAGAGAGTAGAAAGAAAGATATAAAAGCAGGAGAGAGAGTGAGAAAAAAGAAAGAGTGAGAAAAAAAGAGAGAAAAAAGAAAGAAAGAAAGAAAAAAGAAAGAAATAGAGTGAGAAAAAAGAAAGAGAAAGAAAGAAAGAAAAGCAGGAGAGTGAGAAAAAAGAAAGAGAGTGAGAAAAAAGAGGGAGTGAGAAAGACAGAAAGGACAGCAGAGCAAGAGAAAGTGAGAAAAACGAAAGAGAGAAAGAAAGAAAAAAGAGAGAAAGAGAGAGAAAGAAAAAAAAGAAAGAAAGGAAGGAAAGCAGGAGAGAGTGAGAAAAAAGAAAGAGTGAGAAAAAATGAGTGAGAAAAAAAGAAAGAGAGAGAGGAAAAAAGAAAGAAAGAAGAAAGAAAGAAAGAAAGAAAGAAAGAAAGAAAGAGAGAGATCATCATCATCATCATCATCATCATCTTTATTTTCTAAAATGACACAGGATGAGAAAATCACAGATCTGTGTCAGTAAACTCAGACTTTTCTTTACAGGAAGAGAACTAAGAGTGACCATGGAGACACACGTGTGTCTGTGTACATTTCAGAAAGTGAAACTGTGTCACTCACACACCCACATACTGACACACACACACACACACACACCCATATACTGCCCCCAGCGCAACCTCAACACACGCCCTAGACATCCCCCACACACCCTACATCACCCCATCTCCCACATACCCAAGATGCAATGACCACAGCATACTGCCCATTTAGGAAATAGTGTCTATTTGGCTGCCATGGTGATTTATGGTCTAAACATTGCTATGGTTACAAGGCAGCTTTAGCTACAGCTGAGAAACTAAACAGCAATCAACCAGCTGCTGATTATTGTTTTAAACTGCTTGTGTATGTTGTTGATAGTCAAAACTACTTTATATCCAGGAATAAAATACCAGTTTACACGTTTGTATATATGTGTGTGTGTGTGTGTGTGTGTGTGTGTGTGTGTGTGTGTGTGTGTGTGTGTGTGTGTGTTAAAGCATGGGTTATGACAAAGAGGGGAAGTTGGCTGGGTGTGGGGCAGGAGGCGTGTAAGCAGGAAGTCCAGAACTCCACATCAGCACTGCATGGCCGTGTTTGTGTCGACAGGGCGCATTTGAGACCTTGAGTAAGGTAGACGCGAGCAAGGATAACAAGATGTCCAACTGACCAATCCGTTAATGCTCTGCCCACAAACATGTTCTTTCATAGCTACTGTTGCAAGGTGCTGTCAAACTATCCAAAATTTAAAGTGGTTCTTTAATTTCAATTAATTGCTGGATATGCAAATGAACCAGTTCCTGTTTCCAAACTGCCTAGTTTAATTAGGTACAGCAGTGTTGTCTAGTTTGGTAGCATTTCTGGGGTACTTTCAGCTGGAAACTCATATAAATTCACATATTTTTGCAAAATCTAAGGTGTCTGCTACAGTTTCTCATGCAGGTCTATACAGCTTGTCCAACCCCACAACACTTGCTAAGAACTAATGCATTTGTGGGCGAAGCATGGATAGGACAATTGGAAAAACCATCTTTCAAGTTAGTCTAAAGCACCACTAGGCCTACAAACTGGAGACATGCAGATATGAGAACTGTGGATCGTGCGGATACTCAATTTTCAAAATATCAATATGATTGACATTATTGGGCATTCCATAAACCTTATATTAGACGAAAGGACTTTGTTGCACGTCAGAAAGCACCAGACACCCATGCTTGTCTTTCTGCTAGTGAGCAAAATCATCGCCACTCCTTCTTCCCCCTCTCTCTTTTCACATGTTCACATGCCCTTGGTTCACTGCAGAGGCATTTAAACCATTTCCATAGCTCCGGTCAGTCTGTCCCTCTCTGAAGCTTTACTATGACCTCCTCCGGTCATTAAAAAGGGGCACACTGTGTCAGCATACTAAGAGCTTTTTAGCCAGATCTACTGCATTCCTGCTTTATTGTGCCTCTCATAACCTAATTGTGTGAATGCCAAAGAATTTTGGCTCTGCACACATCATGAAAGCACTTGAAGGCAATTCTCTTCAGCCAAACGTTACCTAGATGTGTCCCAGCTGTGCAGCCAGTACCAACACAAGTTTAATTTCTCTTGACTGTGGCACGACACATAGCTGGGGAAATTAACTGCAGTCACATACCAGAGTTTATTAGGACGCCAGTGTGTAGACAGTAACACAGCTTTATCCAGACCTGAAAACCAGTGAATAAACATACACTAAACTATACTGCTGGTTCAGGCATTTAGTGTAGAATACTGGATTCACAGCCAGCAGTCAAGCTTTATACCCAGTTTATGAGCTCGTAAGTTTAAACAGAAACTAGCCTAGAGAAACAATGGTTATGGAACCCATGAAGAACTCGCCAGTTCTAGGATGGTCTCAACTTAGTATCCATATCCAGCTTAAAAAAAAAATAGTTTGGAGAAAAAACAAATTTACAGAGTTTTCCCTGACCCTTAATGTAGTTGGTCAGTTTGGTGTCAGAAGTCAGCTTCTTTAGTTTTGCACTGGAGCTACAAGGCTAATCTAGCTATCAAATACAGAAAGCATATACCTCATTAGTTGGTACATTGTTAGAAATAAAGGTTCTGTGCAGATACATTTTTCATTCATCAAGGCACAAACAATGTAAATGTACCCTCAAAAGGTACAACAGTAGTTTTAAAGTACCTTAAGTTTTTCCCCCCGAAGTTTCAAAGAAGCATTTCTCACATATCCCACACAAAGCTTGGAGATGTTCTGTTTTGCCAGATTTTTCTTCTTCCCAAATGCAATTCCAGCAATAACAAGACCCCATGCTCACTTCGGATTAGCTGCTGAGAGAGTCCAGCTTGTCCTGGCCTATCTTGGGATGGCCTCTCTTTGCTGAAACATCAGATATGTCCAGATTCTTCAGTATCAACTGTGCACCTTAAGTTTTTCCCCCCCAGATGAAAAAAAAGGATATATATTTGTACCTTTTCATAATCTAATATTTTAAAACAGAACAATAAAATAAGAGCCTGGAGACGAGATGGGGTGTGTGGAGTCAATACAACTTAAAAAAATATATATTCAAGGATTATGGTACAATTGTGTGCCCTGACTAAAGATACTGAGATGTACCCTTGAGGGTACCACCCCAGTGACAGTTTAGTACCTTTATTTCTGAGAGTACTGTGCATGCATAAATACACGTCCAAGCCACTCTGAGTCAAGTGTGTGACAGGTCAGCATGCACGGCACAATGCATTACGTTAGCTACTTTGAGTAATCTCAAACAGACTTGCTCATGTGGTTTGTGAAACAGTATGCCACATTGTTATCCAAAAACAGACAAAAGTACAGATGACTTCAGTCAGACAGTGTCAGAAACCACATACGGCTACATGAGATGATTTAACACTGTGTGGTCTAAGGCTGGAACAATTTCAATACAGTATTGAAAAGTCGAGTTTGAAACAATCTAATGTAAAACTATCACAGATATGCCTCTTGCTCTCTTCTGAGCATCTCTCATTTACCATCTTTCATCAACGACCAAAACTGATCACCTTGATGTATCCTATCACAGTAAGGTGGGTGGGATGGTGGGGCAGGTTTATATTATGCACATACCCACAGTCAAATGACTGGACTGAAGAGCTCATAGATTCTAGGGGTTGTGATTTTTGGGGGATACTTTGTTGCACAGCAGGTATTTAAAAAGTGATAACACTTTACACTCCCAGAAAAAAAAGGTCTGAAACTATCACTTGGGCAGTACCCCTCTTGTCACTGGGGTGGTACCTTCAAGGGTACGTCTCAGTACCTTTAGTCAGGGAACATAACTGTACCATAATCCATTGAAATGATATTTTCTTAACTGTACTGACTCCACACACCCCGTCTCGTCTCCAGGCTTTTTATTTTATTGTTCTGTTTTAAAACATTAGTTTATAAAAAAGGTACAAATATGTACTTTGTACCTGGAAAAACTTATTTAAGGTACACAATTGGACCTTAAAACCACTGTTGTACATTTGAGGGAACATTTACATTGTTTGTACACTGATGAATGAAAAATGTACCCGAACAGAACCTTTATTTCTAACAGTGTACTTGAACCCTGCTGCGTAACAGAGACATAAGTATGTCTTAAACACATCATATGCGATCCTGAGAAGTCACGACAGATTTTATTCAGTAATACAACAGTGTCATGTTACCATTACTGCTAACAGTCATGACAGAGAGCTTAATGTTAACAGCTGCTAATTTTGCTGAATGTACTTTTGTTAGCCTTAATGACACCAAACATGACATCAGTCTTGACAATTACTGGTTATAAACAGGTCATGACAACATATGACCTCTGCCATGACATGTTAATGGAAGCTTACGTCAAACATTACACAGCAAAGGATTACTGAAAAAGTTAGATTTGAGAATTATTTATTAATCTGAGCCAAATCAGTATCTGCAGTAATATCATTATTAATTAGAGCTCCACAGTATAAAACAGCCAACACAAAATACTGAAAACTGAATTTAACCTTGATCTCAGAATCGAAAATTGTACTAAACCATGAACCCTAGTGTGAATGAATTCTATACTCTGCATATATTAGCATATTAACATGGACAAAATGCACATATTCAGGCTCACATATAATAATGCACATATTTATGCTGTATTTTGTACCAAGACACCACTTTGTGTATTGTTACACGCCCTTGTGTGATCTGAGGCGAGTGTAAGGCATGCAGTTTGCATGACAGATACAAACTTCTATTACTTGTCAGCTACATTAGACTCGCAGCCACAGTGCAGAACTAAAGAAGCCAACTTTAGATTCCTGCTCTTCGCTAATCAGCTAAGATTGGAGCAGATGTGATCAACTCACTTAGCGCATTCAAGAGAACTCATCAGATAATTGTCAAGCTGAATCAGACGCGGCAGAGCGGAAAAGCACTGGACCATTGCTGGACTAGGCCATGGACTTCAGATATTAGGTTTCAGAGAAGCATTTCTCACATATCCCACACAAAGCTTGGAGATGTTCTGTTTTGCCAGTTTTTTTCTCTTCCCAGATGCATTCCAGCAATAACAAGACCCCATGCTCACTTCAGATTAGCTGCTTAGAGAGTCCAACTCAGCCAGTTTGCCATGTGTCCAGATATGTCCAGATTCCTCAATATGTGCTTCCCAGATTTAGTTACAAGTCACATTTGCTTATTTGTGGAGAGCAGCAGGAGATAGTTCTGGGTAATTGATTTTTTATATGGGGCTTCAGCCAAACCTACAAAAGGCGCAGAACACGTGTCCAGCTCATGCTTTCAGTTTAGCCTGCTTACATTTTTGTTTGTTACTTTACAAAACCACAGACTTCACAGGTGTTCATTCAAACGAGAGGCATTGCGGTTCTAATTACATGCAGTATGTGCCAAAAAGGGTTCTTTGGGTCCGGTTTTCATAAGGACCTTTTAATAAATGGTTCTTTAAATAACCACTTTTGTAAATGTGATGTGCGAGGAACCTTATAAAGTTCAGAGTTTCAAAGAACCACCACATAATGTAAAGGCTCTACATCTTTTAAAGTTTGTTTTTGTAAAACCAACCAAGTCAAGATTCAATTTATAGAGGTTTATATTCAATTTAATAGAGTCTGGACACTAGGCCACGATTATATCCTTCATAACTAGAAACACTGTTTTTTATACTTGGGTTTCTACTTCAAGAAACTGTAATTAGTTCATGAAGTACATTAAAAATAAACAGATGAAGTGAAACAGAGACTCACTATGTGAGTAAATATACTCAGTTTACATCAATTGCTAAACTCTTTTCCAAGAACAACTTCCTGAACATAATTACTGAACTTAAGTGGTGGCTGTAATCCTCCACCAACGCCCTCTGCATTACAGCAAAGCAAAAGAAAGGAAGTTGCATCATGGGGTGAGACAAAGTCATAATTAGCTGTCAGTCATTCATGATCCTCTTCTCTGACAACAACAGTGCTATGGAGACAAGATAAAAACAAAGGAGTCTTTGTATCGATGCATAAAATAGAGTAGGAGCTCTTCACACTGTATTACAGGTAAGAGAGAGAGAAACTTATCCCATCATGATAACAGCGACTTGTTTTCAGCACCATAATAATATGCAAACCATGTATACTGAAAATAGTTTAAATGGCACTAATGCTCACTGAAATGATCTCTCAACAGGTATTATGACTGACTTTGTTAATCATATTTATATTAAAAATGCAACTACATGTTTTAATAAATTTGAATTCAATCACCAGCACAACTACTGTTTACTGCTCAGATTAGAACTCTAAATGTGTTGCTCTGCCGTCTGTACCACGAAGCTGGGTTTCTTACATTGCCAACTAACTTTAAAGCATAGTTTGATCTAAGCTTACAATTGGGGGCTGAGGGTCATTAAAGGCTGAGCCTCTGACCCCACAGGGACAGCCTTCTGACAGAGATGGATCCCACCAGTCCTGTTAAGGTCACTTCCACCCCCCACAGTGACATTTGCGACATTAATCACATGACAAATGTCACTTTTCAGAGGAGGAAACTAATCCTACTACATAGATCTTAAAGTATGAATACCTCCAGTCGAATTTCTTTTTATTGATTTTCTAGGTGAGGGGGAAAAAAAAAAAGTCAACACATTCTACAGGGAACATGTGTAAATATGGCATTTTTCTGCTAATTTTAGTGCATAAATTCTATTTTTTTTTTATCTGCCTGACATCCTGGAAAACAAAGAAAACAATGTAGAAAGTGTGCCATAACTTTTGCACTGTTTTTTTTCTCCCAGTAAAAAAACAGTAACTGTGCATTAAAATGTGCAGAAGTGTGTTCCCTGTAGAGGATGTGCTCACTTATCCTCACTTAGAAAACCAACAAACCATGTCATTTCACCAGGGGTGTTTAAACAACTGTCTCTGACTGTAGTTAATAAGAATATGAAGCGATTATCACTCTTTGGGCTGGTTTCGTGGACAAGGCTTAAGCTTGGTCCTGGACTAAACAGCAAGCTCAGCAATATTTCATCAGTAATAATACCATTTATGTATGGTATATGGTGTAAAACTGCCTCTATAAGCTCTAACACATATACATGTACCTGCAAATTACATTAGATCAAGCAATCTAGATTTTTTTTTGTTATTACTTAATGATTTTTTTTTGTTTGTACAAATGGCTAGAAATTATAAATTAACACAATTAAGTGAACTTAACAATTAAATTATGCCTAGTCTTTTAGAATCCGAAATACGTACCTGGAAACCAGACAAATACATATAAACATCATGCTCAGTTGCTTAATATCAACATGAATCATCAGGCAAATGACCAACTAACTACTGACTTACCGAGAAGTCTAGTTTTACGGAACAGAACAGACCTGCATAACAAACGCATGCTCATCTGTGAGGAACTGTGTCTTACTGCAATACTGAAAGACCCTTAATTCGATCCCACATCAGCTCTGAAAAGAGGAACTATCATTCACCTTCCTAGCAGTGTCTTCAGCAAAGCATGCCAAGTCCAGCAAACCCAACACGCTTCCCCTTTCTGTGTTCACACATGCGCCACTGCAGCCGCAGGCGGCCTAATCTGACCCCTGCATGCGCCACCAACCAGGAAAAGGGAGTCAAAGTCATCAAAGCCTGAGAGCTGTACTTAAACATGCAAATAATGTCTTTGCACATCTTCGAAATGGTGCTTAACAGCATTAAATCTTACTTAAAACCCACAAAAGCACATATTTTAGGCTCACTTCAGGCCTTATGTGGTAAAGTCTGATCTAAAAATGTTGGCACATACACGCTTAACATGATACTATGGCAAAATGCTCATTTTCCACAATTTTCCCCAAATGCAGTCGATCACCTAAGACATGTTCAATTTCTGAACTTTGCTTTCTGTAGCTCTGCACTAGAGCTACAAGGCTGATGTGGTTTACAGGTCGGTATGCCAACTAGCACTGTGCAAACCACATACATACACCAAACTCTTGCCTCAAACAGTTCTGAGGTGTTTAAGACAAGTAATGTTGCAAAATGCTTAAAAAAAACAACAAAAAAAAACACAACAACAACAACAACATCTTAAACAGGTGATGCAATCATGTTTGGGTATAAAAGACGCATCCAGGAAAGGCGTAGGCCTTTAAGAGCAAGGATGTGATAAGCCTAGCCACTCTGCCAAAACAGTGTGTCAGCGAATAATCCAAGAGTTTAAGCACAAATTTCCTCAGTGAGGTACTATGCATCACAAAGGGTGAACGAATGCTTGCAATCTCATCAAAGGAATCAGGGAATCTGGAGAAATCTCTGTGTATAGGGCAGAAGCCTGTGACCTTCAATCCCTCAGATGATGCTGCATTAAAAACCTGCATGCTTCTGTGGATGATATCACCAGATGGGCTTGGAAAGTTTTTGGAAAGCCATTGTGAATAGTCACCGATCGTCACTGCATCCACAAATGCAAGTTAAGACTGTAGAATGCACAGCACAAGCCATATGTCAACAACATCCAGAAACACTGCTGACTTTTTTGGGCTCAAGCTCATCTGAAATGGACACTGAAAACGTATTTTGTGGTCTAATAAGTCAACCTTTCAGATTGTTTATGGAAATAAAGGGTGTTAAGTTCTCTAGGAAAAAGAAGAAATGGACCATCCAGACTGTTACCAGCCTAAAAGTTCGAAAGTTCAGAAGCTTAAATTACTTGTTAGCTACATTAGCCTCATACACTATATGGACAAAAGTATCGGGACACCTACACATCACACCCACAGGGGCTTTTATGACATCCCGTTCTAAATCCATAGGCAATAATATGGTGTTCGTCTCTCCTTTAAAGCTGGAACAGCTTCCACTCTTCAGGGAAGCTTTCTACAAGAGTTTCCCACAAGTCTGTGGGAAATTTTCCCCATTCATCCAGAAGAGCATTTGTAAGGTCACACGCTGATGTTGGATGAGAGGGCCTGGCAAGCAATCTCTGTTCTAGTTCATCCCAAAGGTGTTTGATGGGGTTGAGGTCAGGGCTCTGTGCAGTCCTGTCAAGTTGATCCACACCAAACTCACCCAGCCATGCCTTTATGGGTCTTGCTCTGTGCACTGGGGCTCAGTCATGCTGGAACAGAAAAGGGTCTTCCCCAAACTGTTCCCACAAAGTTGGAAGCATACAATTGTCCAAAATGTTTTGGTCTGCTGAAGCATTACCATTTCCCTTCACTGGAACTAAGGGGTCTCCGCCAAACCCTGAAAAACAAGCCCATAGCATCATCCCTCCTCCACCAAACTTTACAGTAGGTACAATGCAGTTAAGCACGTAACGTTCTCCTGGCATTCACCAAACTCAGACTCGTCCATCAGACTGCCAGATAGAGAGGCGTCCAACTGTTGGCAATAGGTGTGACTGTAACACCTAAACTCAATGGGTGTGCCCCAATACATTTGACTATATGGTGTAGCTCCAATGCACAACTAAAGAAGCAAACTTTGGACACTAAATACTGTCTTGGCTGATTAACTATATTTGGGATAAAGAGAAAATTCTGAAAAAAAATCTGAATTTTTTTTGATGAACTATTACATTAAGAGGACACTCTGACCCTCCTCGCTCATTGCTAGTATGCATTCTCTCTGCAGCCTCCGACCCAGCAGCATGAAGGCCCAGCTGTGACCACTCGATGGAATCTGGACTCCAGCAGAGAGAGTTAGAGAAACTTCAGCACTAGAATTTATAGCCCAGCAACTTACAAAGCCAGAGAGAGCTGCCTTCTTGTGCTATTAAGATTCCTCCCACAGATACAGTAAGACAGATGGGATAAGACAGCATAATTATGTCCAGGAGGCCCCAAGACTCAGATTTCAACAAGAGTTATAAAGTGTCTGCAAGTTGCTAATGTACTGCGTTGAGAGCTTTTACAGGAATGTTGTACCTTATAATGCATCATAAGCTGCACATTAATGCAAACATGATTTTTGTTGTGAACTGGGCCATCAGTATTAGGCCTGAGCGGATATGAAAATTGTGTGGATAATACTGTTACCAATTTAAAGAAAAATTCAAAAAGTGAACTGATAATATCAACTTAAAAAAAAAAAATCAGGTGATATTAATAGCCAATATTTTCATCGATGACGATAAAACTGTGATTCAACAGTTGATATTATCGGCCAATCACTATATTGGTCAAACTCTAGTCACTATTGATATTAGTAAGTGAGTAACCTACTGATTTCAATGATTAATTGTGTAAAGTCAAACAATCAATAGTTCTTCAAAGCTTCAAAAATATTTTTTGTGGAAAAAGAAGCTAGGAAGCCTTTAAAAAGATCATATGGCCCCAAATTCATATAAAATAATGCACCTTTAAGGCTTTATATCCTAATTTAAAATGGTGCAGGAACATCATGATACAACTGCCAACTAATCACTGCATATTAACTGAGAAGGTCATTTTTAATCAATATGTTTGAGTCCTCAAGTTCAACTGATTGACAGCTCTAGTTGTGAATTAATGTAAAGAAGGAAGGCTCTAGATATCTAAACAAGCACAATCACAAGCCTGGGCTTGTTTAGATGGCATGACAGAGTTTCTCAGAATAACAGCAGTCAGTTAGTCTGTTATTTCTCTGAGTGTGGGGGAGGTGATTTGGGAACGTTTCTCAGTAACAATAACAAGGCTCAGAACCCAGTAGGTCAACGTTTGCAGTCACTGTGTTTAGAAAAGACAAAATGAACGGTTTCACAAAGCGTGTACGAAAGCGCGTGCGAGCGTGTGCAATGACACAGCCACAAGGCACGAGAGGAAAATCCTGCGCTAGTGTCAGTGGGATCAAAAAATATCCCAGTGCTTCTGTGCTGAGACTACAATACAATCACAGATGTAGAACAAAAAGCTATTGTGTGGGAAAAGCTGCCCATCTCTGCTGTCATGTCAAAACTTTGAACTGACCAACAGAAACTGCTCCAAATGACTTAAAACAGAAACTTACTACATTAAAGTGCTTTAGATACATAAGTTTCAAACATATTAAGTCTGTACAAGTCTTTAAAATGGTTTTAGCAATCGTTCAATTTTTCCATTTTGGCTGAAGTGCCACTAAGGCTTTGTTGACAAACAACTACATGTTTACAGGCTTACTTTAGGTATACAGTCACTTTCAGTACATCAGATTATTGCAGGCATTTGAAAACAGAAAGAGACATAAGAACGTTTTTGCAGCCAAAAATAACCAATAACAAAAACTTTAAAAGTGAACTTATGATATTTCCCCATGAGGAAACGCAGATCCAGTTTAATGTGAAGTCACATTAATACAGCTGTCATAAGTGCTTTATTAAACTTGATAACTCAATTCAAAAGAAATACAACTTTCATTACAATTAAAACATCTGAAAGAATCAGCAAAGATTACTTGGCAATTTGCATAATGTTTATGCATGTTTTGAACTCTACTGTTTAACATTAAGACACAGAGCCTGACAGACCAGTTCATTATCCACTTCTCTTATCCAAATCTTCAAAAGGCTGTGTATGATTTGGTATTGGTCAGTATAAAGAGATTTTTATTGTCTGGCCTTTTTTAGACTCTGATGACTCCATCAGTCTGTAACTAATACAATAAAGCTCTAGGGTGACGTGATCAACGGCCAAGCACCCTTACAGTATGTGCTGATCTCCTCTCCCGTCACCCCATTCTTGCTCATTGCCTTAAGCTACAGAATTCTTTCTGCTCTCCTGCACGTAAAAGGAATGCTTTCCACCACACCTAAGCTCTGATCACATTTCCGATTTGATAAACGGCTGTCAGAAAGCGCCTGTTGTCTGAATATAACGCACAGATTAATCAAACGCACCAGACAGCTGATTGTGGGGATAACAATGTCGATGGAAAAAGTTCTGATGTGATTAGATAACCTACAGTAATGAGGTCTTGGCAAAAGTCCCACTTCACCCAACACGTGAGTGTAAAAAGGCTAAACAGAGCCAAGCCCGAGCTGAGAAGACCGAGGCACACAGTCTGTCAAAAGTTTGGGAACAGCTCGCCTTCTTTTGAAATTGGAAATTTGCCATGGTTGTGTTTTCATTAAAGGGGCATTCTGGCCTAAAACTAGAATTTAATATGCTATTTCTCACTTTATGTCGCATCCTGTAGTGCAGCATTTAATCCCTCAGCCTCATCAGTTTGACAGAATACACAACTTTGTATCTATTTTGTGTTTTCATCCATCAATGTTTTCTCACCACAGCATCCAGTCTAGACAGACAACGGTCACTTACCATTGTTGGCGTGTCTGACGCAGTCCAGAAAGACAGCGTTCCACTTCTGCTGCTCCTTCTCTGAGGCCACGCAGAAGTAGTGATGGCGCGCATATGGGTGCCACAGAATGAGTGGGAACTGTGTCGCACATTTCAGGAAGGGAGAGCTGCCCACTTTAGCTTTCACACCTGGAAAACACATACACACAAACCTGTATGAGCAAGTGACCAAGCAGATCTGTCGCCAGATGTGCTATGAATCATCATCCTTTACCATAAGAAAGTGGCCTGTCACCACAGCTGCAGACACTATAGAATGATTAAAGGGCCTTCCTGTGAACTCTGCATATGGTACACAACATAAGCAAAGCTACTTACCAACCCTTAGAAGTCCAAAGTCTACATCTTGAGTTTTACACCGCAGTTACAAGGCTAATGAAGCTAATAAGTAATAGAAGCTTTTGTACACTAATAGGCATTGTGCAATGGAAGCACTGTACATACCTAAATCATCACATATAGGGATGCATCGATATCAATACTGATACTGGGGCGATACCATGCTCATTTGGTCGTACTCTTAATACCAACATTCCGATACCCACTGATACCTGTGACGTGTGTAAGCTGCCGCGCTAATTAACAAACGAGTTACGCTGCAGTGATGGAGGATCTGTTCGTAAAGACAGTGTTACTGACACTGTGGAGGTCGGATACAAAGTTTCTGGTCACTTTAAACTATTCGCCTTGACAAATTCACGCCAAACCTACAGTGTGCGATTTTAGCCTGTTTATAAACACACAATCATAACCGCTTCCCCAATACGGTGAACCGTTGGTCAGGCAGACAGAGGCAAAAAGTCACATTTTCTACCAAAGTCCATATATGCCAACTTTACTCTGGTTGACTGAATATAATAGGGAGGTACAAATGTTAATACTGTGATTTTTTTGTAAAATATGCTGTAGAGAGACAGCAGAGTTTGTATCCATCACCACCTGGCTTTTAGCTTCAGTGCTCAGTGTTAGCTGCACTGCTCGGTTTCTCTTTGCTCAGTACTCTGTGCACAGTGTGTTAGTTTCAATGAAACAGCTTTGAAACTGTCCACAGATAGAGCGTTTCATGAAGCATGGACAGAGCGTTTTCATACAGTCTGAGTATATAAATTGTAGGCTCTGTCCGAACATGATGGTCTGTTCAAACTTACAGTGTGAGACACCAAAGAACAAGATTTCTAAAATCACACAGTGCATGTCTGGTTTTAGAGGACATTCAACTACAGCTTAACCAGCCAAACAAAAGACTTCAGACGTAAAACTCCACAAGTGAGTTTAGATGTTGAGACAGACAGATCAGGACTCAAACCTATGAAACGTGCTTTATTTACAGCTGTACAGAAGCACTTTTCTATCGTGGACCCAAATATGCTCTTCTCCACTGTAGCACTACTGAATAATGCAGCATAGCGAGCTAATGCACGTCATTTAAAATCAGCTAGATGTGAATGATGTAACGGTTAAGCCACACTGCACTCGTTTACACTAAAAACTACTCAATTTGAAGTAGGTTACTCAGTACAGTAGCAGACTTTGTATCAGCGAGCACTAAAAATATGTACTCATACTGAAAACAATGGTAGTGATGCAGCCTTGATCACACACTTACCTCAAACCACATCTAGTAATCTCAAATAAACCTGCTTATATCATTTCTGACACTGTATGATTCAATGTTATCTATGAACACTGACCAAAGTATTTTGCATAACTAAAAACAGAAGCAGCTGCTATCTTGAACTCTGAATTTCAGCTCCAGTGCAAAACTAGAGAAGCAAACCTTTTATCTTTGCTAATGGACCAGATTTGGGGTGGGGAGGGGGGGGACCTGTAAATCTGATATTTTGGCAAGGTATTACTACTTTTTGCCCCCCCACTATTTCTTTCTTTTTCACCCTCCCTCTCCATCCCTCCATTTCTCCACCCCATTCCAGTGCTCACCTGGGAGGCTGGATTCAAGAAGTTCCAGGTATTTCTCCATGGATGTCAGCACTCTATAACCAGCACAGTTGATTGTTCCTTTGGGTTGGAGACCTCGATCATGAGCCTAATTGGAAACAGATGTGTATACAGTTATGGACTGTAGTTAAACAGACACTGATATTCCAGACCTCATACTTTTACTTTAACATACTGTTATGTATAATGTATTATGATAATAAACTGCCATAATTTTTCACACTCTGTTCCAAATGTAGATCCAATAAGTTGTTTCACACATTCTTAAAAATGACGGTTCTTAAATTGTTCCAGACTGGGACATAATACTTAATACAAAATAAATAATAACACAAAAATACTTCATTGGTGCTGAACATTTACATTATGTGGAGGTTCTTTACATTTTTAAAAATAGTTCTTTAAAGAACCATCAACTGAATGGGCCTTTAGGGAAACCAAAGGTGTTTCTTCCATATATGCCTTTTTGGCACCTATATTTTTTAAAGGCATTCCAGCCTTAAAGGCCCAGCACAATATATTTGTCCTCCTTACTCAAAAATGTTATATTAGCAAGAAGTTTGTGATTATCTCCATATTTCTGCTTCAGTCCAACATCTGGGCACTGCAGAGTTTTTTTATTTTATTTTTTTTATTTTGGCACTGGAACCCCACAAAAAAGGAAGATAGCATGCTAGTATAATGTTCATCCAGCTTGTATTCAGATCATTTTGGAGTTATACATTTACAGTTAACAATATGAGGCTGAAGCTGGCTTCCTATTCACCGGCTTCTTGTTCGAATTTTTCCGTTCCACCTTAAATGGTGCAGCTGTTGTTATAATGCCGGCTACACCACTTAAGGTGGAATGGGAAAATTCAAACAAGAAGCTGGCGAATTAGAAGCTGACTTCAACTTCGTGTTAACATAGTTGAAATGCAAAAGCTTCGATTAGCTGGCTAACAAACAAAATTCTAAGGTGTAGGCGCCTCAGTACAGCGCAGGCTGGAAATCGGACCATATCAACGCAGCCTCGCTTGTATGAACCTGAAGAGGGAGATTCTGGACAAGAACCAAAAAGGGTTCTTCTATTGTTACAAGCTTGACATCGTAACAATAGAAGAACACTTTAAGATGCTTCATAGAACCTTTTTCAAAAAGGCTCCATATACAACCATACACAGCACATTCACCATCAATCTGAAGAACCTTTCACAATGCAAAGAATCCTTTAATCATGCAAAGGGTTCTTTGAGTTTTCATGGTTCTATATAGAAACATTTTCTTTACTAATGAACCCTTGAAGAAGCATTATTTTTAAGCAATTCACTGCAATGATGAAGCCAGTTAAGACGGTCATACACCTAAAGTATTAAGTTACACCTTCAAGATCAATTATCATCAAATGAGGGTTTTTCTAGCCTGTAAACCAGAAAATCTCACTCTGCAGAGTCACTGCAGGATGTGAGCAAGCATGTTTACAACAGATGCAGTGACGGAGTACATTTTTATTTTGGCTGGAGTGCCCCTTAAGAGTGAGTCTGGATGTTGTAGGGGTCTAACACTTAATGACCAAGTTAAATTGTCTGGTCACGTTAATTAATAAGCGTTATTGTTCTCACCACCTACCGAAAGACTCATTAAAGTTCAAAAAGTTCTCACCTGATTGCTTTCATAGTAGCTGATGTTGTAGGTGTCTGGAACGAAGAGAAAACGACTCCGCCATTTTTTGTTTTCCTCCAAGTACTGGTAGAGTGAGCCTGAGAAGATAGACTTGTTCTCAAGCGGCACCTAGAAACATCGCAAAGACAAAATAAGAACCGAAATCAATCACAAGACACATCCTGTTCCAGCTCAGAATAAGAGAAGACTGATATTTACTCCTTTGGCTTCTAGAGGATCATTTTCCCAAATTATACTCTAAGCAGAGATGTTTGCACTGGAAGTACTTTAGGTCAGTGTTGTGTTTACTTAAACATCTACTCAACCACAGATGGTGCGTGTGTGAGCACAGTCATGAGATGAAAGACTCTAAGAGGAATGTGCACCAACAAACACACAAAAATCTGCCTAAACTGAACAAAATGAACTAATGCAATCTTTACTGCAGCATTAGAGACAACAGAGAGTACAAACAGTTCACATTAAGAGAGGTGCAGTAAACCTAAAGCACTCAAACAAATGACATTCAAAGTTCAGTCAAATAAAACCTCTTATACTCAACTACGTTACAAAGAACTGGTTTAGAGACAACCAGTCAATGCTATTTCAAATGATTGCTGTCATGAAGGTTTGTTGAAGCAGAGTAGTAAATAATCAATGGAGAAGAAAAGACAAGAAGAAAGGACATAGCAAAAAACCTGAAGCTTGGTAAATGAAAGCATCTTCCATGCAAGATTAATATTTCATAAAATGAAATGATTGTATAATTAATACTAATCATTTTTTTCTCTTATAGCTACACTAAGTTTTGGAGATTTGAAGACCTCTCTGGTGGAAATGTGAAGAACATTCTGTCTTGTACTTTGTGCGTCAGAATTATTTGGATGTATCTGAGACCTCAGCATTGCGCTTGACCTTCTTTTTGAGTCTGTGTATGAGATTTTAATACATAAAGACACGTAAAAGGAAAACGTCTGTGAAATCTGACCCTATGCCTCTGATTTAGATTATCATTTCAGACTATTAGATAAACATATGATTTATTGGAGATACAGATATTTGTAGATATTCAAGACACACAAACACACCACCCATTTGATTTATCCTTTCAAATATGTTGCACATAGAACCTTTAGATGGCTGCAGTGGCCTTTCCACGTGTCTCTAACTAGACTAACATTTTTAACTTTAACTTTTTAACATCTGACCAAAGCATAACCTGTAGGCCATACTGCCATAGTTCAGACAACTCATTGATCCTTAATATGAGAATGTATAAAGTTAAAGAGAAGCTCATTTGCTTATCAAAAGTCTAAATTTATTATTTGACTGTTTACACATTCATTGTTATTTGAACTTTTGAAAATTCTGAAGCATTTCTTACTGCATTTAAGATGTTTTCACTTGCCAACAGGGATGGAAATGATTAAACAATTAACCACAAAACAAAACAACTGATCCACCAATGCTGTTGTCTTATTTTTTTTATTTATGACAAAAACAACATTTTCTACTTAAATAAGCAGGTTTATCATTCAAACTGAGGAATGTTTTTAAATTGCATGCATGAGGGTGCAAAAGGCATTTGGCTGTGCTAGATAAGGCTACTAAAAAAAAAAGAGCATGCAGCTAAAAACGGTGGTGTTCAGGAGCCCTTTTGGAGTGGAGGACCGATGTACTGTATCAAAAACAAACATCTGCATGTGATCAGACAGATATTGTGTTTTTGAGAGAAAGTGTGATGCACGGAGGTTTGAGGGAATCACACATGGGAGTGCAGAATTACAGAGAAGAATGTTTTAGATGGTAACAGCTTTCAGGACCTACTGAGGCTTTTGAGACTCAAAGTTATCTGTGGTCTTGGCATTTATGATCATTTTTAAATTAGATGAGTAATGGTCATATAGGCGGCACGGTGGCGCAGTGGGTAGCGCTGTCGCCTCACAGCAAGAATGGCCTGGGTTAGATTCCCGGCCGGGCGACCAGGGTCCTTTCTGTGTGGAGTTTGCATGTTCTCCCCGTGTCTGCGTGGGTTTCCTCCCACGGTCCAAAAACATGCCGTCAGGCCAATTGGACATGCTAAATTGCCCCTAGGTGTGTGTGTGAATGTGTATGTCTGTCTGTCTGCCCTGCAATGGACTGGCGACCTGTCCAGGGTGTGTCCTGCCTTCCGCCCAATGACTGCTGGGATAGGCTCCAGCACCCCACCGCGACCCGGAAGGATAAGCGGTTTAGATGATGGATGGATGGATGGTCATATAATCATGAAAACAGTTTCCAGCCCATTGGTTTTTATACACACCGCCTTAAACGATCCATATTTTGGTACGTTAACACAGAATTCAGCTCATGTGCGAGTTCATAAGTGTTTGTATATCAAGTATTTTGCAATGACTTTGAACGCAGCTCAGCCAATCAGATTTCAGAGCCAGAAATACAAGTTTAGAACCGACATTTTAATGGGTCGTGTCCTTGATTTTACGCTTGCTGGTTAATGAATAACTGCTGACTAATGAGAGCTGGTTACTGGTCAAACACATTTGCGTTTCTATTTGGCAAGATCTGATTTTTTGGAGTGCAGAACTCTTACCTTGCGGTGCAGCAGCTGAGGTTGAGGCCCGCCTCCTCCCTCCACATCATAACGAACTTTATTAAAGAGAGCCACGACATACTGCTGCTCGTACAGCCGTCCGAACTCCCCCATCACCTCACCCGTCCGCACTGCAGGACAGAACACGCAACAGGAGACACGGGTCAACACAGACCACAGAGAGAAAGAAAAACACAGAGATGCAACACATAGATGTATAAAACATACAGAGCCCATTAAATGTTTGGGGACACTTTTGCTTTTCTAATTGCTTTTAATACAAGCTTGATTTTTTCTTCTGACAACTTGCAATAATTTTACATATTAAATATAAGACAAAGAGCACATTTTATCTCACTGTTACGATGTCAGCACTCATAAGCATTCAAATCTTTGAGGTGATTAAACCGCTTTTGGGTTGAAAGAGTTCCCATAAGCACTGATAATAACAGTTTGGAAAAGAACAGAACTGTCAAATCATTTTACAGGCAAAACCTGCTCTTCACACCGAGAAAGGTATTTTGATGAACATGAAGCTGAGAGTTGAAGCTAAATATACTCAACATTCAACACTTGCAATTCATTAACAAAACTACGGAGTCCTGCTGGTGATAACCTGTATAGACAAAAATAACGAGATCTTAATGCACGCTCACAATTTAGTAAGGAGTGGGAATGAGATAATTAAGCCTTGACCACAGCTTAATAAGGCAAGATCTCGTTCTCACGCCTTACTAAGTCATGGCCATGCAATAACATCTCGTTCTCACACGTTAATGCAGCGTGGCCACGCATTATTTTCACTTATATGGGATGTCACAAGTACGGCTCCATACAAAACAAACATGTTTAAACAAACGTGTGATATTTACACCAATAAACTGCAACATTCTTCTACTTCAGTGCATCAAAGTGCAGGAGTCGACCAAGCAGCAATTTGTGCTTTCTCTTACCTGCAAACGAGGCCCTGTTTTAGCTTAGAAAGCACAATACTATACTGATAATAAAGAAAGAAGGAGATGATGCTGCTGTGAACCCAAACTAAGCTCTTTACTTGGAAAACACACACACAACATGCAGGGTGTAGGTGCCACAGCTCTCAGCAGGCTAAACTCCACAAATACGACTATCAAACTATCTCTCTCAAAAACGTTATCCAAAATATAAAATATAGACTTTTTTCCTCCAGATAGGAAGGTAGTTTAGGTAGTGTTCCAGGTAGTTTAGCCTGTTTAAAGCATGTTGCTTTGAAATGACCTATGTTGCAATAAACTATTACTAAAAGTAATTTGACCGATTTCAGTTTATGCCTGAGAAATATTAGCAGAAGTCTTTTAGGAATCAAATCAAATCAAATTTATTTGTATAGCGCTTTTTACAACTGATGTTGTCACAAAGCAGCTTCACAGAAATCCGTTTAGAACAACGTTTCAACATGGAATCATTTTAATGCATGATAATATTCCTTAATGACGCTTAAATCAGTGTGAATAAACAAATTAACTGTTCAGTGTAACGAATCGTTCTCAGTTTACAAAAAGCACTTTTGAATTCAACAGAAAAGCAACGAATCATGAATTGAAATTGATTTGCTTGCTTATTCAGCCTTATTTCGCAACATTATACATAGTTTACTGTAACGCCACCTGATACGATCAACTTTAACAAGAATACTGTAGTGATGTGTTATGTTAATGTTATGGACAAACTGACTCTACAAAGTTACTACAGTATGTCAGAGAAATGAAAAGCACTTTACACCCTGCTCCTTTGTAATGAGCAGCTTTAGTGTATCGGCACAGAGTAAAAGATTAACAGTAATTTACACTCTGCTCTTTGTGCTTTATCAAAAGCAGCAGATTGCAGTGTTTGAGCTGCACTGCTCTGGGCCTTCACACGCATGACTGTGTGACTGTACCAACATCAGAGCTGGCATGGGAACAACACTGTGCCTTTATTAACCTGTTTGTGTTCTTGAAAAGGCCAAATTTCAAAAGATTCATGTTGGAGCAGTTCCAGGGCAGTATATTAGGGCCTCAACTGTGAAACATATTTTGAAGGGTGTGGGGTCTGGTGGGCATCCAGCAGGGGGGAGAAAATTCTGGCCCATTTGTTTAGAAAGCATTTAGTAAGAGAGCATGATTAATGTGAGCGAGAGTGAGCGAGAGTGAGCGAGAGTGAGCGAGTAAGAGCATGAGAAAATGCTGTGATGAGCCCAAAACAGTTCACTGCAAGCAGCCCCACCCACAAGATAAATTAACCATGACCTCTACCAGTTAAACGATTCAAATGAACTCAACCACAGCATAAAACAGTTTTATTTAGTAACTTTAAAGGGTGTGGTGATAATAATAATAATAATAATAATAATAATAATAAGGCAATGCAAACCTATGATATGACATTGTGGAGAATGGACATTCTGTTAATTATGGGAGTGTGCGTTCCGACTAATTTTAATATTTGAATATCTGCTCGTTAATGAAATGACACTGCAGGGTAGGAAATAAGTACAAAAATTAATATGTGGGCTTATTCTTTTAGGTGACTGGTCAGGTGTAAATAAATAAATAAATAAATAAATAGATAAATAAATAAAACAAACAAACAAACAAACAAACAAACAAACAAACAATCACTAGAACAAAAGTTTAGCACCAAGCAGAGGAATAAATTTGAAAACATGGTGTTATTATCAAAAAACCAAACACATCCTTTGTTTTCATGTTGGATGAGTAACAGAGACTGTCTCTTCAGATCGGAGCTAAAACTACAGCTAAGTGGTAACTTGGTAACAAACACTGGATGCTGAAGAGAACTTGTCTTACACAAGGTGTTTCCCCTGAGTGGACAATATGCCAACATGTAGTTTTCCAGAGAAATATCGATCCACTGTTCCTGGACCTAGCTAACATGAGCCAGGATAGCTAGTCCAGCTAGCAACAAAGAGACACTACGTCTGCCTGATCATTTTTTAAACAATTATCTGCCAATGCTAATACAAATATGATATCATCATGCACTGATTACCCACCCACACTCCTAAAAAAAAAGATAGTGCCTCAATGTTTCTTTAGTAAAGAAAATGGTTCTGTATAGAACCAGGAACACTCAAAGAACCTTTTTGCATGATTAAAGGATTTGTTGCATTATTAAAGGGTTCTTCAGATTGATGGAAAATGTGCATGGATGTGCTATAGATGGTTCTGTATAGAATCTTTTTAAAAAGGGTTCTATATAGCACCCAAAAGGGTTCTTCTACTGTTACACGCTTGACATCATAACGGTAGAGGAACCCTTTTCTGGTGCTATATAGAACCCTTTTCAAAAACAATCTATGTAGAACCATCTATAGCACATACTCCAACAATCTGAAGAACGCTTCATGATGCAAAGAACACTTTAAATCATGCAAAGCGTTCTTTGAGTGTTCACGGTGCTATTATAGAACCTTTTCTTTACTAGAGAACTGTTGAAGCACCATCTAATTCTATTGCTCAAAGACTTATACTTTTAGTGTTGGTCATCAAAAAAATCTTTTGGAGCCATTAATGGACAACAAGCAGACCTCATGTCTAAAGCAGCTTTTCAAAAGTCCAACACATTTCTTGTCAAAATTATATAAATGTTATGAAAATAGAAAAGATGAAAAAAAGCCTGATCTGTGACCGTAATCACCTACTGGCCATTTGGAGAGAGCTCTGCTGCCCCACCCACAGCCTGACCGTACTTAGTGAAAGGCCTCCAGCGTCACATACAGGACTGATCATTATCATGTTATCAAGAAACTGGAAGAATTAGAACACAAAATGAAGATGTTGACTGGCAGGACTAATACTGACCCTCTACAATATGAGCCACAGTGGATGCAATATTTGCCTATTATTTTCAGTGTTTCTAATAGATGCAAATAATGTAGTCGTGCAGTATCATTTTTAAGACCAAAAACAGACACATAAAACCAAATGTTTTCCAAATGTTGCCATCAAATTTCAGCTCTCAATTTTTCTGTGGTATACACACTATTCAGTCTGAGATATGCGCCAAACACATATAAAGCAAAGCCACAGGAAAGATGGATTCCACTTTCAGAGCCCATCTGCTCCACACCACACTAATGAAACGTCTCTCTGGCTTGGAGAAAATCACGAGCGAGCCGTTATATTTCCTCCATAAGGCTGCAGTGTATAATTAACTGAACTGCTAAATCCATTTAGAAGTCATCCAGCACTAAAGAGAGGTGGATATGAGGGAGGGAGGTTGACAAAGTTCACACGGATCATTTCTTCCCTTCAGTCTTGCCATAGTGTTGCTTCTTAATAGGCCTGGAGAACAGCACACTCATAAAGCTGCTTGTGCTATTGCAGAATCACTAAGTGTACACTTGTGAAAGAGTTATTGGACTGTCTGTTTGTGCAAGCTGCATAAATAAAATAATCGTCAAATAATGTTGATTTACAATGACAGCAGGCATGAGGCAGCTTCTCTTAGAGAGGTGCACAGCCAATGCTTTTTGCCAATTTATAGAAAAATGTAAATATCATTATTGGCCCAATATTACATTTACAACCAAAAATAACAACCAATGACTTGGCGATTTACTAATCTGTGCTCTTTCTAATGCAACTTACGCACAGTCACAAGTAAAATGGCTAGCACAGTGGATAACACTGTCTCCCCATCCAGGCAGGAATGCCATAAGAGTCCATGGGTTAAACATATAGTGCTATAGTCAGCCACCACTGCACACTGCTCTGGATAAAAGCATCTGCTAAATACATAAAATGTATTGCCCCCTATTTTGAGCTCTGCCTTCTCAAGACTTTAGACTGGTGTAAAATTGGTTCCCACCCTAATAAGTGGATGTTTCCACCCACAGCTAGCCCGGAATGTCTTATGGTTGTCAGCAGATATGTTCGCTACAGTGGAGATGTCTGAATCCGTGAGACTGTCACGGCTAATCAACCATCCATCAATGGTTCATCCATGAATTCCAGTGTGAATTTGGAAAAAGAGCAGTTGTCAGTGTATGCACCCACAAGAAGGTGTTCATGACCATCATCATCATCATCATCATCATCCTCCATCATCATAATCATCAAGCCAGAAATTCAATATAAATGCATCCCATATAACAGCTACTGAAGCATGTGCTGAAATAACACAGAGTAATTATTTAGTAGCTTCCTATTTCACAAGGAGGCCTAATGTAGATTCTGTGGACAAATACCTGAACAAATATGTGAACAGAAAAAAGATGAGTGTTCTTGTTTTCATCTGATCTGCTCTTCTCAGATAAGATCACAGGATTTCTCAAGGAACAAAAAAAAAAAATCAGGGTAAATATTTTGTCTGAATATGTTGAATGTTTCTTTAATGAACCTCTTGTACATAAAAAAAGAAAATGTCAACACAACACAATTACTGTCATTCAGGTCACATTTCCATGTGGAACCAATCGACACATACGAATCAAGTAAATTCAAAGCAGTCAATATTTTTCTTTAAAGAACATTTTCAAAAAATGGTTCTATACAGCGCCAAAGATGGTTCTGCTCCTGTTCCAAGTCTTAGAATCTTCTGTGGTACTATATAGGACCCTTTACACAAAGAGTGAAGCTAGATTTGAATACACTGGAAATCTCACCCATATATGGCTTTGAATTCTATCCTCGCGTACAGGCAGAGGAAGTAGAAGAAAACGCATCTGGAGGAGCGAAACGGTCATCGCTGTGTCACCGTTTGCACACATTCATCTTAAACAAACATCCTGAGTGAGTACTGAGCACTAACATCCAACTCCCAAGCCAAATCATGGACTCCGTATGCGCAGAGCACGCGCAACCACACGCGCAACCACACACGCAACCACACACGCAACCACACACGCAACCACACACGCAACCACACACGCAACCACACTGAAGACCCTTCACATTAGCTAAATGTAAACCAAATACAACAGCGTTATCACGTAGCTTATCATCTCCATTTTTCCTTCATACAGTAGCATCAGAGCCAAGCACAACAGCTCTATCACACAGTCTGGCTGTTCATGGCGTCTGATGAGCTCTGAGCTCTGTAAGGGTTGGCTGAGAATAAAACCAGGCCAGTGTGTTATTCCACCCAGGGCTCAGTGTTTCAGAGGGGCTTTTAAAACACGCCTCTCAACAGTGTTGCTTTAATAGCACATGATGGAGGGCTTCACTGACAGCACCAGTCAAACACTCAGTACCACCAGCACGGTGGATGAGGGAGGATTTGTTTATAGGGGGATTCCACTACATGTACAAGGTTCAAGATCAGTTCAGAATGAAAGAATGAGGGGAGAGAGAGAGAGACAGAGAGACAGAGAGAGAGAGAGAGAGAGAGAGAGAGAGGAGAGAGAGAGAGAGAGAGAGAGAGAGAGAGAGAGAGATGGAAAATGAGAGTGAAAGAAAGAGGGAAAGAAAGAATGAAAGCAAAGAAATAAAAAAAAGAGAAGGGGAGAATGAAAGGAGAGAGAGAGAGAGATAGATATAAAGAGAGAGCAAAAGAATGAAGGGAGATAAAGAAAGAATGGGAGCAAATAAAAAGAGAGAAGGAGAGAGAGAAAATGAAAAGAGGAGAGAGAGACAGAGATGGAGAATTAAAGAATGAGGAGAGGGAGAGTGAGAGAAAGAAAGAATGAGAGCAAAGAAATACAAAGAAAAGAGAGAAGGAGAGAGAGGGAAAGAGAGAAGAAAGAAGAGAGAGAGAGAGAGAGAGAGAGAGAGGAGTAAAAAAAAAGAGAGAGAGAGAGAGAGAGAGGAGTAAAAAGAGAGAGAGGGAGAACAAAAGAATGAAGGGAGAGAGAAAAAAGGAGAGAAAAAAGAGGAGAGAGAGAGAGAGAGAGAGAGAGAGAGAGAGAGAGAGAGAGAGAGAGAGAGAGAGAGAGAGAGAGAGAGAGAGAGGAGAAAGAAAGAAAGAAAGAAAGAAAGAAAGAAAGAGAAGAGAAGAGAAGAGAGAGAGAGAGAGAGAACGAAAGAAAGGGAGAGAGAGAGAGAGAGAGAGAGAGAGAGAGGAGAGAGAGAGAGAGAGAGAGAGAGAGAGAGAGAACGAAAGAAAGGAAGAAAGGAGAGAGAGAGAGAGAGAGAGAGAGAGAGAGAGAGAGAGAGAGAGAGAGAGAGAGAGAGAGAGAGAGAGAGAGAGAGAGAGAGAGAAAGAGAGAATGAATGAAAAAAAGGAAAGAACCGAGAGAAAGAGAGACTAGCATTAAAGTTGCATGTCTCTGCTGCCGAGAGAACAAAAGCTGGAAATGTGTGAGTGGGTTAAAGCGCCTGACTCCTGGACGCTGCAGGAGAAAGCTTAGTTTGCTCTACAGGACCATCTTCTACACCAAAATCCTCTTTCACAACCAGCCTACATCAACACCCTCACACACCACTCCAGCCTGTTTTAATACATTAGGGCAGAATGAGACAACAGCCACCAGAAATCCAGGTCATCATGAAGGACTGATCACTTAAAGAACGACGCTGCAGGCTAAGAGCAAAAGAAGGGCAGTTACACAGTTACAGCTTAGTATAAACTTATTGTTGAGCAATAATGAACATTAAAAATACAGGGAGTACAGAGCCTCAGGAGTGGGAGAGACTACAAGACTGTCTGTGTGTGTGTGTGTGTGTGTGTGTGTGTGTGTGAGAGAGTGTGAGTCACACACTGACGGAGTTTCATGTGATACTTGTGAGACTTTGTGACGCTCTGTGTTCTTCTCTAACCTTGTTAACCGTTGAGAGGGACATCATGATAGAAGTAGCTGCCATTAAAAAAAGTCAGAGTTACACAGTGTGGACTGTCATAAACACAGGTGCTGCCATGTTACAAGGTGTTGTGCATTACCGTGATTACTCAAGCCTAATTACTCTATTCAATAAATAATAATTAAAAAAAATATCAGCGATTAAAAATCAACACTCTTAATGAACTGTAGTGGATATTTAGCAATTTGCATGATAAACATTTTAAACAGGGATGCAAACACATGATCAGTGATGGGCCAACGTGTCACAACAGCGACACGATCACTGAATTAACCCCTTCAACTCCTTGACACCACCGGTGGTTCCAAAACGCACTTCGTCATATTCTTCATAACTTTCATATTTCATAAGCTACATTCAAAAAGTAGGTGTCATATGAGAGCTGTAACTTCTTCTTTCCAGTCAAATAGATGGGTGATGTAATTTTAAACCCTTATAATAAAAGAAGCTGAACTCACAATCTTTTTTTTTTTCTACTGAAAGTCGACCCATTTATCCACAAATCTGGGCTATAAACTATAAACAGATGGCGTCTCTTCAGTGATCTGCACTGTAAAAATTATTTTTATAAAATAACACAAAGAGCGTCTAAGATTTTTGGCTTTCAGCAGTAAATTTTAAGCATATAGCAATATGTGCATGATCACAAAACACGTTCTGTTAATTTGAAGGGAGCTTTTACCAAACAAATAAATAAATAAATGAAATAAAAATGTACATTTATTTTGTGCAATTACTGAATAATTTGCCTTACGATTTGGTCGTGTAAATTCAGATGGACAAACCAAAATATACCGTGGTGAATAAAAGTAAATGGCAGATTATTTCATTAAATTATGTAACTTTTAGTGATTACTTATTATAATAGTGACATCTTCCAGAGTCATTTCCAGTGGCTCTACTGGTTAAGATGCAGAAAATTGCCATAAGGTTTAAAAACCATCCACATAATGTTAAAGTTCGGTATGTATCTAAGGACTCTTCACAGAACCTTTACATTATATGGAGGTTCTTTAAACGTTTAAAAAGGTTCTTCCCACTTTCACAACGTTTTTCTTTACCATTGTACAAAGAACCCTTTCTTTTTAAAAGCGTACAACAACCAACATGGTGACTCTTGTTGCTTCTACCATCGTGCCAGTCTCAGCACATCTCCTGTCAAATTTATACAAATGCTATGAAAATAGAAAAAAGCTAACAGCCTGACAGCAACTGCAACCACCCACTAAAGAGCTCTGCACACACCCACTCCACACCCAGAACTCTTAGCAGTGACTAACATCTCCTTTTCAGAGATTTTTAACCTGAATGCTCCGCAGATTAAGAAACTCTGAGCTGTGGCTGCTCTGGCTGAATGCAGTTTCTCTCTCAAGAACAGAGGCAGAGCCAACAAGGACAACATGCATGTTCTGTTAGACTCATTTACAGCACTGAGCTCCTGGGGGAGATCTGCTCTTTCTGCAAGCAGGAAACCCCAAATTATGTTTCAGGCTTTCACCAAAGCATCTTCATGTTTGCCCAGATGCTCAGTAACTGCTGCCTGGTCTGAAATTACATGAGAGCACGGTCATCATATCTAGCAGGAGCACAACACACAAAATTCATTATTAGACTGGATGCAATACATTGCTGCCTCGATTCATACAGTTGTCAATTACAGTGGCTGAAAATGTTGAAGCCACATTAGAATCTGAAGCAAAATGCAGCCGTTTCTGCCATTTTATTCATTATTAAGGCCAATGCTGTTGTTGAAATTCAGTGATTTTTATTTAGTATCTCATAATATTGAACGAGAAAACACATGAACAGGAATACACATCATACATTAGTCAGGCTTTATCATTACTCTGATTAAACAAATCAATAATAAGCGCTTACTGATCTGAATGGGCTTGCTGAATAACGCGCGAACACGGGTTATTCAACAAGAAATTAAGCCACGTGAATCTTTTATACAGTGATAGAAAACACTGCAGCACAATGAAAGCTCCGGTTCTACACACTGACACTGATGAAATGACTTCACTGTTGTCAAAACTGACCTGCACACAATGTAACTCCTCCTCCAGGAGACTTAAATGAGCAGTTTTCCTCCTCTTTTTGGGCCTGGTACCAGGCTCACTGGCTTCAGATGTTAATGTGGTTAATATGCTGCTGTTTACAGTTTCAGTTTATTAGCATGTTCAACATTCTAAAAGCACAATATGTGAAACAGTGTCCTAATCTAAAACTCCAGAAGCTAAAACAGTCACACGCACAAGTTTTAACCCCCCCAGTCAAACTGTGTGTTTCGTTGATGTTCTACGTGACAATAAATCTACTTTCTTGCATTGTTTAACATATTGGGAAAAAATAAAGCATACTAAATAATCATTGTATATGCCATATTTTATTTTCTCCCTAATGTTAAATTCAGCAAATAAACAATGAAACAATGCATTAAAATGTGCAGAAGGGAGTCTCTGTAGAGCAGAGGTGCACAACTCTGTGTCAATTCAACTCATCTGTTAATTGTCAGGTTTAGATGGTGTGTTTGAGTAAGAGAACTGAAAGCTTTGCAGGACGTGTTCACTTATTTTCACTTAGAAAAACCACTAAACATGTAATTTGACCAGGGACGCCCATACAACGGTGTGTCAACCCAAAGCTAATAAACCAGCCTCAAGGCAACATGTGAGTCATAATACCACAAAGTGATACAATATGACACACTGTATTGTTACATCCCTGGTACCTACTGTGTTGATTATATTAGTAATTTACCAATTAATTTGATGATTAATCAGAGGGCAAACAATATTTGGAACAATAATGACAAACCATGCATAGCCTTTTAAAGATTACAAAATACTACACACACACACACACACACACACACAAACAAACACCATACAGATGAACAAAAACCAAAATTACACGACATACCAAACCACCTTACACACACACACACACACACATATAGACACACATATACATTATACATATATACACATAATAAAACTCTTATGCAGCAAAAATGCATGTGTCCATCAGGCTGTTTCTTACTGTAAAAAGATATGGATGATGGTAAGACAGAGCAGTAGGAGAACTCAGTATCTTACTTACAATATGAAGAAAGGATTTAAAATAATACTTTCATGCAACAACTAATCAGACAACTCATATACATATTTTTATTAAGTAACCGAGTTTATTCAATTAATCATGTCTGCCCTAATTTTACCCAATTCTCGGGAAACTGACGTGAGTTCTGCACACTAGACACAAATCTGACCAGAGAGAAAGATCAGCAAGATCACAGCTTACAGGGTATTCTGCAGATTTCCAGCTAACCGCGCCAGACAGCACAATGAATCTACTGAACTTGAACTGATTGGAATGACAATTCAATTACAGCTTATTTCAAAGCATATCAAAGAGGCCACAGGACTCAAATGTTCAACCCCTCAGTGGAAAGAATCAAATGTTCCAATGTGAAATATGACTTTATACATAATGCTCCAAAACCACACACTGCTGCTGATGTGCACGCTGGGCAGTTCTTGGTATTATAAAACGGCCCTTTAAATAGGAATGGGGTAGAAGCGATCCTATCAGTGATTATCCTGCTATTTCATGAGCTGTCGCTTTCCTGCCTCGTGACACACGTCTTGTTTTTCCTCTGCAAGCTCGCTCGTTAATTTGCTAAGCTCTTCACATGTGCTAATTGTCCTGAGAGCCTCACCAGTGCTGAGTCTAAGCAAAAGGTAAGCAAAAGTTTGACCACATCATGGAAAGTTGCCTTCCATAGACATAACACTGGTTAATGATGCAGCTAGACAAAGCCATGACAAATGATATTAGCAGACTGATTTCCGTTGCTTCTGCCTTTTAATCTCTGGATCTAGAAAGGGAGGCTAATTCCTCTTACTATTATTTTAGCATTCCAGTTGGATGACTTCATATTGGCTAAAGAAGGAGTCTCGGAATTTGAAGGACTTCCAGCCAGTTCTGTGGGTGACTAAGAATTTGCTCACTGGTGAAGGAAAAAAAGCTCAAGGGGTCACATGTAAACTTAACACGTACATTTTTCTCCCCCTCTGCTCTGAAGGCTACAAAGGAGGAAGTGATTTCGGGGCAGGGTTGATCATGCTACAACAAAGCGTTTTAACACTCATGCCACAAAACGGAACAGCTGGAGGAGCCCTGCCTCTAAAGCTACACAAACACCTCCCCACCCCCCACCCCCCTTATTTTCACAGAAGAACCCTAAAACATTTGCCCGGGGGGATAAAAATGAAACTGCAGCACTTCCTGTCAGAAATCAACTTACTCTTGACCTCTCACTATTTAAAGCAGTGTATGGGGTTAAACTGGCTGCCAGTGTAACAGACTCCTAGATCTGTCTAAGCTTGCAGTAGAAAGCTTGCTAAAGACTTAAAGCCTCCTCCAATTTTTCTAATTTTCTGCATAATTCAATCATTGAGATGTAAACAAAGTCATTCAGAACAGTCTGAGATGAAATGCTCTGTTCTCGAGAAACTTAGTCAGAAATGTTCTGTTCACACTGGTGGTGATAGGAACCAGACATCTGAAAAGTTTAATGCTACAAAGCTACCCAAGGGTGATCTGTTACATGAAATGGTTATGAATTTGCTGCCTGACCCCTAAGACGATAGATTTGTGACAATGTTTTAGATTTAAACATATTTTAATCCATTTATTTTAATCCACTCATGATGGAGAGGTACACACTGGGTGTTTGCAAGACAAATAGTCTTAGTTTTTTTTTCAGATTTACCACTCTTCTGCCATTTTCAACATTACACATGAAAACTCAGAGGACGTAGAAGAAGTAGGTTCACCGGTGGTTTTGGATAGTAAATAAAATGGCTATATTTGAGGTGACCTCTGGTTCCTATCACCACCAGTGCAAAGTTGAATGCCTCTAAAAGCAACATTACAAAAGGTTGCCTGATGCCCAAGATATTGTTCTATGATAGTTTTGAGATAACCTTTGGGCTACAATGTACTTTTTAAATCTATGAATGGTGGACAGAGGCATGTAGGGTGTTATAAGGCAAAGTAGTCCCCAATAAAACGTTTGTTTCTAGATTTACCACTATTTTACAAATCATCAACATTACATATAAAACCTCACATTTGGGTTCACTGGTGGTTTTGGATGATAAATAAAATGGCTACATTTGAGTTGTAGACATTGTGACCTCTGGTTCCCATCAGCACCACTATAAAAAAAATGAGAGATCATAAGTTTCTCTACAAAGAACCATTTCACATCAAACCGCTCTGAATGATGATGTTTACATCTCAGCAATTAAACCACACAGAACTTTTAAAATTCCCCTTTAGGCTGTTTAGTGACTACACAGGAAGTAGTGGGGTCAAACAGTAAGCCTCTATTCTCTCCTTTCTCTGGAGAATGACCTCACTGGGCAAACACAAAATGAGTATGACGAGTTTAAGTAAGCCGGACGTTTAGTCTTGGATGCAGTCTTTTGCAAAGAAGTCTTTTCAAATGAAGCTTAAACAGAGTAAGAGATGGACCTTAAAGTTCTTTAAAAACTTGCAAGCAACACTGTGGGAGATGTCTAGAACATTGTGAGAACTTGGACCACATGCTGCATCCACCTATGAATGTTCCACATATTGATCTGACCACACTCTAGATCAGGCATGTCAAACTGAGGACCTCCTGGGCCAAAGGATTAGCGTTTACCCTCATCTAATGCTCCGAATTCAGTTCATGAAGGCCTTGCTAATTAGCTGAATCAGGCGTGTTTAATGAGGCAGTGTACTGAAGTCTGCAGTGTCTTAGCCCGCAAGGACTGGAGTCTGACACATGTTCTAGATGTACAAAGGACAGGAACCGGCTTTTGAAGTTACAGCCCAGCAATTCCCACACCACTTTTTCTACACATACAGTCAGAAGCACCCAGTGGTGCAGCCTAGAGAGCATGGCTTCTTAAAAGGGAATTCCACAGATTCTTCAAAATGTACACATAATTCAACCATTGAGAAGAAAGTCAAGGTGTGATGTGAAGACTTACAGACTCAAATGTCTTTATAGTGGTGGTGATCAGAACCAGAGGTTGCAATGTCTACAATGCAAACACGGCCATTTTCACAGCCATCTCCACAAAGGATGGATTTTAAATATATGTTTTAGGCCAAAAGTTTCTCAAAACTATCATAATGCCTCAGACATCAAGCTGCATATTTTAAACCCTTTCACATAATTACTTGGTGTGGGAGCTTTCAGAGGCATTAAACTCTACAGATGTCTGGCTCCCATCACCACCACAGCAAACAATTCTGACTTGATAAGACTGTTTAGAATGGAGCATTTCATACCAAACCACTCTGAATGGCTTTGTTTACGTCTTATTGGGTGAACTATGCAGACGTTCTGAATAATTGGTGGATGTCTCTTTCAAACGCATGTAAAGTTTATCTGAGTTATAGTAGCATGACGTTATCTAGAGACACTCCCCACTTTCACAGAGTGACCCAAGCATTCCTGAGATTCCATGTGTAGCACATGTCTGTCAAAAGGTCTGTTAAAAGGTTAACAGATATGTGGGGCAGGTACCGCTCACTCCCTAGCATTGCAATCTAACGTCCTTTACTTCTCTCCTGCATAGATCTTATCGCATTGCTCTGGGTTTAAGTTGAGAGAATAAAGAAGTGTTGCTGTCAGCACTGGACCACATCTACTCTAGAGTTGGGGTGTCCACCAGAAAAAAAAACAAAAAAACTAAGCAGTCTGTAATCAGCTTTTGAGGGAATTGCATGGATCAGGCTTCTTTGTAGGGGTGAAAGATTAATCGTTTTTATATGGAAATCTGAAAGAGTGTCAGTCTCAATTGTAAAATGTCTTGGCAAGTGTTAAGTGGGTGGATTTAACCCAATAACATGGGGATTGTGAACTGTGTGAAGGTTTAAGTCAGAGGAATACATGTTTATGTTATGTTTTTATGCAATATATGCTGAAGTTCTTGGATTTAAAAAAAATGCCTGCGGTCACTTGCATAAAACATCTTAAAAGGGCCTTAAAAGAGTTTTATGTAGTATGTAAACACTGCTGAAGTTTCCAAGCATACCGTTTACTCCCCGGTCCAAGGAGTCTACATATGAAAACTAAACTGAACAACAGCCCACTTCGAATTTACTGTTTGTGATGTCACAAAAACAAACGCATTTACATATGTAGGCCTATTTAGCCTACAGCAGTTTTGTCCCGCCCATTCACACTGAAGTTACAGCAGAAGTCTTTCAGCTTGGACTGGGCTGCTTTTTGAGGCACAGCACATGGCAGCCAATCATAACAAAGCTCATTCACATATATCTGTCTCAAAGGCACAGTAACAAAAACAGGCTGTTTAATAAAGGGACAAAGAGAGATTGGGGATGGACATGAATTAAGACTATTTGGGGTAAATGACCACACAAAAAAAAGTAAGATATGGGCCCTTTAAGTGACATCTGGTCTTACGTTTGCCCTTCAACAAGAAAAGAAAATCCATAATCATTAGCTGAGTTTTGGACCTTAGCTTGACTTGCATCACTTTAGATTGTGACAAGTGCAAAATATACATTTAACTTTTTAAATTCATCCTTTAAGCACTTAGAAGCAATAATTAAAGGGGGATTCCACCCATTTTTCAAAAGTTCTGTGTAACTCAATGGTTGAGATGTAAACAAAGTCATTCAAAGCGGTTTGTTGTGAAATGGTTCATTGTAAAGAAACTTCTAGGGTACTTTACAGTGGTGGTGATACGACCCAGAGGTTGTGATATCTACATTAAACATCCAGCCATTTTATCTACTACCCGAAACCACCAGGGAACCTACATGTGTTTGAGTGTTTATATGTAATGATGTTAAAATTGTGGTAATTCTTTGAGGGGAAAATTATATATATATATATATATATATATATATATATATATATATATATATATACATATATATATATATATATATATATACACACATATATATATATATATATATATATATATATATATATATATACACACATATATATATATATATATATATATATATATATATATATATATATATATATATATAGCCTCACAACATCCTGCATGAAACACTCCATCTTTACACTCCATCGTGTAAAAAAAAATACATTAAACTGTCATTAAACAGTATCTCAGGCCAGCAGGCAGCATATTTGTAACCATTCCATGCAATAACATTCTGTGAGGGAGCTTTTAGCGGCATTAAACTCCCCATACATCTGGTTCCCATCTCCAACACTGAAAACAACGCTGACTAGGCAAGATTCATAGCGCATTTCACACCAAACCACTCTGACTGTTCACATCTCAACCACTTAGCTGTGCAGAAATTTCTGTGGAATCGCCCTTCATGATATTTAATGCAAGTGTGCTGACTTTAAATTAAGAGGGGAAAAAATCGGGAGCTAAATCGCGGTAACAACACTGGCCAGAAATACCGCAATTAAGATCACTTCTAAAATCGTTCAGCTCTGCTCTCGATGCCACCCAGAAATCCTGATTCACTGATACCTCTAAGCTGCCTCCAGCGGATTGGCGTCTTCTCGGTGGAACCAGCAGTTTTAAGCACTTTTAAACGAGGTTAACCTTCAGGCTCTCGGGCTTTGCTGAAGTCCTCCAAAAGTAACAGGAAACAGCTCGCCACGTCGCCTTGTGAAAGATAAAGCGCGAGAGAAATGGGCTTGACCACCCCAAACCCTTTCTAGAGCCAAAATGTCTCAACAGCCACCGCTTTGCCCACTCTGAGCCCTGACTCCAGCGTGTGGGTCCGTTTCCTCACCGTAAAACGTGCAACGGAAACCACAAAGCTGAAGTTTCCCAACTGAATATTTGCAGTTGAAGTAGAGAAACTTGGCTTTGTGGTTGGAGCTCGCGTCTCACACACGTTTCAGAGAAAACCTACCTGTAATAATCTCCCGTTTGCCCTCATCGAGGTGGCTTGAGATCACATCCCCCATCGCGCTGAAGTCGTTTGTTTGTCCAGCAGTCCGGCGAACTTCAGGCAGAGCTCCTGTGAACTGCTTTCACTGCTTTTGCCTCAGATCTGATAGAAACCCCAGCGGCTCGAAGCGCCTCCTCCCTGCTTTAAACCTGCCGGAGAACAACTCCAAGAACAGCGAGGAAAAAGACTCCGGGCCGAGCTGCTCATGAGAAACTCGTGAGTTTCATAATAAGATCTCCACTGAGCTTCAGCCCAAAACGGTGACACACCCTCAGCGCCGCTGATTGGGGTTTTATGGAGTCCTGCCCATTTCAGAGCCAATGGGTCAGGCTAAGGTGTGGACTGGGTGAGAGAGGTGAGCTCACCCGTTAAGCTCAGGTGGGGCTTTATTTCAGATGGAAAGATAACACTGTTAAGTTGACAATGCAATAGAAGATAAATTGGAATTAAAGGATTGTTGATACAAATCAGTGAAAGCCAGTGTTTATGTTCCTCACATGTAAATATGCCATGAATGTAGATGAGAGAATTATTATTATTATTATTTTTATGCCACGCCTGTTTCAAGAAAAGTCAACAAATCCTTTTGGCATGTTTTGACAGTATCTACACCTGGAAAAGTTTGCCAGAAAATTCTCAAAGCGGCGTGTTAAGAGTCACTATTTGGATCCAGTTCTTTAGAGGATAAGCCATAGTGGCAAAGTTTGCATTTGGCGCCCTCTTGTGGCTGAAAGGAAAAGACGCCTAAAAATATGCATGTGTGTTTTCGTATTTATTCATTTTATTTATCCCACAAAAAAGATTAACAGTTAGCTTCGTAGTTCCGGTTATCAACTATTACATTCATTTTATTTTATATATATTGTATTTTATTCTATTCCAATCCATTTTATTTTATTTTTCTATTTAAACACAGTTAAGTTATGAAAATGTAAAATTATGCATCTTTCTCCTGGGAAAGTTACTGTATTGTAACTTTAAAACTTTAAAGAAGTAGTTCTACAAATGTTGCCTCTTTGGTTTAGAAGCAAAATTTAACTCTTATTTAAACTTTTGCTTCTTTAGCTTATAACTGGAACTAGAGGCTAATGTTGCTAACAAACACTATAACTCAATAGTCACCCAAATAGCCCAAATATTTTTCTGGAAAAAATACAATAAAACTTCTCTCAACCTTCTCAACCCGCATCCAGGTCTTCCTTAAAGGTGGTGCAGGCTTGTTAATGTGGTTCAGGACACAGTATGACTTAATGTGAGCTATAGAAATACATAAAACTATTCCTGTAAGGTGCACAATCGGGATTTCAGGGCTGTACATTGTTTGTACATTGGAGGGCAAATGGACCATATTTCCTGACAGTGTAGCTGTAATCATGCTAAATTCGCTACAAGTAAGTATAGAAGAGGGACTCAGTCAAAGTGTTGTAGTTTGGGGCTTCATTTCAAACAATTAAACCATCAGTACAAAAATACAGGAACACAATGCAAACGTGTTGCTTTGAAGTGTGTCCGGCCTACATCAGCAGGAGATTTGTGGAGGCGGAGGATTAGACACGGACGCAAACATGTTCAGTTATTTTTTTTTCCACCCGTATTGCGGTCAGCCCCGCCCCCTGTGCTAGGATTGGCTATTAGATCATCCTCACAAAGGGACCCCTTCCCCCCGCCCAGTGGGCGGTGCCATATCTACGGTTCAGTTTTATTTGGCTGCTTTTCACGACAGACATCCCAGAAGTCCAGGGGGGGATTTCACAAAGCAGGATATCTCAGTGTGCCTGATGACTTAGGTCAAAAGAAGGAGAGCTCATCCGGATCTATGCAGCACCAGATACAAGAGCTGTGATACAGGAAAAAACATCTAGATGACCCCCAAGACTTCTGGGATAATATTCTGTGGACTGATAAATCAGAGGTGTGGCATAAAGCTAACACCGCATTCCACAATAAGAACGTCACACCAACAGTCAAACATGGTGGTGGTAGTGTGATGGTCTGGGGCTGCTTTGCTTCTGCAGGACTTATGACTTGTCATAATTATGACTTGTCATAATTGATGGAGCCAAGAATTCTGCTCTCTACCAGAAATTCTTGAAGGAGAATATCTGCCCGTCAGCAGGACAATAATCCAAAGCACACAAGCAGGTCCACCTCTGAATGGCTCGAAAGAAACAGAACTGATGTTTTGGAGTGGCAGAGTCAAAGTCCTGACTTGAATCCCTTTGAGATGCTGTGGTAAGACCATAAACAGGCAGTTCATGCTCAAAAACCCTACAATGCAGCCAAATTAAAGTGATTCTGCAAAAAAATTGTGGGCCACAATTCCTCTACAGCAATTTAAAAGAATCATCATAAGTTATCGTAAATACTTGATTGTAGTTGTTCCTGCCAAGGGTGGCACAACCGGATGGTTGCGCGGGGAGTTACTTTTTCACATGGGTGATATAGGCTTTGAATAAATCTTTATCTTCAATAAATTGAATGATCATTTAAAAGCTGCATTTTGTGTTTACTTGTGTTGTCTATCATATTAAAATTAGTTTGATGATCTGAAACATTTAAATGTGACAAATTAGCAAAAATAGAAGAAATCAGGTGAAGGGCAAATACTTTTTCACAGAACTCTACATTCCTGCAGATTGCAGTTCCAGTCTGCATCTCAAATGCTGCCTCCTTCTTACCAAACACTAAAGCATCTGATCCAGCCAGGGTTGGAATCTAATGGAATATAAATAATCAGAATATAGAAATTAAGTACCTGTATTCAGTGAAAGTCACATTTGTAAAGGCAGTATTCAGAATTCAGTTGCTTTTTACCATTTTGGGAGAATATGTTTAAAAACTTTCCTGTTAAATGTAAAAAAATATCATCTTAAAATGAAACACCATTGTGTTTACATAATTAATGTGTTTATTATCTATTTTAAAATCAGCACGGTGTGTAAAGACGTACTCTAAACCTTGTGATATGATACAGGGTAACAATTCAATATATTGCGATACTGTAAGCGATATACTGCGATTTTTTAAAATCTACTTTTAGGAAAACTGTCATCATATAATAAAACACACCACCATATACATAAAATGTATAAAGACAGATTACAACACCACTATCTAGCAGTCAAGGGTTTAAACACAACACAAAATCATGTGCAGCATGTAAACTGTTAACTAAAATCAATACTGTGCTTTTGAGAATCGATACATTCATTCATCTTCTAAGCTGCTTATCCTCCTGGGTCATGGGGGGTGCTGAAACATATCCCAGCACTCACTGGGTGGAAGGCAGGAAACACCTTAGATAGGTCATCAGTCCATCACAGGACACACACACACACCCCCAGGGGCAATTTAGTGCCTCCAATAGGCCTGGCTGCATGTGTTTGGACTGTGGGAGGAAACCAGGTGCAGATACGAGGAGAACACTCAAAACTCCACACTGAAAGGAACCCGGTCGCCTGACCAGGGAATTGAACCCAGGCCCTTCTTGCTGTAAGGCAACAGAACTGATACAGTATCACAAAATATAATATTGCAATACTCAAGTGTATCAATATCTCCTTACAACCCTAACATTAACAATGTTGTCACTTGCCGAGGTGTCATTTTCTGCAGTGTATGTGCATCCAGGGGGCTCAGTTCCTGTCTTTTGCCTCGGGCCCCAGAGTCACTAAATCAATATTTGTGTTGGACATACTGAGAGAGGAACTGAGAGGAAGTTTGGTTGAGCACGCTTACTGTGGGTTTGACTCTGAATGTCAGCTGTTTGTCAGAGTTAGTTCATCTGGACAGTTCCAGTACAGGGGGCGGGGTTTGCCGGAATACAGGTGGGAAACAGAGGCGCTGAAGCTGAGAGAAGGAGAGAGAGCGAGAGAGGTACAGAGGGAAAGAGTGAACGGAGGAGCCGTCGGATCCCGGAGCATCATGGCACCTCTCGGGCTCAAGGCGATTGTTGGAGAAAGTAAGAGGCGAGCGCGTGCAGTATGAGGTCATGTAGAGATTAACTGGACGATTCATTTTTGTAGATTCAGTGACATAGTTGTTGGTCTTTGTTCTGTTTGAGCAGCTCTAGTGGACTTTCTTGAGCACAGGTGTGAAAGTGGTGTGAGTGGGGTCACTGTGTGGGTCATGTGGGCTGCAGTGTGTGTTTCTGTGTGACTTACAGCGGAAAAGTTACTGTATGTTTTGTATGACTGACCACACAGTTGGCTATCGCTGTTTATCTGAAAGCTGTGGGTTCATGTTGGCTCTCCACTCTTTAACTGTACTAGACAGCGGTTTGCTCTGTTTAGATTAGCTTCACTTTTTCAAACATCCATGTTCTCTATTGGTTTTTTTATGTAAGCGAATGTTGCATGTCGAGGACAAAGGCGCACGCGCGCGGTCGTGCGAGACTCGCGCTAATCTGTGTATTCCCCCCGGATTAGAGGGATGACAGGCAGGCCTGGTCCTGTCACTGCTGTACGTAGGTGCAAACATGGTAAACTGTTATTATTCCATGTGCAAACAAGGACAAGTTTCACAATGACTCAGGATACTTTTAAAAAGGGGAAGTCCACCAATTTTTCAAAGTTTCTGTATAATTCAATCATTAATATGTCCAAAAAGTTGTTCAGAGTGGTTTAATGTGAATCTAGAGAACCTTACCATGTCAAACCATTTGCAGTGGCGGTGAATGGAACCAGATGTCTGAAGTGTTTAAAGCCTCACAGAAATCTGTTACATGAAATGGTCATGAATGCACTGCCCGGTGTCCGAGACCTTGCTTTATGATAGTTCTGACATTAGCTTTTGGGATAAAATGTACTTATCAAACCTGTTCATGCAGAATGGCACATGCAGGGTGTGGCAAGGCAATGCAGTCCCCAAAGAAAACATATTTTTTCAGATTTACCACAATTTTACTTTTATTACATTTCATATAAAACTCATGTAGGTTCACTGATCATTTTGGGTAGCAGATAAAGTGGATATATTTACATAGTAGACATCATGATCTTTGGTACCTATCACCACCACTGTAAAGAAATCCAAGCCTACACGTTTCTCAACAATAAACCATTTCACATTAATGCACTCTGAATGATTTGGTTTACATCTCAATGGTTGAAGGATTTTTGAAAAATCTATGGATTTCCCCCCTTTAAAATGACTGGATGGAAACCCTTCAAAAGAGAAGTTATGTAGGGAATCAAAAGTGGTTCTTCTATTGCATCTCTCCATAGAGCCCACTTAGGCACCTTTATTTTTAAGAGTGTAGGACATTCTGAGAGATTGGCAGCCAAGGGTACACACCCCTAGAATCAAAATTCAGGGTCAGTCGCTGTTTAAAGATGTTTATATGTTGTACAGTATCACAACTGTCTCATTTGGAGCTATTATGTTTGGTTGGAAGCGAATTAATGTAATTTATTTACAACCTAGCAGGTTAAATCAAAAGAGTTAAAGCAGCTCCTTTAGAGATGTTATGATTCGGGTACTATGACTGTGGTGTTTCTGAAAGTGAATTTGAATATCTGCACATATGATTATAAGTTGACGATGATGATGCTGCAGCTAGTGTTAATGATGTTGCTGGAGATGTTGATGTGTGTATTTTGGGCTCTATTGTGGTTGTGATTATAAATTCTGTGCAAAATATTTCAGTTCATTTCATTTCACGACACATCGCTTGGAAACACCTATGGTGTGTTCAAAAAACCTGTTAGAACACCTTACGAGCCGTCAGTGGGAATTTCAGTGATATTTAGACACTGTCAGTGCATTTATGAACTACTTAGTGTAATATGAATCCTTAGCTTGCTTTTTGGTTTGTAGTTGTCTTGAAATTAGGAGTGGGCAATATGACAAGAAATGTGATGAAGACATTTCACAACACACAATACTATATATAGGCTCTATATGCCCAGTCGAAATACATGTTTTATGTTATACATGTTCATCTTAAAATGTGCACAGACCATATTTTTGTTTGCATATTTATGTATGTGTATATATATATATATATATATATATATATATATATATATATATATATATATATTAGCGTGATAGGGAAAAGGTGGAGAAACCAAACAAATTGCTAAATAATAGCATATTATATTCAGTCAGCTCCTTGTTAATATACAGTTTTAATTCAACCATGTGACATCACTGCTTATTGATTACAGTCTCCTTACAAAAGCTGGTAATCGATCACAGTAACATAGCAACAGAATGATAGCAACATTAACGAAGGGGGCGGGACTTTTGCAAACAGTCAGATTTCTTTATGAAGCATGCGACTGGCCAGTGTGCTATACTGGTGATACCTTTGATGTACTCAGAAAAACCTACTGTAGTGTAATTTATTGTGAGAATGATAATATATTGTCATATCTCTCACCCCTGATTGAAATGCAGGAGTCGTGCTGTACTATTAAATCAAATGCAGTAATTGCAGCCCTTCATGATTAACTGATTGCAGAGGGCAACATCACTTTAGATTAATTGTGCAGCCCTGAGATGACCACAGTGATGAGTGTTATAATGAGGTTACTGGAGAGAAGCTTTTAATTGGGTTATGAAGTCTGTCATGAAGAGTGACTTGTCATTTGTCTCAAAGAAGGACACTGAATAACAGTGACAACTGGAACCTGAGATCTAAACATCTTAGACTTGGATGAACTGACCATACAGACGATCACAGTGGCTGGATCAACATTTGAAAGCACCTTGTGAAACGGCAGATGCATTCAGATAGGCTGTTATTGACATTTCAAAATAATAGCTGTAAATGGAATTAATCTGAAATGATAATTCTTTTCAAAGTGGCTTTGTCACTACTTTGTTTTTTAAAGCTAAAAAAAGAAAACATGTTCAGTTAAGAGTCTTGAACATAATGTTGCTGAAAAAGTTAAATTCTTAACTGGAGTTAACTGAAGAAGCATCCCTAACTTAACATCTGTTTGTGTACCTTCCCAAGGAATTTTGGAGCATTTCTATTGGTCTCACACAAATGTAAAGCACTGCTGACATTTTTAAATGGTATTAAAATTTTAAAAATGCCTAAAAATATTTTTATAATGACAGCAGTAATAAGCAAAGTATGTGTTTTTGTATATATCTGTGCTTCATCTGTATTCAGCTGCCATTACGATCTAGGGTGCTAGAAAAAACACCTTGGCTTGTGAAAACATTGTAAATGTAGGCAACATCTAATAATCCTCCAAAAAAAGCGATATTTTTAGTAAGATCATTTAAGATAAAGATTTAAGGGACTGTGCCTTGCAAAAGTTTTCAACCCCAAAGTCATCGGTTTCGTCTAAGTACAGATGACACTTACACAGACAGTAATTTTATTTCGAAATCAGACATTCTGAAAGCATTTTTTCATTATTCTTAAAGTAAAAATTCATTTTTTGTCAGCAGAGTTTTAAAATAAAATAAAAAATGAGAATTCTGCTTGCATAAGTATTCAACTCTTTCAGTCTAGTCCTTGGTAGATCTGCCTTTCACTGCAGTAACAGCTTTAAGTCTGTATAAAGAAAGGTTCTACCGGTTTTGCACTCTGTTTGGGAGAGATTTTCTCCAGGATGTTCAGCGTGGCTGGATGACATTTGTGGACTGCAATTTTTTAAATAGCGCCACAGATTCTTGATAATTTTGAGATCTGGACTTTGTGCTTAAGATCAATGTCCTGCTGAAAGGTGAAGCTTCTACCAAGCTTTAGTTCTTTAGAAGACTAAAGAGGGTTATCTTGCTGTACCTTCTTATAATTTTCACTATTCATCGATCCGTCAGTTTTAACAAGATGCCCAGTCCCTGCTGAGTAAAATCTGTACAACACGATGCTGCCACCCCCATCCTTCACTGTCAGGATGATGTTTGTTGAGGAATTTAACTCAGAAAGCTCCATTTTGGTTACATCTGACCACAAAAACTTATCCCACATTTTAGCTGGGTACAGATGTGCTTTGATGTGTTTTTCTTCAGTAATAGTTTTTTCTAGCCACCCTCCATACAGGCCAGTCGTATGGAGAACTCTTGATATTGTTGCCTGGTGCACCTTCACTCCAGTCTCAGCTGCTGAACTCTGTAGCTCCTGAGTGATTGTTGGCCTCTCTGTTTCTTCTCTCACAAGTCTCCTTCTCACTAGGGGGTTTCATGCAGCTTCCTTTTCCTCACAATTGATCCAAAAGTGCTCACTGGAATATCCAAACAAGTGGATATTGTTTTATAGCTTTTTCCTATCTTGTGTATGTCTATTAGAATGCTATTTGGTGTTCATTTTCATAGTTTTCCTCCAGGTTTACACCACTGGGGTGAAATACTTATGCAAACAGAATTTTTCAATTTGTTAGTTATTTTTGTCACAGAATATTTTCTCACATAGAACAATGTCACTTTAAAGTAATTGATTTTGAGGGTCGGTTTTTTAATGTAAAATATGATAGCACTAAGTGTCATTTGTAAGGCAGATGAATGTGATGACTTTCAAGGGGGTTGAGTACTTTTGCAAGGCACTGCATGTTACATAAAGCTATCAGTACTTTCAGTTTATACTTGTTTTAAGAAATTTTGTGAACTGAAGTTATTATTTCAATTGACAATATAGCTTAAAATACATACAAATGTCAAGAAATAGGTTTAGAAACCTATTGATGGAAAATGTGCATGAATGTGCTGTAGACACTTCTATGTAGAACCTTTTTGAAAAGGGTTCTATGTAGCACCCAAAAGCGTTCTTCTTTTGTTACAAGCTTGACACCGTAACAATAAAAGAATTCTTTTGGGTGCTATGTAGAACCATTTTCAAAAAGCTTCCGTATAGAGCTGTCCATCAGTCTGAAGAACCATTTCATGATGCAAAGAACCCTTAATCAAGGGGTCTTTGAGTGTTCATGTTTCTATATAGAACCATTTTTTTACTAAAGAACCCTTGAAGCACGATCTTTTTAAAGAGTGTACTCTTAGAACAAAATGAGAAAATATTAGATCTTCATATTTTTTTTTCACATCAGAAAATTAACATTGCTACATTGTCATTTCAAGTTTCACAGAGATAGTCCTTGTTATTTGTCCATTCTTTGTCCACTCATCCCCAGTGGTGAATTCTGAGTTGTTGCTCATCTACAGATTATATATTATACTGTAGTGCATTAATAAAACTGTGTAACATCATAAAATGTCATTTTTCTATGGGGGAGAAAAAAGAGTTATGAGGTTTTGATAAGACATTTAAGAAGTAGTTACTGAACACAGTGAATGATTTCTTGTTGAAAAAAATCCATTAGGTTTGGTCAGAATTGTGGTTTTTAATAATATGAGGCTCTCAGACACTCCAGTCAAACCCTCATGACTGATCTGAAAGTGTGTCTGAACTGGGTTTGAAGTCTCCGAAGACAAATAATAACCCTATTAAAACATCTCTGGCTGGCATACTTCGTTTGTTCTCCAACAAGTGGGCTGTATCTCATGGGACGACAGGCATTGTACCAATATATACCTGGTTGGAGCTTCATCAGTCACCCAGCTATAATTTGCTAATGACTGTGAAGTTCTTTCTGTTTGTTTTTCGCTAATTCAACACCTTGGACAGCGGAACCGAATGTGCCTCAAGAGCTGTTAAATGTGTTCGGTGGCAGCAGCGGCGGCACGCATTCAGGACCCAAGTGACTTGTCTCTTGATTTAATAGAGATTTAGGAAAGGTGGCGGAAATGGTTGTAGTCCCTTGGCAAACAGAGGGAGTAAGAGCGGGGAGGGGGGAGAGAAAGACAGAGAGAGAGAACAGAAATAGCGGGGCCAGTTCTGTAAGAGGATTGGGAAGAGATTAGGGCTGTGATTGCGGCATCTCTCTCAGTGAACCAAATAGGGTTTTTTTTTTTTGACTTGATGTTTAAAGTGTGTCGTTTTGGTACGATGTAGTGACATAAGCATAGTAGAAATTAGAAAATTAGCAAGAAGTGAAGTAAATATTTTCCATTTCAGTTCAAATAGATGTTGGTTCATATATTTGTTTGTTGGAATATTAGCATCTGCCTGTTGGTCCCTATTATAAGTGTCTTTTGAGTCAAGGGGTTTTCTGTTGTTTCAGTACAGGGAAATGTGTCACATGATGCCTATCCATGCTCTGCCCACACATGCATTCTGTTGCAAAGTTGGACGAGCTTTAAAGTGTGCGAAAATTCTATTTAACCTAATTATTTTATATTCACTGCAGGTCACTGGCTTTCATTGGCTTACTGTAGTTAATTGAACCTAGACAGGTTGGAAATTAAAACAAATTTTCCACTCTGCTAACATTAGCTTGATTACACAAAGAAATACGATCTGTCCATCCTAACAGTGTCACCTTTCACACACATACAAAATAAACCATTCAAACTTAATAATACACTGTAATAATAGCATAAAGGAAGCGTATCGCTATGTTTTTCCTTTTAGTGTTTCTGATTAATTTTCTTCATTCTGATAAATGAATAATTGTAAGTATAACCAACAGTTAGTTATGGCAATACAATCTGATTGAGAGGTTCTACAAATTTTTTTTCACAACAGCTAATCATTCTGCTGAGCACCAGTTGCTAAGAACTTGCTTAGCTAACTTTTACTTCGTTTCTACATTTGCATATACAAAAACAGTATGTGGACACTTTAGGTAACTTCTGTAAGATTATAATTGACCAGCAGGCCATTCAGTCAGATTCTGAAGGCCTACATCAAGTTTTGAGCCTGTCGATGCCCCTCAGAAGGCTATCAGTCGGCAGCTGTGACAGCAAAGCAACCAGACAAACTGGAAATAGTCAGAAACTTGTAACAGAATACAGCAACAGGATGGCCTACAAAATGGGCAGTAAAATGCTTTACAGACTGGCTGAAACAAAAAAATATTCAGGTTAATCTGGAAAGTATGGAAAAAGCCGAGCTGAACCTGATATTCAGACAGGTTTGGTTGTGTCCGTAGAGTCGAAGGCTACTACTTTTATGGTGGAAGGAATAAGCCAACATTAAAGCACATCTGATGTGATATTTAGGGCTTCCTTTGCTTTACCTTATCTTTATTTTGCGAAACTGTAGTATAAAAACATTAGAACAAAGCTGTATGAACAGCCTCACAGCTGTGATGGTCTCCTGTATTTGCCTTTGGCTTGTACCTGCAACCAAATCACGGCTATGATGTCGCTCACGATAACACACTCCCTCTTGGGTTATATTGCTTAATAGGCTTAATTATCTGTAGTATATGATCAATTAGCACAAACACTTATTTCCTTGTTTGTATTAAAGATATATAATAGAAGGTGATGATAATAGAAGTTGCTGAAACACCTTTCTATTGGCTTCTATTGTAAGTGTATTTTGAGTCACCTGGTTTTTTGGCTTTTTTACTAAGTACAGAGAAATGATTATATGTGTTAATTGATCATATGCCACAGATGTAGCAGGTAGGGTTGAAAACAACTGGAGTATTGCCTTAATAAACTACATCAGCAGAACACACTGGAAATATTAACAGTAGAAACTGAACTGAAGGAACTGAAATTGCTCTGAGAATTTTGATTGCTGAGTCTCATCAGACATACTTGTGTGTTTTTAGAGATGTATGAGTTGCTGATAAGACTGTTGTGTGTGGACCATGCAGTGGTTAGGGCTGGGTATCACTCAAAATTTTACAGTACCAGTCACAACACTGACCTTAACTTTGATACATATTACTGAACATTTCTGACCACAGTGCACTGCAGCAGAGGGGAACCCTCAGGCTTTCAGAAGTAGCCTAATGATTAATGGAAAATTGTCAAATCAAATCAAATTTCTCTTATCTAGGTAGATACAGCCAAGCAAGCTCTCTCATTGGTTTGGACTTAAGGAGCTGGACCAAAGGCCTAACTTGTCAGATTAACCACTAACATGATTAGGAAGTGACAGTGGAATCAACCAATCAACCAGTTTAGATTTCCAATGAACGAGATCAACATCATTGTAGGACGTCTAGAAGTCCTAGATATGTCGCTGAGTGTGAATACGAGTAGTAGCCTGACCAGTGCATTTCATTCAGTCGTTAGAAATGGACGGCTCTATGCCACGTCTCTTTACAGAAAGAGTCCTACTGGACTCCCATATAGGGGCTAGCAGAAACTAGCATCATCATAGAGGTGTTTTTCCCTTGTTTTTGACTTCTGTGGCCTGAACTGAAGGCCTAGCTGCAATAGTCCTGGTACGCTACTGGACTGCAGGCTAATCAAGAAGCACTGATGTTAATGGTATACATAGAGAATGTAATTTAGGCAGCCAATCACCAGCATCAAATTTGAAACATAATTATTGAATTATGATTGCTGGTATGACTACTTAGGTGTTGAAATCTAGTACTGAATTGAATTTCGTAATACTTGGCAATAGAAAAGTAATTCAGTACCATAAAATAATTGAATTGTGATACCCAGCTCTGTCACTGATACTTCTCATTGTGTTCTGCCTCACAGCTAGCATATCAGTCATGTGACCTCAATCAGTGCAAGTGTGAGCTTGTTGTTTTTGTGTGTGTGTGTGTGTCAGAATGTGTGAGTGTGAGCCCTCGTTCCAACACTTAAACGCACACCTCTCTGGTATATTTAGAGTGTGGCAGACGAGCCTTCATCATCACTTTTTTAATATACCGGCAGTGTCAACCATATGGGCTTTGTGCAATAATGAAGTTCTTTTTTAGCACTGAATTTAAACCCACAGCAAGAATAATATAATGGAAAAGAACAAAGCTCATCCTCTGTAGTTAACAGAATTGGCTGTTATCCCATGTGCATATCATCTGTAAAGGGGAACTCCACTGATTTTTCAAAATTTCTGCATAGTTCAAATTATTTGAAATAAATAATTTCTCCATTAATTTTCATTAAAAGTTAAGAATGTTTTGCTTCTCTTGTAAAATAAATATTGGAGATACAAGAGTTTGTTCTAGCAGTGGCAGTATGTAGTGCTGATAATGGTAAAATAGCAAATAACTCTCTACCATAAAGTTCATTTTAAAAATATGCCAGGTTTAAGCCAAAACTTTCTCAAAACTATGTGTAAAACAATGTCTCAGGTATCATGCAGCATATTAATAAAACAGTTAGTGTAATAACTTTCTGTGAAGTATTTTTTTTTTTGAGGTATTAAACTCTTCTGACATCTTGTTTTTATCACCACCACTATGTACAATTCTGACTCAGTAAGTTTCTGCTAGAATGGCACATTTCACCACAAACCACTCTGAATGACTGTTCACGTCTTAATAATAAGGAAAAGAAAATCAGAAATCTTTAAAAATCAGTGGAATTCCCCTTTAATCACCTTTGATAGTGTTGCATTATTATTATATGATCTACATTCTCATAACTGCCTATTTCTGTTCACAGAGATTATGAATGATGTCATCAAGAAGGTGAGGACGAAAGGAGAATGGAAGGTAAGTTCCACCAGTTATTTAGGAAAGAATCAGTATTCTCTATAAGAACATCTGAATATAGAGGTTTATGATTTTTGTAATATGTATTTACTGTGTGTGTTGCACAGACTGGGTGTAAATATACATGGTATACAATAGAAATTAGTTGTGAATGTGTCCTTAAAAGAATGATTCAATGAAAAATCTAATTGATGCAATTTTCCACTTACCCCAGATGTAGACGTTTAGCCAAGACACATTTGGTGTCCAGATTTTGCTTCTTTAATTTCAAACTGGCGCTACGAGGCTAATGATGCTAACAAATACTAGACATCAATAGTCACCCAAATCTTTTCTGTAAACTCTTCTCCAAAGCTTCTCTCAGCCCACTAAAACTGCAACAGGTCTTATGAAGGTGGTACAGACTTCCTGATGTGGCTTGGTGAATCTACTTATGAACATCTTCCGTTCGAAATGTCAAGATTACCAGTTTTCATAAATAAAAACAACAAACATCCATAAACCTGTTGTGAAGTTTTGTTCATTTTTATACTTAACAGTAAATCATACTGTGCTTTAAATCACATTGCAAAGTCTGCTCTATTTGAGGATGTACACTATATGGCCAAAAGTATATGGACACACCTCCTTAGACACACAATTGGCAGAAGAATGTGTCGAACTGAAAAGTGACGACCCAGTGACTTTAAACGTGGCACTGTCATAGGATGCTACCTTTTCCATAAGTCAGTTTGTGAAATTCCTGAACTGCTAGATCTGCCCAGGTCAACTATAAGTGCTATTATTGTGAAATGCAAGCGTCCAGGAGCCACTTAGTGACAAATCATGGTCTGGGGCTATTTTTCAGGGTTTGGGCTCGGCTGCTTAGTTTTGATGAAGGGTGATGTTAATGCTACAGCGTACAAAGATGTTTTGTGTCTGTGCTGTTATCTGGTGTCGACCAGAGGAGGATGGGTTTCCCCTATTTGAGTCTGGTTCCTCTCAAGGTTTCTTCCTCCTGTTGAGGGAGTTTTTCCTTGCCACTGTCGCCAAGGCTTGCTCACGGGGGGCGTGGACCCGGATTCTTTGTAAAGCTGCTTTGTGACAACATCTGTTGTAAAAGGCGCTATATAAATAAATTTGACTTGACTTTGAGACAATTACCTGCTTTCAACTATGTGGCAACAGTTTGTTCCAGCAATACTATGTCGCTGTGCAAAAAGCACATAAAGACATGGTTTGGTGAAATTGATGTAGAGGAATTCTAGTAGTCTGCACAGAGCCCTGACTTCAACCCTCCTGAACACCTTTAGGATGAATTGGAATGTTGAATGTGAACCAGGCCTTCTTCAACATCAGTACCTGACCTCACAAATGCTCTTTTGACTGAATGGGCACAAATTCCCACAGAAACACTCCAAAACCTTGTAGAAAGTCTTCCCAGAAGAGTGAAGGCTGTTATAGCTGCAAAGAGGGGTCCAAGTTCATATTAATGCCCATGGTCTTGAAATGGGATGTCTGAAGTTCATATAGATGTGATGGTCAAATGTCCATGTACTTCTGGCCTTATGGTGTATTTATAGAAGATTTGGGTGACTATTGACTTCAAGTGTTTGTTCGCACTTTAGCCTCATATCTCCAGCACTAAACTAAAGAAATGCAATTTGGATTCCAAACAAGTCTTGGCTGATTTACTTCATCTAGGGTAAGTGGAAAAATGTGTACATTACATTTCCATTTCTTTAACTGTGCCTATAATCATGTATGTGCTTGTGCCCTTCCTCAGGTCCTGGTGGTGGACAAACTCAGCATGAGAATGATCTCATCCTGCTGCAAAATGACAGATATTATGTCAGAAGGAATCACAAGTGAGTTCACACATAGATATGCAGACATGTACAGTGTTTTTAGCCTACAATACACTGTAAAACTCTTAATTATTATCTTGGCATAGGCCTTTGCAATATTGATTGCAGAAAGCTGCATTATGCAAATGAGCCCTCTAAGCAATTACAGTTCTACAAGCATTCTGGAGGTTTCAGATGAGTGTTTCTGAGTGTAAGGAAAGCTTTCACATGTTCCAACAAACAGAAGTAATTTTGATTTCTGATCAAAGTAATGCAGGCCAGTCTTTCATCATGTCACTTCAAGTCTTCTGTGGCATGTTTTATTATATTGCAAGACAATGCAGTTGTAGTATGTTGCAATATGCACTATTATACACGTACATATGTTCAAAATTTGGAATCACTTTGTTATTCAGTAATAGCTTCTACAGTGAAGACTGGCAGAAAAATGTAAACCAATGGTTTCTTCACAATTTACAGTATTTTACCAACAAGAAGAAGTTAAGAAATGGTAAAAAGTGGCAAATGTTATTAAATAATAAACTACAATTCTCTACAGTACTGTGCAAAAGTCAGAGATTTAATAGATAATTACACAGAAGCCTTAACAACTAAATATAAAATCACATTATTCAATATTTATTCTGTTCTCCTACCTCACAAAGATAAGTGCTGAAAGTGCTGTTTAGGGACGAGGATAGTTTTATTGGTCTACCAGGCCTTGCATGGCTGTTCAGCCCCTTTTTCTCAATATTTTAATAATTTTTTGGACTCCAGTTTTGGAAACTCCTGTTTTTTCAATTATTTTTCTTAGACTTTTCTTTCCTTATGCAAGAAGATTAACTTCTATATAATTTCCTAAAAAATCCTGAAAAATAAATAATTTGTACTTAACAGGTATATTTTATGTATAATAATGTCTTGTCATGAGATAACTATGATAACTATGAAGAGCTCTTTGATCAGCAAGATTTGGTCACCACTTTTTAAATATGAGGCATGCAGTTATTTTTAGAAAAATCAACAGCTCCATGCATCATCGAAAATTTCTTAATTTTTGCAGCTTCCTACAAATTGTTTGAAAGCTATAGAATAGCATCATCACATTAAAATCATTTAATACACAGACCTGCAATAAATTGGTTTTATACAATTGATTCCAAACTTTTGGATGGTAGTGTAATCACAGTGTTGTATTTTGTCCATATTGTGTAGTTTTATAGTCTTGTATGACTACATTGCCTTATGTTCTACTGTTGCTACTCCTGAACCTTAATACATAAGCTCTGTAAGCACTGATGAGCTCTTATAGTATTTCAAATAAAAACTGCATTTTGTGTGCATTAGTATTTTTCTTCATAGGGACAAACTTGGGTATCACGTTTATACAAAATCTGAAAACGTTTGGTCCCCAAAAAGAGACTAAAACACATCGTATTCACTTCTCTTCTTTTCCTCTGCTGCAGTTGTCGAGGACATCACCAAACGACGCGAGCCCCTTCCCACCATGGAGGCCATTTATCTTATAACCCCCTCTGATGAGGTAATCATTACTCCATTAGCCCTCATCCATACAGAGCGAGAGAGAGAGAGACAGAGAGAGACAGAGAGAGACAGAGAGCGACAGAGAGAGACAGAGGGGAATGACTGGGAAATTAATTACATATTGAAATCAACATTATGTACTCTACAGTTAATTCATCAGGAAAGGCACTGCTTTGTATATTTCATTAATAGCCTGTTGCAGTATCACCAAGCACTAGTTGTTATAAATAGCACCATTCATCAGGCCTTCAGTCTGTTACAGGGATGTAATATGTTGAAGGCCTGATGAAATGTGTGTACTGGGTGAGCACTGAGAAATCTCAGATATTGATGTTGATTTCGCTGTTGATATTGCTGTTTGATATTGCTGTGATGAGTCATAGGTGTTTATAGCCTGGTATCTTTGGAGGCCTTACCTGAGAGTGCTGTCACACTGTTCTAATCTCTGGTAATTGCTATTAATAGTAAGAATATCTCTCAAAATCACAGTAGTCAAATTAGTGGCGCTATTAGAATATAATAATATGTTATTATTCTAAAGCAGCAGCTATTGGATCCCAATCAGATTACCATTATTCAAATGAGCGTCTTCATCATTCAGCATTACTTTTTCCACAGGTCTTCCACATAATGAAATACATAGTTGCTTTAACAAACCTCATATCTCTTTGTTTTCATATTATGGGGCAGATTTACTTATGTTTTGCTTCTGCACAGAGCTCAAGCTCAGCTCATCTCAGCTCACCTGCTGACTTACTAAGTCCAAATTCTGAGAAAATAAGTCAGTATTTGAACCTAATGAGTCACAATCTTTCTTTAGTTAAGAAAATGGGTTCTATATAGACCCTTGAACACCCAAAGAACACTTTGCATGATCGAAGGGTTCTTTGCATCATAATAGGGTTCTTCAGATTGATGGAGAATGTGCTGTATATGGTTCTGTATAGCACCATCTATATATCACCCAAAAGGGTCCTTTTATTATTACGATGTCAAGCTTGTAACAATAGAACCCTTTTTGGTGCTATATAGAACTATTTTCAGAACCATCTACAGCACACTGATCATGCAAAGGGTTCTTTGAGTGTCCATGGTTCTATATAGAACCATTTTCTTTCCTAAAGAACCCTTGAAGAACCATGTTTTAAGAGTGTGTGAGCCAAACACATGGTTATATTGCACTGGTCATATCGCTGCTGTCAGGACAAAACCTCTTATCTCCAAAATGCTAACTTTACAGGAGAAGCAAAAAACATGCTTTACTTATAATGTAAGTCAATCGAACCAGACATTTTTTCCACGTAATTTTGGGCCATTTCTTTTGGTCCATCCATCTTAAAATTTATGCACAATATAAAGGACAGTAGTTTTTTTCAAAATATGTCAAAAACTGAAAAATGGAGATAGGAGGTTTTGTTCCGACAGCAGCGATATGCTGTGGCTGTATTTATTTGTGTTGTAGTTGTAGTCTGCTAAATTGGACACCCCCACCAGCACAAAGTGTCAGTATACTGTTGAAGATTAGTGCCTCTGTTAGTAAATCTGTCCCTATATTTTTTTACACTGTTTGAAAATGCCAGCTACCATACATTGTGTGAATTCTGACAAAACAGAATTACAGCTGTTGAGTACAAATTCTGCTTGAAATAAGTTTGAGGATTTTATCCTTGACCATAATGGGTTTTCAGTATAACCGTAGTGTTATATCTATAGCTAGTTTATTATTTCAGACCTGTATCACTAATATCTATTACACTGCATTTTACTTACAAGATGTTTAAAATTAGTTGTTTCAGTAACTACTAGACCACTAAAAAGGCTGATTACCCTGCTATCTCTCTAAATCAACTCCAGTTAGTTCAGAATGCAAATGGCACATGTGCTTACCAAAGTTTATTGCAGTCTTATTCAGTTTACACTGCCTTCCTGTTCTGCTTTGACTACAAGCTCTTGCTTATGACATTTAGAGCTCTTAATGGCTGAGCTCCAGCCTTACTGATCTCTTGAATCGTTATAGCCTGGCCAGACAACTTCACTCAGCAGAGTAAGGCTTACTCCTAGAATCACTTACAGCTCCGTTGGTGGAAGATAATTTTCTTATATAGCTCCTAAACTCTGGAACAGCTTTCCAGAGAATATAAGGGATGCAAGCTTGATAGGTTCCAGATTAAAAGCACATTATTTAGGTTAGTATGTGTCTGAGAGTACTGAAGCGATAAAACTACACTATAATAACTAAAAGAAAAAGTGCTATATTAATAAAGATTTTCTTCTTTGTTCAGTGAGTCTGTCATTGACCATGTTTTGGTTTGTTTTCAGTCTGTGGAAGGACTCATCAATGATTTCAGAGACCCCCGTAACCCCATATATAGAGGAGCTCATGTCTTCTTTACAGATGGTGAGTCTCTTAAAGGGATAGTTTAATATTCTTCTTTCTGGTTCTGTTTATTTATTTATTTGATTGATCTCGGCGTTCTGGAACAAACTGCACAGTTTTAGCCTGTTGAAGGTAAACATATGTTATTTCATAGCTGACTCCAGAACACCCTGGGCTCGATGTACTAAGCCTTTTGTGCCAGCTTTGGATGCTATTCAGATGCATTCTGCTTGCACACTACATACAAAACTGAGCCTCAATATGCAGTTTTTGTGCCATGTGCATTGAAATATGCAGAGTGCGCTTCCTTCCCTCATACATATGCATTTAAGGGAGGGCTGTGCAAAACATGGGAGGATTGTGCCAACAATGGGTGAAAATGTGGAAAGTTTGGCTGATTACATATTCCACATGATTTGTTTACATGACATCTGCAGTACATTTTTTGATGAATCTGTTAATTTCCAAAAAATGTTGTGAATTTATATGTGGGTATGTGGATTGTGCTTATTGTTAACTTAGTTATCTCTGGAAAAGGCTATATCACATAGGCTATATTACATAGGCCATGTTATTATTATTATTATTATTATTATTATTATTATTTTTGTTTGTTTGTTTGATGTTTATTTATTGATGGTTATTTTTTCAGTCTTCCCACAATTCTATAGAAAAAAAAATAATAATAATGACGAGCTACCCTGTTCATGCATTTTTAAACACGTTTTTGCATATTTTACATACTGACATATATAATAAATACAGTCATAAAATTTGTTCATGGTTTAATACATTTTCATTAAAAAAATCCTTTATTTAATTTAACTGTGTTACACTGAACCTGTTAAAGATCATTTAATTACTGACTAGAAATGCTAAGGCCTAAGAGAATGTGCAGTTTATATAATAAGCTACTGTTTTTGTTAATCTGACGTTAATTTCAGGCTCATTGTGGCCACATATTGCAGCCACATTAAGGCTCATTCTGCGCTGCGGTCTGCACTTGTATAAACATCTGGCCCTCAGAGTTTATTTAGAGTCTTGTGATTTCATGCATATCATATATGGACTATATCCATATTTACTCACATTGCATTTACACTTGGCTGCTAAAATCTATTTCTTATCAGATCATCAGCGCTGCTACTATGAGCTATATGCAAATCCATGGAATTTTCTTCAGGAATATCCTGAGATTGATGCTGCGCCAATGCAAGAGCTGTTGTATGCAGCTTTTTTTATTATGTGTGATTCATTTTCACAAGTATTTTTTTTGTTTGTACTGGGAAGGGATGCACAGTTGAAATCGGCTAATATCTAAACTGGCAGATTTCTTTTCCAAACATGCAATCAGCAATTTTTTATTTATTTATTTAATTTGGCCAAGACTTTTATTTTGGCTAATCTATATGCAATTCTGATGTAAACAATATGTGGCAGGTAAGTACACCCATGCTATCTTCGAATGCCTGTACCAAATTGTACTAATTTCAATGTAACACTGATTATTTAAACAGTTTTTTTTATGAACTTAAAACTCCAGTTTGGCTCATTAAAGGGCAAATAATGTTATTAATGGCTGACAGAACGCACTGTAGATGTGCTAGTGTGTTTCATGTGTTCATTTAGCCCACACTGTATGAACTTCAGGTTACAAAAATCAGCCTATTTGACCGTAAAGAAATCTGAATCGGCCAGACAAATTGAAGATCAGTGCACCCCTACACCTCTGCTGCATTTCCAATGTGTCTCAAACCACCTTCACATGCTTGCCCACCACCGTTACTGTTGATTTCAGTGATGCAGTTGGAAAGGTTTTTAGTTCAGGCAGCAAGAGATCAACACAAATCGGCTGGAGTTACATTAGAGTCACTGACCAACATTTTCCACCACAGCTCTTCTTATTGATTCTGAAGAAGCCTTTCCAAAGTCCCTCCCCCAGACCATCTCTCACCACTGTCAGAAAATACTACAGAGAACTCTTACAGAGAACAGAGAACAAAACAAATATAAACAAATGCAGTGATAATAACAAAGATACCCAGTTCTTTGAGCAGTGCTATAGAAGAACCACTTTTGGTTCCCTGAAGAGTTGTGTTTGAAATTGAGATGAATGTGAAGAACCTTCTAGAAGGCTTAAAGAACAAAAAAGGTTCAAAGAACTTGAACATAATGCAAAAGTTCTGTGGCAATTTTAGGGTTCTTCTAACCTTCTCCCTCTAACCTTTATGTTCTTTAAACTTCAAGTTCTCCACACTCATGCACCTCATTTACAAAGTGGTTCTCTGAAGAACCATACATTGAAAGATTCTTTGGGGAATCAAAGTGGCATCCTGCACAGACCTGTACTTTTAAGAATAAATATGAGGGGCTCTGTCATTTCAACTTGCTTGTTGTTTTTGTCTTTATAGCGGTCCCTGACTCTTTGTTCAACCTGCTGACCAAATCCCGTGCGGCCAAAGTGATGAAGACGTTGACTGAAATTAACATCGCCTTCCTCCCGTATGAGTCACAGGTGAGACTCCACGAAGGGGCTCACAGAGAACTGCAGGAAGGCCAGAGAAAGGAGGGATGATGCGACAGAGGAAGCATGGAGAGCTGAAAGAATGAAGGGGGAGTGAATGAAGTACTGAGGAATCCATGGTGGAATGTTCCAGAGAGGCTTTAGCTCAGCCATCGCCGTGCCTCCAATCCTGTGTGCTGTTGTCCTCTATAATTAATCCGGGGGCTGGTTGTAAGGACCCTCCCTAACCCAGTGCTAATCCTGTGTCCTATTGGCTAAAATTACAGCAAGCAACCAATCAGAGTGGGAGGGACAGGAGGAACTTGTTTGGCTGTCTGAGGGATTGTGGTGTTCATGTGACTCGGGACAGATGGGGCAGTGGGTAGAGGGTAGTGTGTTACGAGAGAGAGAGAGAGAGAGAGAGAGAGAGAGAGAGAGAGAGAGAGAGAGAGAGAGACTTGCTAAAATAACACACATTACAAGTCAAACTGAGGGGGGGTCTGCTGACCATCATCTGAGGATTAGGCCGGGCAACTGTATATACACTACAGTAATCAGTTTAGAATAAACAAATCAGTGTCCAATATTTTTATCAATTTAGAGCATTCATTTTTCAAACAAGAAGTTTGTTGCATTTTCTGCTTCTCACAATCCAAATAATCTCAAACACATTCAGTGATGTTGAGGTCTGAACTCTGAGGTGGTCAGTCCATTGTTCTGAGAACACCGGCAGCTTTTTTTTTTATTTGCAAATGTCCTTTTCTCGCTGAGGGCTTCTTGACAGCTACACATCCTTTCAGACTCATAGTTTTGTTTTCTCTCAGTGGAAGGATGGCGAGAATCACCTGTGATTTTGTTCAGATCTGTAGGAAGAGTGGAGCTTGATTTTCTCCTCTCTCTCAAAGATGAAAGCTTTAATTGTTGTTTATCTGATGGGGACAGTTTTGGTGGTCTACCAGCTCTTGCATGGCTGTTAGGAGTCCCACTCCTCTTCCTTATGCAGTTGTCCCGAGACATATCTCCTTAAAAATGAATATCTCCTTAGAAATGGCCAGTTTGACTAGAAATTAAATAAATGACGGGTGGTTGACAAAATATTTTTGTAACTAATTTTTGTAAGTATTTTGCTGTGTAGTATAATTAACTCTAACAATAATTAACTCTAATAATCAACTGTAATATTAATTAACTCTGCCTCATGGATGTTGTTATTATGTTTGATCTCTAACGATACCATAGCTGTCCGTGGCCGGGAGTCCAACAGAGCATACAGGCATATGCAAAATTTAAACACTCTCGGTCAAATTACGTGCTTTATTCTTTTTACATGTCCTTTACAGGGAACATGCTTTTTCCTGTAAATTTTAGCTCACAATTTCTATTTATTTGCTGGGTTGAACATATTGGAAAATTTAATTAATTTGCTCTGTGTTTCTCTCATACATTAAATGATATATGATCATGATCAATCCAGGCTGTGCACGTCTGTGAATTCGGCTGTGTTGTTTTCTCTGTGCAGGTGTTCTCTGTGGACAGACCCGGTGCCTTTCAGGATTTCTACAGCCCTTTCAAAGCAGACGTGAAGCCGCAGATGCTGGAGCGTTTAGCTGAGCAGATCGCCACTCTCTGCGCCACACTGAAAGAATACCCCGCCGTCAGATACAGAGGGTGAGAGCAGCAGCAGTATTTTGTTTTAAAGACATGTGCCAGCAAGAATCAGAGAAATTATACGGGAAAAGTGTTAATTAATCTTAGGTCAACTGTGTAAATGTACATACCGACTTTTGGAGCTGTGCCTAATATTTTAAGCATCTTTTTAAGTCATACAACCTTTGCAACATGGTTTCCTCCTCTAAATGGAGAATGATCCATCTGCAGAAACATTGATTTTCTATTACTGAAAACAGTGATTCCAAACTAACTGCCATCTAGAGGTCCCTGTTAATTACAAACCAGCTGTGAATAAATAATGGAAAAATGCACAGACTAATTGTATAATATCATACGACTGTGTGTGTATGTATTCAGAGAGTACAAGGACAATGCAGTTCTGGCCCAAATGCTGCAGGACAAACTGGACGGCTACAAAGCTGATGACCCCACTATAGGAGAGGTGAGTAAAGTAGACTTAGAGGCAAAATGTCTTACAGAAATATGGCCTTACATTATGTTAATGCCTTTTTTGGTAAAAATAAAGTGCCTCAGATTGGCCTCAGTAGCTTTCTCTCTTTCTCTTTCTCTTTCTCTTTCTCTTTCTCTCTCTCTCTCTCTCTCAGGGACCAGATAAGGCTCGTTCTCAGCTGTTGATTCTGGACCGAGGGTTTGACCCAGTCTCTCCTGTGCTGCATGAGCTCACCTTCCAGGCCATGGCCTATGACCTGCTGCCCATTGAGAACGACGTCTACAAGTAAACTCACATAAGCACAGTAAAATGCAGCCATTCACTTCTAAACAAGTTGCTTTCTACCTCTGTCGATTGTATATGTTTGACTCAGACGTGCTGATGTGTATGTGAATGCATTCCTGTGAGTCAGGTACGAGACTACTGGAATGGAAGATACTCGTATGAAGGAGGTGCTGCTGGATGAGGATGATGACCTGTGGGTCACACTCAGGCATAAACACATTGCTGAAGTTTCCACGTAAGTTTGAGTATAAGTCTGTACAATCAACACAGTTTACAATACAGGTTTTACGTATCATGTCGGTGGATCCAGAAGAATATCACCAATAACGGATTTTTAGACAGATAGATATATTAGAAATAAATACATATATATTAATAGATGTATTTTCATAGATATGTATTATCTTAATAATTTGAATCCCTTACAGGGGCATTCTGACCTAAAGCTAGCAGTTATGATGTTACTTATGATGTTATGTAATATTCTGTGGTGCAGCATCGCATACCTGCATCAATGGCTTGACAACTGGGACTAGATCAGCATTAGCATTATGGAGATTAGCATTATGGAGAAACACAACATTTATGTGAGGCTACAAATACAAGAAAATAAATACAATGTTTTAACCCAGCACCTAAATGTTCTGATGTTCTGCAGTACAGTAAATATGTTATCAAATATTGTTTTTGAAATATCAGTCAATTCTAAATATCTGTCTGTTACTGATATTTGTTAAGCAATTATATCTGCTGATACTTATATAAATTCATTTTTCCTTGTACTCAGCATGCATTATGCAAATATATTATACAATCATTAGGAATCCCCCCATGGTGAAAATGAATCCACTGATGTACCATTGATGGAGAGGCTAAGAAATACAGATGTTTTGTTTGGCTTCTCAGTTGTAACATTAGCTATCTGGGTGCCCTCTGCATTAGCCAGCCAGTGGGGAGTTAAACTTCCTGCTAGGGGTGGGCGATATGGTAAAAATATTATATCATAATACTTAAAGACGTTTTCACGAGACTCTATATGCATCACAATATTTAGTTTTTGTGAGATTTAATAAGTTGTAACAGACAAAATAAACCCTGTAGAGCCACATATAAAAAATACTATAATAAAAATAAATAATCTACAACTGCAATTATTTTTCTTCAATGTTTTACAAACTCTATAATGACTATTATAAACAGGCCTAATTATGCCTGTTTTATATTATTTTATGATGAAATGAAGTACTGATGAATACTGACAATATCCACAATATGCTCAGAAGAGCACATTGTGACATAATTTGTCATGATAATGGCAAAATATTGTTATTTTGCCCACCCCTACCAAAGTTTCTCCCACTTTCAAGATACATCATGAGATAGGGGGTTTTCTTAGTTTTTTAACTGGAAAATCTCACTTTAGAGACTATTAAACACAGCTATAGGATGCAAGTAGACAGGTTTGCATTGTGGTTTGTTAATTTTGGCAAAAGTCTCCCCTCAAACTCTAGGCTTATTTTTCAGCAAACTTCTATGAAATATTGAGTACTACGAAACTAATAATAGAGACCTGTAGAGTCTGGGCCTGTGGATCTTTGGAGTTTAAGGGGTTGAAGAAGCTTTCTCTCACTCTTTGTCTGTCTTAATTCTTTGCTCACAGGGCTGTAACTAAATCACTGAAGGAGTTCTCTTCCAGTAAGAAGATGAACACAGGGAGAAAAGGTGCATTAGCAGCTGATGTACTGTTGCTCTTTCTCTTTTATCTGTAGTATAGTTACTCTTTGTTGACCTGTGGTTGAAGACCTATAGCTTTATCTCTTTGGGCTTGTGTCCTATAGACCACCATAAAGGAACTGTCCCAAATGCTGAAGAAGATGCCCCAGTATCAGAAAGAACTGAGCAAGGTAGAGCGATCACACACTAGCTCATGTCACCACACGTGTAGACATTTTCTGACAAAATCTAGACTTTCCCAGTCTGTGTTTAGCACTGAGACTGACTGAGAGTTACTGTGTTTCCTCTGTAGTACTCCACTCATCTGCACTTGGCAGAGGACTGTATGAAACACTATCAGGGCACAGTGGACAAGCTGTGCCGTGTGGAGCAGGTACAACTCACATGGGCCCCATTTCATTTTTTATGTTCCCTCAACCACCCTGAAGTGCAAACACCTATACTACACAAGTGCCACTCACAGCACAAGTCAAGGAGCAGACAGCGAGGAGCGTAATGCACTCACCCTTTGGCCACAGTGAGCTAATCAGCTAGCCATGCAAACTTTGTCATGAAGAACGTTTGAGAAGTTTGAACATCATGTGCATGCATTTTGTGAATAATTGCAAATTGCAATGCCTGGCTGTAAGCTTTGCTTTAGAATTGTTGCTAGCTCTGTAGTGTAGCCTTTGACTTGCTAACTAGCAAGAAAAGTAAAGCAACAAAGTCACATCAGCAGTCTTATATATCAGGTTGAGTAGTTTGCTACATAAATCCTACTTTTAACGTAGCGAATAGGATGTTATGGTTTGGAAAGATTCAGCATTTTGTTAGCATCTGTGGATTTTCCTTCTATCCAGCTTATATTTACATACAGACATATATGTGACATATATGCCAAACTATTTGAAATTGGCCATTTTTAAATATTTCTATATTGATGGCATATATTACATATGCTAGCGGCATGTTATATAAGGTTTTTTTATTGCATGAATGTTGCTGATGTATTTCATTTTGATTTTTTGCTTGAAAAATCTTTTGGTGTTTGTATCAAATATATGTATCAGACATATCAGACAGACAGTATATATATGTGATCCATATATTATGCATATATGTGTTCAGCCACTTATCAGACATATATGTATAATACATATAACATGTATGTGTTCTCTCATCTATCAGAGACATATACAGGATCCATATATTATAAATATATATCCATTATTTGATAAATATGTACATAACATACATATATTTTGAAATACATGCTTGACCATTAGTGACACATGTCCGTATATGCACATGTATCAGATTTCTGTATGGGATAAATAGCTTTGTCCAACATTTTTTTCTGGTTTAAAAAAGAAAATCAGTGTCAGTTGACGTCTGTGTGGGCAAACTAACAAATTTCAGTAGAGCTAATAAAGTAATGGAATGACCCTTAAGATGGCATCAGGGATTCCCCTGAGGGAAAAAGATGAGGTGGAGTTGACAAGGGTTTGTCCCGGAATGGGCGGCTATGTTTGAGAATCTCTTATATCGCCCTACCATTCTTCATGATTGGTGTGCACAATAAAGACACAAAACTTATAACTGTTTGTCTGTTATTAGCTTTAGCACATTGTGATTGTCTGTACTTGAGATTTAGATACATTTTATGGCCATTTAATACAGAAAACTAGGTAATTCCAAAGGAATTCACATACTTTTTATGTAACTTTTTTGTAACTGTATTCAGTAATGATGACACATTTATGTGACTGTGTTTTACTAAGAGACTACAGCAAATATAGCAATATTACCTATGTGACCCTCTATTGCCTTCTGTTCTGACTCAGGATCTGGCCATGGGTTCAGATGCTGAAGGAGAAAAGATAAAAGATCCGATGAGAGCCATCGTGCCCATCCTGTTGGACACCAGCGTGTCCATCTTTGACAAGATCCGCATCATTCTCCTCTACATCTTCCTCAAGAATGGTGAGACAGTCTTGCTTCAAGGCGACAAATCTAATTTCCTGTGTGGCGTCAGTGTGACTGGCCTGACGCTCTGGGCTGAGTGAGGTGGATGTGGATGAGCATCCAGAGTCAGGCCAGACTGTCACGATACTAAATTCATACTGATTACTTCATATTTTCAGATTTATCTGCTGTCTTTTTGTGTTACACTAATGGTCTTACATCCTGGCTCTGCTTGTGTGCGTCTATTTGTCAGGTGTAACGGAGGAGAACCTGTGTAAGCTTCTGCAGCACGCACAGATCCCTCCAGAAGACAGCGATATAATCTCCAACATGGCTCACATGGCAGTTCCCATCATCTCAGAGGTAGTTCTGATTAGCTCAGCTCTATTTCTCCACTACTGACTTTATTCACAGTTACCCTGTTAATAAGATGCACATATTCAGCCAGTCAACAGTTTGGTTACAGCTAGCTTTTATTTTTTTTTCTAATAAAGAAGCATGTGTTTTGTTGCTTTGTGATAACCAGGTTTAATATTAACCTTCAAAAGTTCCAAATATTGTCAGCAATGACAAATTCAATGTTAATTATTTTTCACTCAAAGCTCATTGAATCAATCAGGGTTGTGTTAAAAGTGCAGACGGATGATTTGACTTTTGTGAAAATAACTGTACCTTTGTATTTTTGCCCCATTTGTGATTGCTTGACATTGAAACAAGTGAAAAACCACATAGATAGATAGTTCAGACTCATAGATACAGAATGAAAATCGATAACTATTTAAACTATCTGCACTCATACATACATCTGGCACTTTTTCAGGTTTTGGTCTCACTTTAATTGAATGGTCTCCTATACATTTACTGATGTTGCGGTTGTTAATTAGCTACCTAGTGAAACTCAGTAGAACTTGGCCCAGGGTTATGGTTAGGTTTAAGGTTTGGGTTGAAAAGCTCAGTGTCACCAAACTATTGATGGGCAGTGTCTATGTAGTGTTTATAGCGCTGTGCTATGTGATGTGCAACGCTTGAGATTATGGTATATTTGTTATTCAGCAAACCACAACACGTAAGAAGAAGGCTGACCGTAAAGAAAGAATCAGTGAGCAGACCTACCAGCTCTCCAGATGGACTCCTCTGGTCAAAGATATCATGGAGGTATCCAGTTCTGTCCTTATGGAGCCAGTTTCCTCTCTTACCCCTTAAATGTATATCATGAGTTGCTAGCAACCCATGACCTCATTTCCTCTTTTTACCACAACCAAAATGATTTATTTTAATATTTTTGTCTATTGTGAATAAATGGTTGATACTACTTTGGCAGTAGATCAGTTTTTGTTAGATGTAAGTGCCAGGTTGCTAAAGATCCCAGGTATGTTCGAATGGATGGAGAAAACAGCCATGATTATCGAAAAGATAAGAACGTTTATGTCTTTTATTTTGAGCTATTGATGCCATTGATTATTGCAGGATGCTATTGAAGACAAACTGGACCCAAAGCAATACCCTTACATCTCCACACGCACAGCCTCCGCCAAAACCACAACAGCTACCAGGTAAGCCCAGCTATTATGCACAGACTTGCGCACATATTTGTTTTTCTACCTTTACAGGACATGGGATCATATATACAGTCATATGAAAAAGTTTGGGTGCCCCAGTCAAATTCCATGTTTTATTGATCTTCTAAGTGAAAATAAGTTAACACATCCTCTACAGAGACCACACTTCTGCACATTTTGATGCACAATTACTGTTTATTTGCTAAATGTAACAGGTTAGAACAAGAATATATAAAATGTGGCCTGTTTCCAAAGAAATGGCACATTTTTTTATTATTTCCTAATACGTTAAACTCAGCAAACAAAAAGAAATTGTACAATGAAATTTATTTTGTGCATATCATTGTTGTTATATATGCCTATTTTTATATTTCTATTTTTCTTCATCATTTGAACACAGCAGCTGTCCTATAAATTATCTAAATACTTTATGATGAATGAATCAGTGGAAATGCTCCAAATGACTTGGAATAGATTCTCTTTACATGAATTTACAGTAAAAGTTAAGATTATTTTTCCTTTTCTTGTAAAGTTTCATTTGGAGGTACATGTTTTTGTTTTTTTTTGTTTTTTTTAGACAGCAATGATATGCATATGAATAAAAGTGCAAAATGTGACTGATATGTATTGTTTTTGGGCCTGCTTTTAATTTATTTGTATTTTACAATGTGCTTAACATTGACTTATGATCCAATTTGATTGACCAACTTGATAATTTGGCTAATAGTTGTAAATGTTAGGATATTTGGCATCAGACAGTTCTCTGTAAGTTTATGACTCCTCTAAAACCTGAATATAGCATAAAAAACAAAGGACCCCAATCCATTTAAGGTTCTCAGTACTAAAATATTCCTGTTTTGGATTAGAATAGCTCTGTTGTCCATATTGTCCAGCAACAGCAGTCAGCATAATTCTGGCCTGAAAATGCACATACATACCCACATATAAAAGCATACATCTTTTTACTGACCCTACTCTCCTCATCCTGCAGTGCTCGCTATGGGAACTGGCACAAGAATAAAAGCCCTGGGGAAATGCGAACGGGTCCACGAGTCATCGTCTTCATCGTCGGGGGCGTTACCTACAGCGAAATGCGCTGCGCTTACGAGGTCACGCAGGCCAACGGCAAATGGGAGGCCCTCATCGGTGAGCTGGAGTGGAGACTCAAAGCTCAATTGGCTTTGGCATATGTGTGCTCTTTGAACTATACTGTAGAAAGCTACTGGCAAAGTAAATGGCAAAGAAAAAGCACCATTCCTTTTCCATGACCTGCCATAACAGAAAAGCCATTAAAGCAAATACCAGAGTAGACGTCTCTATCACTCCTCAAGATCCTTTCATATTTTGTATCTCTTGAATATGTGTGTATAAGTGGGGATCGTTTGAAATGGCTCTGTTCCTCCACTGCCCCAAGCGTGACTCATCTGCCTTCAGTAAGTGCCGTCTCAGAGCTCTATTGACACAGCAGAAAAAAGGGAAATGTATCGAGTGTCTGGGTGAAAAAAGCATCACATTGGCTGATCTATATTGATTCGAATAGAGCAATGGAGCAAAAGTGTAGTCTTCCGTGTTAGCAAATCTGCCATGAAATGAGCTATCATTTCCTGTCATTTTGAAGATGTATATCAATATCAACTTTGTGGAAAATGGTGCATAGATCAGAAGCACTTTCCTTGCTCAAAAGATGAAAATTAACTCTTCATAGACATGGAGAAAAAAGGCTACTTCTGCCTTTTACTCTTCTTTAAAAATTTCTTTAAAAATTTGTGGTTGCACTTAATGTGATATGCAAAAAAGCCAAAAGATTTGATTTTTAAACTATTTTGAGTAAGAAATCACATGAATAGAAATATGCATCACTCATTCAACTTATTTTGTTATTCTGTTGAAAAAAGGCAGCATTGTGTTTCTTTTATACAGTGATAGAAAACCTGGTAGCACACAGAAAGCTCCAAATTCCACACGCTGAAATTTTACTATGGCCAGCATGGGCATGCACTACTCTGGGGCAGATTTTAATTAGTTGAAAGGGACAAAGCCAAAGGCTCTGAATGTACAGTACTGTGCAAATGTCAGAGACGGCCCATTCATTTTATTAAATTCCAGTCAAACCAGACATTAAGTTATTCATTTTCAAAATATATTTAACAGAAACAAACTCAAAAGCCTCCAACACCAAGTACATCATATCTGTCAGTGTTCAGTTTTCATCCTCCTCTTGTGCTCTTTGTGCATCTACTACCACTTTACCTCTTCCATTCTTCCAATCTTAAAACCATCAAGTTACAGCTGTGTCCACCCAACAAAGGCTGCTCCCAAACTCACCTTAATGGCCTTGCAGATTTATTTCTCATGTGCATCTAAAATAGCTAAAGGAGATGTGTCTGAGGGAGGTTAGATATAAGAAAATCTGTTTGCAAGTCCAAGGAAATTATGTGAAATAGCAGGAGCTTCCATAACTGGAGATTAACAGATGTAGAGACAATGGGACTCCTAACAACAATACAAAGAGCTGGTAGATCACCAAAACTGGCACCATCAGAAACCAAACCAGGGGTTGCCAACATCTTTTACTGCCCTCTTGTAGCTCCACAGCAGAATTAGCTTTTTAGGTAAAAATAAAACAAGCTGAATTCAGCCTCGTAAAAACTCGAACAGTGAGAGACATTTTACAAGAAACTGTTCTACTTTTGCGAAAAGGTTTCCTGCTGGAGATGCGAGAAAAGCAGCTATAGCTGACCCTAGGCTCAAAGCAGAGCAAAGTACATCTGCGTTTTCATTTGTATTATATTTATTAGCATATACTAGACTAGTACATTAGCATATACTGAGACTTATTTAGAGCCAAGATGGTAAAATGTAACTTCGATAGCCACAACTAAAATGTAGAAACCTAAATAAATGTAAAGAGTGGACACACTAAATACTGAAAAATGTGAAGATATATTTAATTCTTGAGGCTTCTGTGTTACTTTCTGTTAAATGTATGAATAATTTGTACTTAATAGCCAATTCTTTGGATATTAAATCAAATCCCAGCACAGAGCTGCACATTAGGTAAAACGGGGTTAAATGCAAAGATGGATGTACTTTCCTCATGTTTGGTAGGCCCACTTCTGATATTAGTATCTATTGGAGATACATAAGTTTCAAAGTGCTCTGAAGATATATGAACACATTATATTCTGAGCATACACAATTGGAAATAAAGCAGTAGTCATTCAAAATAGCTCTTATTCTAAGAGTTTATCAGATGTTGCATAACTCTCTTGTGTATTATAAGAAAAGACTGCATGCACTTTCCACTTCTAGTTGAAAATGACAGATAATTGAAGAGGAAACAGCATGTAACCTTTTATATCTACCTTCACAGGTTCCACCCACACTATCACTCCCAGCAAGTACCTGAAGGACCTTCAACACCAAGACTTCCTGGACCCAAATGCTGCCCCAGAGGACAAGCTAACTGCCGAGGACTGAGGGCGGGACACACAGAGAGTGGGAGAGAGAGAAAGAGAGAGAGAGAAACACCCATCACAACCACCTTTCCTGAGCTGGGCCCCATCCAGCAGAGCCCAGGGGAGAAGATGAGTCCTATCATAATGCTCTAAATGCTCAGCTTTGTATCCCGGGCCCCTCCCCCAATCTACACTATTAAAAATAAAGGTCCAACAATGAAGAGGTTTATTGAACCTCCACATAATGTTAAAGGTTCTATACCAGTTAAAGGTTTTTCCTACAACTGCACCAAGAACCATTTAGGAACCTTTATTCTCAATGGTGTATTTTCCCCCTTCATTGCCTGGAAGCATCATATCTAAAATAGCGTTCAAACTTAGGCTCAGTCCCAAGTGAGACCCCCCAATATGGCCTGCATACATTTTAGTTTAGCTTACAGAAGAATCTTCTCTCAGCAGTTACTCTGTGAACAAATACTTCATAGCTTGTAAAGACATACAGTGCCAGTCAAACGTTTGGACACACCTACTCAAGGAGAGTTTTCCTAATTTTTACTATCAAAACCATACAATAACACTTACAGAGTTATGCAGTGATCAAATAAGTGTTCAATAAATCAAGGACTCAATAAAAAAGAGTTGATTAAAATTGACATTCTCTATTAATTGGCTTAACAATTAGCTAGCAGTTTGAATGTTAAAAAGGGTATCTGCAGGTCATTATAAAGTAGCGCTTAGCACATTCTCCACAAGGGGGGAGCTGTTAGCACTCAAGTCACTTTTGTGTGCATTACTGAAAGGGAGAAAACCTACACCAGCAGGATCTAACTAAAGCATGTACATTGTTGTCACAAATGTATTAATATTTAATTTAATTTTACAAATTGCATGCATATGAAGTGAAAGGTTTTGTTTAACTAGGTCTGGGAAACAGCTTAGTAGACAGTTATCAGGCTAACAGACTCCTGCAGTAATGTTCAGTTAGGCTTTTCCGAAGGATTGACTGTAAAACTGCAACATACAAAGTAAAGAATGCCGTTAGAGTGTCTGTTACAAGCTTCAAATGCTTTAAATGTAGCTGTTTATGCAAACCTGGCATAATTAGTATTTTAAAGTGTTTTAAAATACTGAGAATTTGGTGATAACTGCAAATATTTTTTATTCTAAATTGTTGTAACAAACAGAAACTTATTTAAAAACTTATTTTAAATTGTCATAACAAACAGAGCCTGATTGAGTAACATATTATACATTTTTGCCACATGGTGTTTTATTTATATACATATTTTAAATGCTTCTTTAAAATCTGTTTCAGTAAAGTATACTGAAATAGAAGGTTATGCATAGTATGTTATTGTTCAGTTAAGGCCTTTTGTATTATTTGGCCTTTAAAAAACAAAACATTCAACATTTAATATAAAGGAATATAATGATGCCTTCTGTCCGATGACTGCTTGGATAGGCTCCAACTCCCCCTGTGACCCAGAAGGATGAGCAACTTGGACAATGTGTGTGTGTGTGTGTGTGTAATATAATGATATTGGCAGCCCTAAACAAATCAAAGCTATCTTATATTTAAAAGTTTTCAAACAAGCATGCCCTTTGCTTTGATACAGCTTTGCACAAAATTGATATTCTCTCGATATATTATATATATATATATATATATATATATATATATATACTATATTGGAAGTAAATGTACACTGAGTGAAGTAAATGTACACATCAACTTCACAACAAATGTCAAGTACTTTGATCAAACTATTTTTCAGATGATGAAAAAACATTAATCTGATCGGGTGTGCCCAAACATTTGACTGGTACTGTACATTATCTTTAAGAAGTGGGAGAGAAGAGGAGGGTAGGAGAATCTGTGGGTTCAGATAAACAGCTCTGATGTAGATGTTGATTACAGTGCAGTGTTTCAGTGTTTCATAGATATAGAACAGTCGTTGTCACTCTTTGTGCAGTGGCTAAAGCTCTCGTGAGAGTGTGTTTGATTTCTCTTTATTCTCAGGTTTGCATCCATACATTCCACACATGAAGTGCAGCATGATATTGATTTCTAACACCTGCGCCACAGCTTACTATAACAATACCTCTTAAAGACAATCAGACAAGGAGCAGGATAGTTCAGATCCATTTGACTCTCCATGTTAAGTGACCTGTAGCATAACATTGCTGTCATAAGATCCCTTGTAAGCCCCCTTTTCAGGTTTTTCAACATTTCCTGATAAATGGACCAATAGAAATGCCCCAAAATGACTTCAGATCGTATTAGATTAAAGTACTTTAAAGAAAAAAATTCCTGTTCTTGCACTCTTAGCAAAAAGGGCTCTATATAGCAGCTATATCTGTCCACAGGGACCCCCAGACAGTTCATATGTTTGTTCTATTCCTCTTTGTTGGGAGTTATGATCAAGCAAAAATGTGGAATGTCTGGGGGTCCCTGAGGACCTGTTTGACAACAACTGCTATATTGTCCCATAAAGTTTGGCTGGCAATAATAGCAGGACCCTTTTTGGTGCTACATAGAACTGTTGTAATCAAGAGTGCAGGAGAATAACCATTTAACCTTGCAAAGAACCATTTAAGCATTCAAATATTTATTTGAGTTGTTTTGGTTTTACAGTACTGTGCAAAGGTCAGAGACTTTTTCGGAGAATTTTATAGCATCAGCAAAAAAAAAATATATATATATATATATATATATATATATATATTAATTGATTCAGTACTAAGTGTGTGCACAATTTTATTACAGCATCCATTCTTTTCAGGAGACTTGCTTTCAGTTTTTTGCAAGATTTTCCTAAGACAGAAATCTGCAGGGATTTTTCCCCACACCTCCAAAGTTCAGTCTTAGAAGTTGGTTGCACTTTGCTTCTTACAATCCAAGTAATCCCAAACACACTCATTCCTGAACACAACACTGATGTTGAGGTCTGGACTCAGAAATGGTTGTTCTGAGAACCCCAGCTTGTTTGATTGGTTTGCAAATTTCTCTTCAAGAATGGAGCTTGATATTCTTCTGTTTCTCAAAGATGAAAGATTTAAGTACTCTTAAAAAAGATGGTTCTTCTAGGGTTCTTTAATAAAGACTGGTTCTATATAGAACCATGGACACTTAAAGAACCATTTGCACTGCTTAAAGGTTCTTGGCATTGTAAAATGGTTCTTCAGATTGATGGAGAATGTGTTGTATACGGTTCTATATTAAACCTTTTGAAGAGGGTTCCATGTAGCACCAAAAGGGGTTCTCCTGTTGTTACAAGCTTGACATCATAATAATAGAATGCTTTTTGGTGCTATGTAGAACCATTTTCAACACAATCTCTATCAATCTGAAGAACGATTTCACAAAGTGACCCTTTAAGAATGCAAATGGTTCTTTCAGTGCTCATGGTTGTATACAGTACCATTGTCTTATTTAAGAGTGTACTGTTATCTGATGGTGACAGATCTCCTTCAGAATATCTTCTGAGAAATGAATATTTTGTACTTAATTGCCGTTTTGACTGGAAATGGTCTCTTTGTGACTTTTGCTCATGACTGTATACATCCCCATTGCTTTTACTAAAGAACATTTGAAGAACCTCTTATGTAATGCTTTTCAAAAGTTACCATCTCAAGCATACAAGGTTTCGTTATGACAGCGATGATAAGTCAAACCAACACTGCCCTCCATTCAGTTCAATGTTTCAGCTAAGAGTGATCACAGTGTGTTGGAATTTTTCTTCTATGGTGTTATGGCTTTAAAATGGTGAAAAAAGGCTGTTATTATTAGACTATTAGATTAAAATAGGTAGTAAATATGCCATCATGTTCTATCATTAAATATAGAGAATGGTAGTGAGTCAGTGAAGACTGAAATGAGTTCAGTTTGTGCTTGTTAATAGATGAATGAAGCACCTGTGCATAAATTTAGTGCAGAGTTAAAAAAGAATAATATACAAAATGTGCTAAAAAATGGTCTATAACATTGTCAGAGCTCTTAGCAGTTTGTAGAATAGCTGTTTAGTGAATGGTAGATAGAAATGGAGAATAGTGTGCCTCTAGGGTGACCCGCTGTCTCTCATAGCAAAGCTGAACGGAGACAAAACTCACCTGAAATATGAATGAATTCATGAGCGGTCAGTATTTTGTCAAATGTATGCTTTACCATATTGAATGTATTATTCAGATCTTTGGTTTATAATGAAGGACCAGTGCAGTTTGATCATTAAATGTGGGGAAAAAAGGAAAAGGCAGTTGGAATTGTTCCAGTGTCATTGACCATATCTTAATATGTTGCTAATACATGTTTTGAAGAATCATTCAGGATTAAGTATTTATAAGCTGTTTTGTTGTCTGTATTATCTGTCATGTTACATTTGTATCTCTCGTGATCCTGTTTGAACTTTGCCATTGTGCTGCATTGTGCTTATACTGTATGTACAATAGTAGCCAAGAGTTAAAGGAGTACTTCAGCTTTTTTTGACTTCCTCTAGCTGCCACATCTGTAGCATAGTGTTGATTACTACAGGCAATAATACCATTGAGAACTACAGACAACTCTGCAAAAATGGTATCTTGTCAAGTAAAATTATCTTAAATCTAGACGATACATCTAATATTTCTCCTGTTCAGATTGTTAATCTTAATTTAAGATCATTAACTTCATTTTTAGACATTTGTACTTGTTTTAAGTAATTTATTAAGTAAAATGATCTCACTATATTGGCAGATAATTTTGCTTGTTTTAAATCAATGTGCTTAAAATGAGCAAAATTATCTGCCAGTATAATGAGATCATTTTACTTAATAAAATGACTTAAAACAAGTAAAAATGTCCAGAAATAAGCTAGATAATCTTACAATAAGTGGACAGCCATCTCAACATGGGAAATATTTTGATTAAAGATCAAGATGCCATTTTTTGCAGTGAATCCATTCATTACGCTGCAGTTAGCAGAAAAAACAGAAAACATGATGACTTGAAATATAATAGAATCCAATGGGCAGGTGCTGAAACAACTACCCATTGGCTTCTATTCCATCTCTTTTGAGTCCTTGGACTTCTGTCCTTTTCTAAGTACAGACAAATTATTCTCCATGGTAACTGATAATACAATACACATGCAGCAAAAAGAGACTAGGTTAAAAAATATTGGAATATTTCTTTAACTCTATTTACTTTCCATCTAAATCTATCTTATCTGCTCCACGCATCTCCTTTGTCCTGTTATTTGAAACTTTTGCTTCATCTGCTTCAGTTCTGGGTTGTTGTGCACACTGTTTGTAGGTCTGTAGTGTGATTTCCTTTTCTTTTTGTTGATATTGTGTTTCATTGTTGAGTTAGACTGCAGATGTGAAGGTAAAACATGGCAGATGTAACACAATGTTGTACTGATGTTGTCTAATAAAATGGCCTCTGTACAAATAGAGTGTTTTTTTTTGTTTTTTTTTGTGGTTTCTGCAGGAATTTTAAAAATGTGTTCCATATATTCATGAAGAGGAATCCTGTTTATTTTACAGAGAACATCCATATGCTTTATTTAAAGTGTGGACCCTAAAGCAGGGGGCACATTTTGACTAATTCATTAAAATTACACAAATTAGTTTTTAGGGATTCATTATTCTACATTCATCAACACTAATTTGCTGCTGTGTAAGCGGCTGCCCCATGGCTCCATACTGTTTCAGTTCAACAAAGTGTAAAACAGGGAATGAAATTTTTAACAGGCATCTCAGACTGGAGGTAATTCCCTCAGTCAGACACAGAGGGGCACCACCAAACCATTCAGACCTCAACAACATTACATGTAACAGTTCCATCAGGATCTTAAGGCCTTTTCTGCGATTTTTGCAGGCTAAAATACTTCATTTTGCAGCACCTTTTCTCTATATTTAAAGCAGTACTTGTGATTTGTATGTTTTGGAGTGATCATTCCATATTATGTGGTTTCTGGCAAAATACAGGAGTTACTCAGTGTTGCTCACTGTGTGGAATGTTAGATAGTTTATTGGTGCTTCTCGCTACGTTAGTTCTTTAATCAGCATTTTGCTCCCTTCAACTAAACTCTCTGCAGCCAATACCAACAACATTTAGAATATCAAGTGTTGACATAGCATTAGCAACATTGCTAGCAGTTATATGTCACTACATCATATAGCTGAGCAATTCTCATTCTCGAAACCTATTTATATTGTTTTAGCTGGTTACTATATTTCTTGTTCTTTTTTAAGCATCTACAGATCGTGCTGTAAATGTGCTTTTAGCATGTTCTACAGCAGCAGGGTTGCCAGGTCCAGGAAAAATTTGCTTAAAAGCCACCCAACAGAATTTGAAACTTTTCTCCCAAGATTGCATTTTCAATTTTTCAAATAGCACAGTTTGGCAGGAAAGCCATTGATCTGCCAACCACAGCACAACATTCCACAGCATAACCAATGAAAAGTGGAAGCATGTGCTTCTACATAACCAGCTCTTCTGAAGGTAGGTGCTCTGCCCTGATCATAATTTGTTGTGTCGATAATAGATATCAAGTGATACAAAAAGGAAGGAAAGGGGGGATTGCACCCCTCCTCAAATCAAGCCCTATGTTGATGTTATTCAGCAGTTTTCAAGTGAAACTTGAAACAAAATCACATTTCTGTAGTCAAATGTTGACAAAAAATGAGGAAAAGAATTAAAATAAAGTGTCCTCACACTTATTTTTGAGATCAAATCTAGTAGCACTGTAACTCTAAATCAGGCCTTGATGGTATCGACACACGGTCTGCACATCACACGATGTTGCACAAAAGATGCACGCTTACAATAATTGTGAAAGCAATTCCACAATTAATGCATTTAGTGTGGAAATCATACGGTGATGAGACAAAATTGAGAGCACTTACAAATATTGAATTTTGAATCAGTCTCATCTGATTATTCAGACTGTGTCCTAATCAGCATAGTGCTCTAGTAAATAGCACTGGTGTGAATTCAGAGTGGGTTGTTCCTCCACCCAAACTTCAGTTGCAACATAACTACGTTTAAAACCAAAGTAGACTGTTGTCTCGTTTAATTATAGCAAGTAACAACCAAAAAAGTAGCTCTAATCTGTCTGATAATAGGTTTTAAAATGGTCTTTACTGTATTATTATAGTCGTTCGTTGACTTTTGCCATTAGTTATTAATAGTCCTTCCTTTTTCTCCTTAATTCTCCTTATATTATTATTACCGGTATTTTGCTGAAATATCTATAACATGCAGACTAAGAACTTTAGTAACACTATGGAGAGAAAAATGCTATTGAAATAGGCTGCAAAATTGGATCTTTAAACTAAATATTTACAATATTTCTGTATTTCATATTATCATAGTATTTTAACACTGCCATCTAAAGTATGACATATGAATAATATGATAAGTATATTTGTAGACATACTTTGTTTCACCCAGCGTTTTGTTTGAATTGATCTATGTATGCTGTAGCCTCCTGACACCCCCCTCTCCCCACCCCTTCTCCACGTGTCAGACCAAATTTGCTCCCCTGGTAAAACACAATAACTTCTATTAGTAACATATTCATTAAAATAACTAATGTCTAATATAGTTGTATGCAGTTTTAGGCACAGCATTACTGATAGCTCAGTGATCTCAGCTGCTGCTTTATATATTTGTATAAAGAAGCAGATACAAAACCTGTTACTTATTTAATAACTTTAATTCATGTTTGAAAAGTGCCATGAATCATAAATATTTCAAGCAACAATAGCAAAATACTAAACCAGTCTCTAATTGTGCACTCAGTACTATATTGCTTTGCCAGATCAACTTAAACACATTGCTCCTAAAGCCAGATCAGTTATGATACCATGTAAATCCCACAAACTGCCTTAATGGCTCTTTGACATCTGCAAAAAAGCATGAAGTCATCTATTTTATAGATCCCAAAGTGTTACCACAGCAAAATCTATTGCTGAATGAACACTGGCCCAAATGACCACTGTAAGAGTGAATTCCACAGTGGACATTCTGCTGTGAAAGATGAGACAGACCTACCCTATTAGATAAGGTTTCAGTTACATACACATATAAGGATCATGATGTAAGTGATAGTCATTGAAATCATGATATATCTGCGTATTTACATAAAAAAAACACAATATTAGATAAATAAAGTTGATATATACAGCTTTATATATTCATATGTACAGTAATGCTCTGCATGTTGTCTAGGACTATTTCTTTAGGGATATGACATGCATTTATACAAACAAAAATAAAAACCATATATGATTGAGTTATACACCTGATCTTCTCAAAAATACTGATATATAAACATCTCGATAACCCTTTCATCCTATCATCTCACCACAGCTCGCTCTAAAAATAGATCCGTCATTGCTTCATTGCTTTGAGCATCACCACTTTGATATAGCAAGCCTTTGAGGCTACCCAGAAACAAAGTCGTTGTTACAGATAAGAAACAAGAGAGAGAGGAAGGACAAGAGGAAATGGAAGGGAAATGAGAAAGTCTGAAACCGCAAACCGTCCGCTCAGCCCTGGCTGATTATAATGCTATTCTCCAGTTAATCTCATTCAGACTGGTGGATAAACTGCTCATGGCTTCTTCTTCTCAGCAAAAAATACTTTCTAGGAAAGTGAAATCATCTTAAACCACCTTAAAAGTTCTGGCAGAGGATTTAGCTTGTTTTAAGAAATAATTCTTGATAGTCTCAATAGTATCTTACAAATGGAACAAGAAAACTTCACAAGATAACATTATTTAAAACAGTAACACTTTATTTGGATGGTCCACTGTAGATGCTTGTAAATGCTCAGTATATCTTTAAGTAACATTCAACTAAATATCCATTAAATTCACCTGAAATGTAGTGTGAAAGCCTTTATTAAATCTATCCCTAACCCTAACCTCAAAGCAAAACCTACATCTACTCCTAACCCTAACCATAACCATAATGTTGTTGATAATCAACTGAACATCACCAGGAAGTTTGTTAATTATTTAATTATCTGTAGATCATCTACGGAGGACCATCCAAATAAAGTGGGACCCTTAAAACAAGTCCAAAATGTCTAGAAAGAGGTTGAATATTTTTATGATCTCATAATCGTATAATCGAGATATTATGGACAAACTGATTAGACTTAAGATGATTTCACTTGCCACTACATCATTTTTTGTCTGTGTAATTCCTCTGTTTCTTCTCTTCTTTGTGATCCAAAATAGGGAAATCTTTATAAATCTCAATTCTGGCACTTGCAGCTTGGCAAGGATGTAAACATCTTCAGAACAAAAAAAAAAAAAATCTATGTCAAAATAACACAATACTGTTTCCTACTGCAATTTACAGTTACTTTGCTTGTGGGTCATACAGTACTGTTCAGAAGTCAGAAACAGTGCTTTCATTTATACATATTCAGTCAAAACAGCCAACAACTAGTTATTCATTTTTAAGCTTCAGGAATAAGTAGAAAATTGATCATATTTTCCGTATCCTATCTTCAAAATGTTACCTTTGCAAAATGGTAACATTCTTAACTTTTAACACAAGTTGATGTAACATTTTTTCCCGAGTAACTTTAGAGCATTTCTATTGGTTCGTTCATCATTAAGCATGCAAAGGATTTGCACAGCAGAGATGATGTATTTAACTATTTATAGATATATATTACACCGTAAAGGCTCTGATGGACTGGGCTCCCATCCTTGGTGTATCCTGCCTTCCGCCCAATGAACACAGGGATAGGCTCCAACACCCCCATGCAACCCAGAAGGATAAGCGGCTTAGATAAGGTGTGCATGTGTGTGTAAGGCCTCAACAACTAAATATAATATAGTTTTTCTCACTATTTAGTGTGTCCCTGTATATTTATTACAGCTTTCATTCTTTTCAGGAGACTTGCTTTCAGTTTTCAAAGAAATTTGGAAATGTTCAGTCTATAAAGTTCAGTCTTAGAAGTTGGTTGCAATTATAGCTTCTTACAATCCAAATAATCCTGATGGCAAACATGAGAAATCTGTGAGGCAGGTAAGGTGTGTTCGAGAAGTTGCTTGTGTAAATATTAGTGTCTCTTTAAAGGAGAACATAATATCATTGACTCCTTTAGGAAGCTTTTGTTAGGGGGACACAGCTGTGCCTGGTTGGTTTTAAGCAGGGGTGCACAATCCTGGTCCTGGAGATCTACAACCCTGGAGAGTTCAAATCCAGCTTACCTGGCTCTAATGTTCAGACGCCCCTCAAGACCTTCATTATCTGGTTCAGGTGTGTTCAATTAGGTTTGGAGCTAAACTCTGCAGGGTGGTAGATCTCCAGGACCAGGATTGGGCACCCCTGGTTTTAAGACAAGTGGCAGTAGGTGCACATGAAGAGCGGACAAATTAAATACTTGTCCACTTGTTTAGTTGTTGAGGCCTTGTGTACTTTTCTGTTAAAGATATATTTCCTGTTTTTTTCCAACATTAAAAAATGAATAACTTGTACTTAATGGCTGTTTGACTGAAAATGAAACAAACGAAAGGCTGGTCTGTGGCTTTTATACAGCACTGAATGTTGTTGCTGTCATAAGAAAATCTCATAGAACTGAAGAGGTCATTTTATTGGCGAATGAAACCACCTTCCTAACTTCAATGTCCAATGAAGACATTTTATTACAAGTAATTTTGGACTATGACATCATAAAATGTTAACACCAGGTGAAAAGCTGTGGGCATTTTTTCATAACATGTAAATAATGGAGTTACAAGGTTTTGATATGACAGCATATCAATGATATGATTGTTTAACTAATTTCTCCAAATCCTATATTATTAACAGATCATAACTGCTGGAGTTACATGAATGACAGTATACTATCTTCACTGCTAACAGGCTTCCTGTAACTTAGACATGTTTTTTTGACCATTTAGACAGTAGCTGTGGTCCAAAGTGCTATAAACTCCCCACCATCTTTAAAAGATGGGGCAGGGAGTGAAATGTAGGGCGGTCCACCAGCCACTCAGACTTCTTGGTGATCACACTCAGACAAAGTGGATTTGCAGCACTTTCCATTTGCTCACACAATCTATCTCTGGCTTGCACTGGGACGTCCTTGAGCATGAGGCGGAGAGGAGTCATGAGCGCTCTCAGTTTGCTGCCATGTGTGCTGTGCCGTGAGACAGATTTTAATAGCCAGCATAAAACCCTGTGCTTGTCCCATCGCATTACCCTGCACCATAAACACTCGCAGCCTGGATGCGGAATGTGAACGCCCTGTGGGACATACATCAGCTTCTAGAGGGAAAGTAGCACAGGGATGAGTGCTAGTTGATTGATGCAAGGGAACGCAAGACATCCGCTGTCATTACTCCGACCCTAAAGAGTTGGTCTAGCAAGCTGTTCTGACATGTGGAAGGTGGTGGGATCAGGTAAGTTGAAGGACAGTTTTGATGTAAACCAGTTTTGATTCCAGCTGGGGCTCGCTGTATCTCCCTTCATGCAAGCTGAATCTCTCTCCATTCAAGTTCAATAAAGTGCAATGTCTCTTCAGCTCACAGACCTTAGAGGACGAGTTGTTCGTTTACAGTTCACCATTTGGACGAGCCTTGGGACTTAGCACCCTGTGGTTAGCCAAGGCTACACATTTTGTCCTATGCACATCTTTCTCATGAACGTCATGGTGTTATTGTAGAATTTTAGTGGTTTTAGCTGTTGAAACAGGTATATTGCTACACAGGGGTGTAAGCACCAGGGGGTCCCCGATGAGTATGTAGTTTACTCGTTTCATTATTACTTTTATGACTGTCAAATAATTAAATTGTGATTGATCACAGTTTAGTTAATCATGAGTTATTACATTTATTTGCTCAAATTTGATCCTGATCAAAGACATTACATTTAAAAAGCAGTGCATTTTGTTATCACTATAAGTGTGAATCAAATTAGCTTAATCAGAATGTATTTATTATTTTCAATAATTCAATAACATTATTTTCAGGATCCCCTCTCGAGAAGAACTGTAGCTTTCCACTTTGCTATTACTGTTGTTAGCTTGCTTGTTAATTTATATATATATATATATATATATATATATATATATTATATATTATATATATATATATATATGGTGGAATGCTGCTTCAGGCCCCCAAATGTTTAGAATCACCCTGTTGCTATATGCTATATGCAAGATAACATTTAATTGACATCATAAGATTGGTGACCTCACCAAAACACCCCATGCAAACCAGCAAGCTTAGTCAACTGTGGTAGTTAAGTGTCTTTGGCAGCAGTAGGCTACAATCAGAGTAGCTGGTGTTATTATAACAGTAGCCTTACTTTCATGCAACAAGATGGTGTCAGTTAAATGTACAGGTGCAATTTTTGTATGTATACTACTTAATGACCTCCTAAGTCTTTAGATTACTTGTGCTGGGGTAAAAGTCTGCAGTAATACTGATGATGGGTGAGATGTGCGTAGGACAGAATGTATCAGCTTTGGAACTTTTGTTTACCTCAGGGTGGGACAGCATTGAGTTCATTTGGGTGTGCATCATTACTACTAAGGATGCATGACCTCAGACACCTCATGTCTTTATACGCTGCTTCTTTGTCATCCCCTATAGCGCAGTATTGAAGTCTGTAATCAAGAAGTCGATGTAATCCTTCTCTTTGGTCTTGAAGGCTTCGGCGATGAGGCGCGCAGCGTCTCGATGCTCCATGCCTTTGAGGGACACACCGTTGACCTCCAGAATCACCTGCCCCACCCGCAACTGTCCACTGAGGTGTGCCGAGCCACCCTTCTAGAAAGAGAGAGAGAGAGAGAAGGAGTAAGAGACAGTGAGAAAGAGTGAGAGACTGCAGCACTGAAATACACCAGGGAAATTTGAAGCTTTGAAGAATAGGCAAGAAGCCCAAGAACAGACAAGCCACAACATTTATCAAAAGTGTGCGAGAGAGGAGAGAGGAGGAAGAAAAATGAACGCTCCCCTGGCCTTACGTGGCACTTTGTATTGAGAAGTCATTAGCTAGCCTTCTGTCAAGGTAGATAAACAGCACTGAAGAGAGAGAGAGAGAGAGAGAGGGAGAGAGAGAGAGAGAGAGAGAGAGAGAGAGACAGAGAGAGAGACGAGAGAGAGAGAGAGAGAGAGAGAGAGAGAGAGAGAGAGAGGGAGGGAGGGAGTGTTATCTGGCTTTTGTCTGTCTCTCAGACAGATGGTTGGAGATGGGCCAGTCCTGACAGCTTCATGCCTGCACCTCTGTCCTCTCATCAGCCCCCATTAGCGCTGAGACCTCATCCATAACCACAGCAAAACAACTACAGTCCCCAACTCCCATACTGCTAGGTGATATGACATCATAGCTTGTTAAGTATCTAGTTAAATAAACACCTTGAAATCATTTTTTTTGGATTAATGTATTATATTAATATAAAGTAAATGGTAAACACAGATGATAAGTGCAGAAAATCGTTGAAAAAAACGATTACAAAAAAAACAGAAAACAAGTGCAGGGTATTAAATTCTGGTCCAGGTGGGTTGGTGTATAGCACAGTTTGGTAATTACCCTACTCAAACAATCCCACTAAACTGGGCAATTAGGATAGGAACTGAATCAGGTGTGTTCGAGCAGGAAAATGACCAAACTGTGCTGAACCAGCTCTCCAGGACCAGTACTGAATACCTTTGCTCTATGTACTGTCAAAAAAAAAATGGTAAGTCTTCAAGCCACAGTATAGAACAAAGTGTGTGCGCAGTTTATAATTCAGGTGGAAGCTCCATCTGTCACTGAGGGGCATGAATGCAAAAGCAGCAAGACTCCACTCTATGAGTGTGCTGAGATCTCAGGCAAGGACAAGACAAGAGCGTAGAAGCTGAAGACCTGAGCTGACATGCAGTTTTGTAGTTCTGAACCAAGATACAGAAGTAGAGTGAAGGTAAGGCCTTTGAAGTCTGGAAGGTGAGAACCACAGAGTACCTGGTTCTTGGTGCCACAGGGAGTCAGTGAGTGATATCAACAGAGTAGTCATCATATGGGAGAACTTCTGGATGGTATGGACCATGGACCAGATAAGACGCAATATTTGGAATGTTTTGTAGAGGAAAAATCACGTATGGTTGATGCAAGCCCCCCCAAGAGAGAACTGCAAAAGTAGAGCAGCATCTGCAGCCAGGAAAGGTTGTATACTTCTGATGTTGTGAAGTAAGAATCCGCAGGATGTGGTGCTTGATGTTATGCAATCTGAAAAATGAAGCTAGACCAACTGCAAAGTTTCTGGCCTTGCATGACAAAGACAGTGAGGGAGAGATTGGTAATAAAAGGTGTAGCGTTGGGGAGAGCTGCGCAGGTAGGTAGATCCGCTCTTTTGGCAAGATTCAGGTCTAGGTGGCAGGTCTCCATCCTGTCTGACATATCAGAAAGGCAGCCAGAAATCGTTTTGTGAGATTTGAGAGGTGAATGGAGGGAATGGAAAATAAAGCTGGGTGTCATCAGCATTGAAGTGGTAAGAGAAACCATGCAAGATTGTCAGTGATTCACTGTATCCAGACTGGTGGCAAGAAGGTTGTTCCTCTCAATAGGAAGGTACATTGCCATTCCAGGACTGTCCATTCCATGGCTTGGATAAAGGGTGGGTGTCTCAAGTAGTGGTGCAATTTGAAGATAAAAGAAACTGGATCACTTGTTAGTAAGTAGATTGTTGATCACTCAGGTCAGAAATTAGGGATGTTGAAATGGAACAGTTCCATTTGAACACCCCCAGTGGATGATTTGAGGGCTAGTAGCAGAATCTGGCTTGAGTTTGACGTGGTGGGTGCCTCCACCTTAGCTGAATGACTGAAGGACTTACAGATGTTGTTGGCCTTCTGTTCTAATTAAATGATAATGTCATTTGCAATAACTTAAGATGCTGGAAGGGGAGATAGCAATTCAGTAGAGCTGTTTTTAATGGGTTTGCAATGCAACCATTGTTTCTGAAACGAAAAAAATCTAACCTGTGACAGTAGAGACAGCAGAGCTTAAAAACATACCTTTTCAGATCCAGTGAAAAGTTAGATTTTCTGCATGTTTTCTTGGCTCTTTGTTGCATTTGTCTATCCTGTTTGAGAATGTCAAAGATCAAGTGACTGGAAGATAATGATCTTGACAGTTTGGAGATGAAAGCGCAGAGTGAAGTCCGGAGAAGAGGACAGGGCAAAGCAGGTGGTGGTAGAGATGAGATCAATATTGAAGAAAAAGTGGATAGAGAAAATGTTTTAAGGTTCCTCCTGAAGGTAACTGTCAAAGATGAAGGGCACCTCAGGACAGGTGGAAAAGAGAATGACACAAAAAATGATCTGATCTAAAGTGGTTGGATAGAGCAGAGTTCCTTGTAAAGATGATGTTTAGAATGCTCTAGATCAATGGGTTGTTGTCAGTGTGTGTGTTCAAGGTCATAGGACTTGAGATGGTGGGTGACTGAGATCATGTAGAATTGAGGTTGCCAAGCAAGATCAAAGAATAGCTATCTTCAGGAAATTAACTGAGAACTCAATTAAGATCTTTGGTGAAGTTGCAGACGGGGCTTGGAGGATGGCAGATCAGAATGATATAAAGCAGGGGTGGGGAACTCCAGCCCTGGAGGGCCAGATTCTGGTGGAGCGTGGTGCTTTTCTTGCTCAAATACATCTAATTCAAGTCAGCAGTAAATGGATTAGTATTTCTATGAGAATGGAGAAATAAGCAAACTGTGTTGAACTCCAGCCCCAATCTCCCCACCACTGGTGCAAAGCATATGGCAACAGTATGAAATTCAAAAGAAGAGATGCAAAGCCAAAGAATAAGGAAAGGAAAGAACATGCATATAGCCTGATTTATAGCTTGGGTACTGACAGTTCCAGAGGCCTCAAGCTACTAGGGGTTCCACAGCAGTGGACTTAGCAGGTAAGATGAGCTGAGCGGGATTCCATCTTTACATAAACTATAACCTGTAAGGTAAAGTTAGAACAGACAGGGATCTTCCAGAAGGCTATATCTGTGACAGATTGAGTTAGAGCAATGCTGAGAAAGAGGAGCAAACAAGAATATGTAATCCTCTTCAATGTCTTTCATGGAGACTCCTTTGTTTCAGTGTGATCAAGTTATGGTTCAGAGTGGATGAGAAAGAAGAGGCTACTTCCACAAAGAAATATTACCATTGCTGCTTAGTTACCACCTGTGGGAGCTGATATGTGGGTGACAGGTCACCTCACCCACAGCAATCAACCCTCATTAAAGAGTTTAACTGAGTAAAGACAGATACTCGGCCAAGGCTACTAACCTTCACTATAGTTTTGAGAATTTGCCAGTCAAAAATAATAAAATACACGGGTAAAATGTTAAGCTACAAAATGCTAAAACCAAGCTGTATCCAGAGGTAAACAGCTAAGAACTGAACTGACCTGTAACTAACAGCTAATCTGATTACTTTGACTACCGCTGACCACTAAGCCTGAACTTCATATTTAGTTAAATATTTTGCACTGTTCTTTCCAAACAAATGTTGGAACATTGCTGTGAGGATTTGAATGCATTCAGTAACAAGATCATTACTGAGGTCAGGTACTGATGTTGGATGATTAGTTCTGGATCACAAACATCACTTAAACTTATCCCAAAGGTACTAGATGGAGCTCTATCACTCCAGAGAATGTAGTTCCCCTGCTCCACAGCCCAATGATGGGGGCTCGATATCACTCTAGGTGACCTTAGGCTTGCATTCAGCTTCTCCAGGCAGCTCATTTTATTGGCAATGCCTTTTTCTGGAGATTACACAAGCTGTGGGTATACTATTGAATGTCTGTGTCAGCAATAGGGGCACCTTAAGGTAGCTGAACTGACTAATCAGAAAAGATGTCTGGATACGTTTGTACATATAGGGTACTTGCCTAAAAAATAAATCAGCATCACACAGATTTGAACGTTAATTGATATTTAATGAAGTATTTCTAGTACTCCTGAAGAGCAGAAGGTGGGCTATTGTGCTACTGTAAAATATCTACACCCCTGGCAAAAAATGGGCCAAGCCTAAAATATAATAGCTTTTTTAGTTGGTTTTGGCCTGGTCGAAGTCCAGATTTAAACTCCCAAGGAGAATATGTGGCCTCACATTAAACACAAACTAGCTCAGTAATGTTTTTCAACTGTTTGAAGTCATCAGTGCTGAAAGATAAAATACTGGCTTTTCCTTCAGTAAAAGGTTGTTTGAAAATGTTAGTATCACTTATGAAGTTTAAACTACTAATCCAGTCAAACCATTTTTATACAAAGAATGAGTTTGATTGCTGACGTTACCCTCAACTCAGGGACAACTGTTTTGGAAAGATCAAGTCAAGATTTATTTATATAGTGCTTTTTATGGGTGCTGTCACAAAGCATCATCATCATCATCATCATCATCATCATCTTTAACCATTTAATCCACATAGGGTTGGGTATCAGTTGGGAGAGCACAGAATCCCAGACGACTCTGTCCCCCACAACCTTCTCTAGCTCATTTTGGGGGACCCCAAGCCGCTCCCAGGCCAACTTGGAGATATAATCCCTCCAGTGGGTCCTGGGATGACCCCGGGGTCTCGTCTCAGTAGGCCGTGCCTGGTAAACCCCCACAAGGTGGCCTCCAGAGAACATCCTGATCAGACGCCTGAACCACCTCAACTGGCTCCTGTCACTAAGCAGCCTTTCAGAAAATCTGGGTCCAAGCCCAAAATCAGCAAACCAAGGTTGGCAGTGGCAAGGAAAAACTCCCTAAGAGCAAGAGGAAGAAACTAAGACTCAAAAGGGGAGCCAATCCTCCTCTGGTGGACACCAGATAGCAAAACAACACAACAAGAGCAATACGAATAAAGAATGAGATTTGGCAATGAATATACGATAGTGAATATAGAAGAAAGAAAATGAATCAGCTTGTAACTGGACAGAAGTATTTATTTTTACCAATGACTGCTGTTTGAGGCTTATCAGAGTAAGAAATGATAAACAGATCTATGAAAAACAATGACTACTGTTAGAAGCATATCACAGTGAGGTGCACTACTGTGACATCTAGGCACAAAGCAGCGTTCCAGTGTGATAACTGAGAAGATCAGGTTCTGTAGCTGAACAGACATCTATCTACCTAGGATTGCACCATGAGAGTAGCTACCTTGTCACTGAAATCAAGCCACTGATCAAGTGTCCAGGATTTATCAGGACTGAGGCGGCAACTGTATTTGTGAGTGTTACATGTCTCTATAATGATGATCCAGGTGGATTTAGTTTCTATATTACTACATTTTGTAAATGTTTATGTATCAATATTGGAAGATATGCATGTGAAAATATCGGAAAACGGCATTAGCCCACAATTCCCATATCAGTGCATCCCTATTTTTGTTATCTAATATCTCTAAAACTAAAAATGTTGTGTGATAACACTATCAGTACACTGTTATAGATGCTTCTATGCAGGAGTTTTAATTCGTTAATGAGAGCTGAATCATGCTGGTCTCATTTTGCTAATGGGAACTTCACGGTTTTGTCTTCTCCGCTTTCTCACCTGTCAAACTGGGCATGCTTAAGTGACAGATTAGCTCATCTGGGCAGATGATTCTACACTGTCAAACTCTACACAGTCTCTTCGGGCGAAGAGGTCTCAGCGGCAGCACTAGTGGGATGACATTAACATAACCTTAATAAAGGTCTAATGAAAAATCGAACGCAATTTTCAGTGGTCTCATAATGAACAAATAGATTGGATGAGGGCAGCAGACAGTGCTAAAACAAGCCAAAGGTAGCTGCTAAGTACAAATTTCCCAGTCGTAAAGAAAACATTACAGTCAATTCAGGCCAAATAATTCTCACCGCAAGGACAAGGATGAATTACACAGTTTGCTGTCCTTCAGTACTCATCCATCTGCGGCCTTGTTTCTGAACATGTTGTGACTAGCCACGGCCTGAATTAATAATTCAGTGAACCAGGGCTGTAATAGCTAGAGTGAGGGCCTTACCTTCCAAAATGTGTGTTATGACTGGGCACTATGGTTGAACCTATTTGAGCATTTTTTTATTATTACTAAATTAATCATTAAATATTTAGACCTGTTAGAGCAAAATATTTACTGTGCTGAAAATTGCACAGCTGATATGGCCACATACTTTCCTAAAGCTGGCTAACAGTACGTACAAAACTGTGCAGTGTGAGACCACCCTTCATTTATTTAATTTTTATTCAGTACATTAGTTTTTCAGGATATTTCTAAGGAGATTAGATATAAGATGATCCACTTCTGTTAGGAAGGAGAAATTCAAATTAAAACAAATGAAAAACAGGAGTTTCTAATACTAGAGTTCAAAAAAGGATTAAAAGATACAGAGAAAATGGGGCTCCTAACAACCCTGAAACTCCTGGTAGACCACCAAAACTTTTCCCATCAGTTAAACAGTTTTCATCTAGGAAAGAAAGGAGAAACAGAAGCTCTGCAGGTGTTGGATGATAACTACAGTTAATACTGGGTTGACAGGAGAAGAGGCTTGGAAAAGGTTCAATGAGAACATTGACAAAAACCTAAAATCTTTGCACAGTACTGTATGTTTCCTGTTTTCCCCCCCTTATGCTAAAAAATGAACATCTTGTACATAATGGTCAACTTAATGGTAAATTAAATAAATGAAGAATCTGTGACATCTGTAAAGTATCACATATTTAGCAGAAAGTTTAACAGAAACCTTAGCTTTTCAAAGAAATCTGCAGTGATATTTTTCCACACCTTCAAAGTTCAGTCTTAGAAGTTGGTTGCATTTTACACTTCTCACGATCCAAATAACCCCAAACACATTCAGTAATGTTGAAGTCAGTCCACTGTCCTTTTCTCAGTGAGGGCTTCTTGATAGCTACACATCCTTTAAGACCTATGGTGCTGAGTTGTCTTCTCACAATGGAAGAATATACAAAAAAAAAAGTGGATCTTTTCAAATCTGAAGCAAGAGTGGAGTTTTTGAAATCTGGTTTTGGAATCTCACTTTTTTTCCTTTGTCTTTCTACTTCTGTATGTATGTGGATCAGCTGTTAATATATAACACTGCATTTTATATCTAATCTCTTTAGACATATCTACTGAAGAATTAACAACTTGTTCTTAAAGGCAATTTTGACTGTGAATTAAATATCTCTAACTTTTTTTCACAGTGCTGTAATTTCTGCCAAATGCCAAAACATTTTTTTCAAATACAAGCCAGCAAAGTTATGCACACATTCAAATTTCCCATACTGTCAATGGGGTCAATTTTGACATAAGACACATAAGTGGGAGAGTAAGAGTCTTTATCAAGCCACAGTCAGGCTCTGTGGAGTGCTCTAATCAGTAAAACGCCATCTCGAGAGCTTCTAATTGGGTTCTGCAGTCGACTTGGCACTGATGAAACTCACAGTAATCAGCGAGCGGGTCATTGTGATGGAAATCTCTTGCACTGCAGACAACTCAAAGATGTTGGCATATCAGACAAACAGTGGATTCTTGGGCACAGATATCTACACCTCATTTTTTCTCAACAACTTAAAATCTGTGGTACACTGTTAGAAATAAAGGTGCTGTGCAGGTACATTTTTCGTTCATCAAGGTACAGACAATTTAAATGTACCCTCAAAGGTACAACAGTGGTTTTAAGGTCCAACTGTGAACCTTAAATAAGTTTTTCCAGGTGAAAAGTATGTATTTGTGCCTTTATATAATAGTGTTTTAAAACAGAACAATAAAATAAGAAGCCTGGAGACGAGACAGGGTGTGTGGAGTCAATACAACTTAGAAAATATAATTTCAGTGGATTATGGTACAATAATGTTCCCTGACTAAAGGTACTGAGATGTACCCTTGAGGGTATCACCCCAGTGACAAGAGGGGTACTGCCCCAGTGACAGATTACTACCTTTATTTCTGGGAGTGTCCACTATCGCAAGAAAAGCTTGGATAAATGATAACCTTATAAGAGAAGGAACAAGTTTACTGTAAGTTAATATAACTATATTTCATCCAAAGCAGTTTTGGTCCATTTTTATTGCTCCATTCATTATGAAATGTTCATACAATGTACAGGGCAGCTGGCTCTGTTACAGCCACAATGTTTGTTGTGTATATATTATGCAGATTTCACATCTGTGCACCTGCTTTCTCTGGTTAACTGCCCCTAGTTCATGCGCTTATATTTGAAAGCAGACACATCTCAGTGCAAAGCTACTTTGCACCAAAGCAAAAGCCTCTCCTCTATGTATACGAAATTCAAAGGAGACAAAACAAGCCTGTGCGCACACATGCTCACTTTATTTGCATAAGCGGGCCCTGAATCCACAATGTGCTAATGCACTTCTTTACCATGCCCAAGCAGAGTCAAAAGGTCAGGCGCGAGATAGATGGCATAAACTAAATCGTATTCTCAGCCAATCAAAACCCAGAGAAAGATCCTTAAAGAAACAGCCAAAGCCTGCTTCAGTGCCTGGTCATGACACTATTAGCTTCAGGGGTTATAGAGGTACAGTTACTATTAAAGTAGTTAAAAACCCATAGGACAAATGAGTTGCAGGCTATTAGTTGTTTGACTAATTGAGTAACGGGCAGTTAGATGAGCAATAATGCAGTTCCACTGACCTGGCAAGCTTAAGCGGGCATGAGGAAAACGTTTTTTTAAAGAGATCTTAATGTCTCTTGTTTCTGTTCCAGTTGAGCCTGGCCATCTGATGGTTTGTTAAACAGATGCGCTTGCCTCATTAGCTGTGCCTCCGCATTTAAAAGCAGCTCAACTGTCTATGAGTCTTCCTCATTTTCACCAGCAGTTTCTGATGAAAAACAATAGAAAGTTCATGAAGGTTTGAAGCTGAGAAAAACGGAATTCAAAAATATCAAACTAATTTTGATGTTTGTCTTTTTTATATAAATTTTACAACTTATTTGTTCTAAAAGTATATTAGTATATTATGTGTTAGGCTTTAAGAGCTGGATTGAGGGCCTAACATGTCTAATTAACAACTAAAACAATTAGGAACTGATGGAATCAACCATTCACTTTTACAATGGTTGGGACCATTGGTTGGGAATGGTTGGGACCATTGGTTGGGAATGGTTGGAACCATTGGTAGGGAATGGTTTGGACTGTTGGTTAGGAATGGTTGGGACCACTGGTTGGAAATGGTTTGGACCATTGGTAGGGAAGGGCTGGGACTGTTGGTTGGGAATGGTTGGAAGCATTGGGATGATGATTTACAGTGGGTGGGACCAATGTTGTTAGGTGTCACTCTAGGCTTTCTGGAAGTCCTGGATACATCACTGACTGTGAATATGTGTTGCAGCCTAACCAATGGGTTTATGTTAGATGTAAATAGTGACAAACAATGACAGTTCTATGTCTTTCTTGAAGGAGTCACTGTAAAACTGCTCCAAAGTAGAGTATGAATGTTAATGTCTATTACCAGATTCAAATAAAACAAGACTTGTCTTTTACAAGCTTCAAACATCTGTGTCTAATCTAGAATGGTCAAAAATATGCATGGACGTAGAGGTTGTTTTTTCCCTTAGTTTTGACTGGGTTTTGCCACTTATGGCCCAAAATGAAGAGCTACATCTAATAGTCACAGTTCAGCACTGCAAAGCAGTTTATCAAGCAATGTTTGTCTATATATTTCTTATAGTGTCTGATGTTTTTGGGCATTGATGACGCTCACCTGTATGGTGACGATACGTGGCAGAGGCTGTCTGGTGTTCGCACCTCCTTCCACTGCGATACCCAGCGTATTGGCACTCTTGGACACCCTTACGAGCGTAGGCTCAGGTAGACCTGTCTGTGAAGAGAGACACAGTGAGATAAAGACAAGAGTGTGGAACATGAATTCAGGGGGATTAAATACCCTCCAGACTGCCTCCTTCACCCACTCTGGCTTTGATCATCAGTTTGATCCTGAGAGACCTGAGATGATCCAAGCTCGACTGTGGTGCTATTGCAATGCACGGCTTTTAATTAAGAGCAGAATGGCAGAATGATGGGGGTTAAGGGTGGAAAGCAGACTCTAGCAGATGCCACCTGCCTTCAGACTGTCTGAAACCTGTTCTCCATGAAAGATTAACATTCCGTGAAGAAAAATAGCTCCAAAAATTGGTCTATATTGTTGCTGTATTATTGCTGTATTAAAACCTAATGTCTGCTAAATTGTCTCTGTGATGAAAAACCTATTACATATAAAAGCCTTTTAAAAATGGTTCTGTATAGTACCAAAAAGGGTTTCAAGGGTTACAAGTCATAGACCCCTTTTACATACTATATAGAACCCTTTTTTCTAAGAGTATTCTTAAGTTCCAGAGCACACCAACCAGACAAACACGAACAAACAAAAAGGTTTGAATGTTGGGAGAATCTAGAATCTAGAACACATTCACTCTGGTTCATTTAGCTTGTAAGCATTACAATGTCAGTTTTTGTTGCAGAATGTTTGGTCAGAATGTTCTCACCTTAATGGTAAATTCCACCAATTTTTCAAAATTTCTGCATAATTTAATTATGGAGATGCAAACAAAGTCATTTACAGTGGTGGTCACAGGAACCAGGGGTTGCAATGTATGCAATGCAAATACAGCCCTTTCATCTACTATCCAAAATAAACAGTGAACCTACATGTATCATCAGAGTTTTATACACAGTGGTGATAAAAAATAGCAGTAAATCTGAAAAAGTAAGTTTTCTTTAGGGACTATTTTGCTTTACAACACCCTGCATGTACCTCTCCACCATGAACAGATTTTTAAAAAGATGTGTAAGGCCAAAACCTTATGAGAAAACTATCATAAAACAACGTCTCAGACATTATTCAGCAAATTCATAACCATTCGCTGTAATAAATTTTAGTGTGTGAGCTTTTAGAGGCATTAAACTCTTCAGATATCTGGTTCTTATCACCACTGTAAACAATTCTGAGTGTCTAAGTTTCTCTAGAATGGAGCATTTCCAATCCAACCACTCTGAATGACCGTTTAATTACCTTTTAATTAACCAGACATTTTCAAAACTTAGTAACGTTTAATAATTTTGTTTAATGCATCCATTTAATTAACCAGAAATTTTCATATCATTGGTGGAATTCCCCTTCAACTTTAATGTATGTTAATGTAACAATTTTATTTTCTTATATTTTGCACTATTTCTATTGGTCCATTCATCATGACATGTTCACACAATACAAAGGCCAGTTGTTTACATATTGTGTAAAAAAGTAAACAAAAAAATAGGATGTAGGAGGTTTTGATATTACAGTGACAATATGCTGGCAATTGTTGCTTAGTTACAAGCTGAAGTGATACTCTTAATAAATGTGGTCAGGGTGACCCCAGGCAATTACAGAATGTCTCTCATCCAATCACACTGCTACATGAATAATGTGATACTGTATATTCCTTCTTTTTTAACGTAACACCAAGAAACAAGCGTTATGACTTCCAATGTTAAATCTAGGGGAAGAATAAAATAATGCCCTAAAGACAACCTGCTCTGTATTTCTTGCCTGTTGGAGGCCCCAGACCCTCACCTGCTGACTGGGAACCTGTGTAGGTCCCTCGGCCCCCCGTGGGTCCCCTGAGGCCTGCTGAGGGGAAGGCTTCCCAGGCCTGGGACTGCCGTCCTTACTTAACCCCCCTGCCTCCGCAATGTCCACTCCACTGTCCTCACTCAAGGTCTGTCCACTGTCAGACAGCTGGGAGAGGGTGGCGCCTGAAAACACATGCATGTATATATACACATATATAAATATGTACACATTAGTAGTGATGGTACCCATCTGATAGCAAATATGCTGGATCAGATATCACAGGAACAAAAAGAATGAAACTGATCCAACTCTGTAACAAATCTAGCCTGAGAAAGCACACGCTCACATTGTGAGACTCAGTGTTGTTAGCTGTGTGTTTCTTCCTGTGAGGTAGTAGATTGTTTAGGCAGTTTGAACATAGTAGCCTACTTTTAGGTGCTCTTTTTAAAGGGGAATTCCACTGATTTTTAAAAAAATGTCTGCACAATGTAATCGCTGGCGTAAACAAAGTCACTCATAGTTTTTTGACTTGAGATGATTCATGGTAGAGAAACTTATTGAGTCAGAATTGTTCGCAGTGGTGGTGATAGGAACCAAAGGCCTGGAGTATTTAATGGTCCCAAAGATTCCCTCACAGAAAGTTTTACATGAAACCTCCCATTGAAATTAGAAAACACAAAGTTTTCCATTTGTGTCAGGTTGTGTTTTTTTCAGATTTACCACTATTTTACCATTTTTAACGTTGCATATCAATATTGCCAGAACAAAACCTCGTATCTCCAAAATGAATTTACAGAAGACAGAAAAAACATATTTTACTTGTAATATAAGTCAATGGAACAAGACTTCTTTTCAAATCATTTAGGGTCCATTCATTGTGAAATTTACAGACAATTTTAAACTATGTTAAAAACTGAAAAATGTCAAAAATGGAAATACAAGGTTTTGTTCCAACAGCAGTGATATAAAAAATCAGTAGACACCTGTAAGTTCACAGTCAGTTTGTATAGTAAATAAAAATAAAATAAAATGGCAATATTTACACTGTAGACAACGTGATCCCCTGGTTCCTATTACCAAACAGTGAAATTCCACTTTAAGTGAAGATCATCGATGGAAGACAGCTCAGTTTAAAACATAGCAGTTATTAAACAAACACTATCAGATCTGTATCGGCTGACAATCCAGGTTTAAATCACTGTATTGGTATCAGAAAAGAAAAAGGGTCTTGTGACACTGCTCTATACATTATCATTCACAGTGTTCACTATATGCTTTCAAGTACAGAGATCAAGGAACAGAGATAATACAGTAGTTGTAGGTGTAGTGAAAGCTTATAAAGTAGGTTAAACCCCTCCGGCTTCAAAGACATGAAAGCAAAATCCCACCATATACTCCCACATACATATTAATTTAGACATAAATCTATAAACACACAAACATAAATAAAGAAATGAATCAATGCACACACACCACTTAAAAGAGTAAAGCTGCACTCTTTTTCTCACACTTCGACTCCGGTGGGCCAAAAGGAAACTGGTGATCAAAAGGCCACAAACCAAAGAACCTTTTTGTGATTTCCTAGTAGTGAATTTCTTAGCACCCCAAATTAAACCTGCTATTAGAAATAAAGATAATCTGCAGGTACATTTTTCATTCATCAAGGTACAAACATCGCAAATGTACCCTCAAAGGTGGTTTTAAGGTCCAATTGTGTACCTTAAATAAGTTTTTCCAGGTGAAAAGTACATATTTGTACCTTTTTAAAACCTAATGTTTTAAAACAGAACAATAAAATAAAAAGCCTGGAGACGAGACGGGGTGTGTGGAGAATACATTCAGAAATTATAATTTCAACAAATTATGGTACAGTTATGTTCCCTTATGTTCCCTAACTAAAGGTACTGAGATGTACCCTTGAGGGTACCACCCCAGTGACAGTTTACTACTTTTTACCATTTACAGTTTATACCTGAAAGTATATAGTCACTATTAAAGTCAAAGGATCCATATTGCAAAAAAACAACCTTTTTTAAAATTAAAAAACCTCAGTCCTTACAATCCATACATGGAAACTTTGCTGCAAAAATTGCCCAATCAGAAAATAACTAGTTTACATTACATCATTTAAAGACTGGAAAATAGTAATTACCAAATTAATTATGACTGTTTTTGGTACAAGAAATCCCATAAACATTATAAGTGGAGGTAGAGGCTATGTGAGGCTAATCTCACCTCGTGGTTGCACTTGTGACCGCTCCTCTGCTGTCTCCGGCTCTAGGTTGAGTCTGTGGGCCTGGGCAGAGCTGGGGCTAGGAGAGAGGGCGGGGCTTGAAGTCTCTGGCTTCTCCGGGCTGCAGGGGGGCGGCGCAGGCATCAGCAGCGAGGGTGAGAGGGATGGAGACGAGCGAGGAGACAGGCTGGGGGTTGGGGTGCCGGCCCGAGACTGGCTGGGGGACTCTGGGTGTGGGGACAGCACGGCCGCCTGCCGACTCATCAGGAACTGGACCAGGTCTTTAGCTGGGGGGCCGACTGGAGGGCCAGCGTTGCGATGAGCAGAGCAAGGAGAGGAGTGATGGAGGGAGCAGGGGGGAGGAGAGGCGTGGATGGAGCAGGGCGAGGAGGTGTGGTGGATGGTGCACGGAGAAGTGTGGCCTGAACAGGGCGAGTGCGTGTGTGAGTGCACGTGGTTCTGCGGGTGGTTTTCCTGGTGTTTTCTGCAGGGGGTGGAAAAGAGCAGGTTGGTGTGGGACAACTTAGACGAGGGCCGTTTAATCTGGCCCTTTGGACTCCCGTGTCTGATGGAGCCAGGAGCAGGAGGAGGAGGAGGTCTGAAATTAGGGGGTGACTCCGACGAAGACTGTACCTCATCCTGAAACAGTACAGAGGATAACCACATATTATCTGAGGCTAATTCTGGAATGAGCAATTAAAGCCACTTCCAGCTTTAATGCTTTACAGTGCAGTTAGTTGTGCATACAACACTATTCAAAAGTTTGGAAACACTGTTTTAAAGCTACTAATCAATAAAATAAACATGTAATATTTATAATGTAATATCATATCATACCAACAATGTAAGTGATTATAAAAAACGTATAACATTTTCTGCAACCACGTTAGTTTTAAATGATTTCTAATAATATAAAAACAACTTGGCCGCAGATGTATAAAATGACTGTAATATGCAAGTCCTATTCAATTCCACATATTTCAGATAATGTCACCAAGTTATGGTTGTATTGTAGGTTTATTATTCCCAAATTGTGCATTAAAACACTCTGTTCTCTGTAGGGGATATATTGACTTATTTCCACTTTTAATTTGACTGGGGGAGTTCAAACTTTTGCACACAACTTTTTTAGCACTGAATTGGTTATAACTGTGCTGTAGAGTCATTTTAGACCCTCCACGACTCATCTTTCTAAAGCTAAGACTTCTTTACATATAATATTTCTTTACAACTTCTTACCTTTCTATTAATTATCTGAAATATGTGGAATTGAATAGGACTTTAGCACATTACAGTCATTTTATACATCTGCAGCCAAGTTGTTTTTATATTATTGGAAATTAAACTAACATGGTTGCAAAAAATTGTATATATTTTTTATAATTACTCATTGTTGGTATATGATATGATATTCTAAATATTACATGTGTATATTACGCATTAGTAAGTTTAATGTCCCTGTAGCTACTGAATAATAAACCTTTATATGTAATAAGCCTGGATTATTTAGGGGTTAATAATTGTTATTCAACAATAACTTTTACAGTGTGGAACTTCACACCAACATGTAAACACTTATTTTGGGAACACAAAGCATTTTGGGAACAACAAGAATTTATAACAAGGTAAGAAAAATAGCAAATATTTTGATATACTATTAATTTCTTGACATAAAATGACCATGAAGGGCTATTTGATCAGTGATTACTGCTTTTTGAATATAAAGTATTCTGGAGATAAATTTTTACTATGAGTTCATTAAGAGTTACTATGAAATCATCTACAGTATCATTTCAGTGAATGTGCTGCTGTTATTAGAAATCATTTGTTGCAGCACTCAAGCCAACCTCCCAGCTGCACCGACTACTGACTGGGGCTTTAAAGGGACAATATAATTGCAGGAGGCCATAATAGCCTAAAGGAAAAAACATCCTGACATTTTACTGCTTTCAGGAGTGACATTTCATTTCAAAATGTCATCACATTATGAAATTAAGTCATGTAATTGCTGCTATCTGGTATCTATGATATCCATGTATGTTACACGTACACTAACAACAAGGGGCCAATAATTGAATTATCCAAAAATAATGATTTGCCACAGCAAGTGATAAAGTTCAAATGTGAAATACTTTATATAAAATGAAAAGGGTTTGAACTGCTTTAGACTCATAATCCATTGCTGTAAATAAAGAATCTCACTGTACCACAGATTGTAGTACTGAATGTTAGTAAAACCACAGGTACTACCATTATACAGTGTTTGCATCAGTTTAGACAGGCAATCTATTACAGAATTACAGTACTGTAGATTTATTTAAGCACCGAGGCCTCCTGTTCCAATATCAGCGATGGCAATTAATCATCCAGACTGCAGACATTAGAGCATCCAGTTTATTCAGCTTCTCAAAGAAATCTGCAGGGATATTTTTCCACACCTCTACAGTTCAGTCTTAGCAGTTGGTTGCCTTTTGTGCTTCTCACAATCCATATAATCCCGAACACACTCAGTTATGTTAAGATTTACTGTTTATCTGATGGTGACAGTTGTGGTGGTCTACCAGGTCTTGCATGATTGTTAGGAGTCCCGCTTTCTCTGTATCTTTTAATAATTTTTTGAACTCCTCTTCTGAAAAATCCTTTTTTTTGGCTTATTTTTCTCTGAATACCACCTTTCTTATGTAACTAGATTATTTTATATCTTATATCTAATCTCCTCAGAAATATGAATAACTGCTCATAAATCAATGGTTGTTTGACTGGAAATTAAATAAATGAAGGTGGTCTCTTTAGCAGAGTGCTGTACATTTAAACTGAAACTTGAATGCATTTTCAGTTACAGTGCATTAGAAGAGGACAAGCTGGGGACCATCAACTTGTTTTATTTCTAGATAGAGCTTAATAATGAAGCACATGAAAGAACAAGAAACAAAACAGAGTTCAAACTGCGTTCCAAAGGCAGTCATAGATAACTAGCATGATGCAATACAAAGACAAACAGCATTTGTTTGTACAGTGTAGCATACTGAATTTGGTTAAATGGTGAAGGCAGACACTAAATCACTGATACCTCCTTCAGCTGTCTGTTTCATTCAGACTCAATAGCACTCAAACAACCATCAACATTCTTTCTCCATCTTTCAGAGTAATACTTACCAAAGCTATATCCGGTAGGGAGTTCAGAGCCCCAGCAGGTCCTGCCACCACACCTCCATCCATCCTGCATTCATTCTACAAAAACACAAACCACAACCTTCAACTAAGGATCATACCATCAATTTTCTTTTTGATCCAATACTGAGTACTAAGGCTGGCTGATACAGCATCCCTGTACTAGTACACACAGGGGCTCCCGAACTATTTGCACATTTGTACCCTACTTAAAATACACTCAAATTCATTGTGTTAGGCACTGTTTTAAAAAGACCTTTGAATAGGCAGCTGGTTTGTTTCAGATTGTTATTGTTTGAGCAGTTTCTTTGCAGATTTCTGCTTGCATCAAAAATGTCTGCACTTCTGAGTTGCTTTACAGTATCTTTAGTGCAGTCTGGTTGGAGTTCTTCTCAATTCAGCTGATGTAGTGCTAAAAGTGTTTTCCTCTGAGACAAAAATCAGTTTGGCAAACATATTATGAAGTAACCTGAAGAAATTCCTTGAAGTTTTCTAGTGGTACTTTTTGGGGTCACTATATTTTAAGACTCTTGTGTACATAAAATGAAAAATCTTTAGGATTTCTACAGTGAACACTGACAAATACAGACAACAAGTCTTGCATTGATGTTAAATAACCTGTGCAGTCTAAGTTTGTATGGGCCTGTCTAAAGACCTATTACTGAGAAATTGTACGCCTCAAGAAATAGAAACAGGCATTTCAAGAATATTATTATTATTGGTTCAATAAAACATTTGGCATGAATACTTTTATGTAAGCACCTCAAGAAGAAACACAAATTGTTCACCTTAGCACACTCAACAGTAAAGCATCACATATAGTATCACATTGAATCAAAATACATTGTATTTTATCATATTATGTTGTTATATCATTGATAGCGTGTTAGCCTGTGGCTATTATATTAGCATGTGGTTAGCACATTAAATCGGAGCACTACAAAGCACAGTTTGTTTACTGTTTCTCTGTAGACTGAATGAATCAGGCAGAACTTTAACATTTTCCGCCACTCTAAAGTCTCAAATATTATAATCTTTGTATGTTGGAAGCTGAAAATGGAAGCATTAATATTTACAGGTACTCCTTAAAAATGTGTTGAATTAACCCCTTAACATTCCAGGCTCATTACATACTAAGGCTTATTATTAATTAACTACAGGGACTTCAATGCAGGTTAATGGAGCTTTTATTGAAACTTTGGGCCCACCAGCGCAAATGAGGCCTGGTGTCAGGGGGTTATTTAGTGGGGCAATGCCCCACCATTCAATCATCATGCCCCACTAAACCCACTACTTCTTGGGCATGCTCCAATAGTGATAGATGTCAAAAAACCAAGTAAAATTAAACTAATTTTATAAAGAACTGAATTGATTGGTCCATATCAGTGGTACTTTAGGACCTTTGATGGTTTACTATAAATGTGGTTCTTCTGTTGATTAGGGCTTCTTTGGCCAGATCTACCATACATTTCCCACCTTGTATCTTCCTCAAACATTCATTCATTCATTCATTCATTCATTCATTCATTCATTCATTCATTTAGTAGAACGTGGATACGCTGCTCAACCTTCTCGGACCCTTTATGGTTTTTTGGACGCCCCACTCATGAATGACTTCTGGTGTCAGGCCTCAGCAAGACACCACTGTATCATATCGAAACAAATTATGAATTTGTGGACCGTTACTCCCCCTTCCTGTGGCTGAGGCTTGTGGTAAAAATAGTAAACATGGTGCCATTAAATACACAACTAATTAATTCCCAATGGAGTGAAACTAAGGAGCTATAAATTAAGCCCAATTACTGCTTTATGTGGGGTCAGATTTTACAACATGTAATAATGACTAGCGTCAACTTGGGCAATTAACCAGCTAGAGCGCATGACACAATGATCAAAGCACAAACAAAGCAGACGGGGCATTAATCAGAACCTCTTCATGAGATTAAAGCACTACAAGGCCAGCATGGCAATCAGGCCATGTGCAGTACAGTCCAAACAGTCTTGCCCATTGTTTCAGAAAACAATGGGGGAGAACAAGGAGAAAGGTTTGATGTATCTGTGCTTGTGTATTTGGAATTGTATTAAACGTATCATATACTGTGTAGGGCTACCAGGGTTGTTTCTGTGTGGGTTTGTGTGGGTTTCCTCCGGGTGCTCCAGTTTCCTCCCACAGTTCAAAAGACATGCAGTCAGGCCAATTGGAGATGCTAAGTTGCCCCTTGGTGTGATTGTGTATGTCTGTGTGTCTGCCCTGTGATAGACAGGCCACACGTCCAGCGTGTTTCCTGCCTTTCCACTGAGTGCTGGCATAGGTTCCAGCACCCACCCAGCGACCCAAGAGGATAGGTGGTTTAGATGATGAATGGATTAATGAATATACTATGTAGACACCTGCTCTTCCAACGTTTCTTCTGAAATCAAGGGTATTAATGGGGAGTTTGCCCAACTTTACTACAGTAACAGCCTCTACTGTTCTAGGAAGACTTTACACTTGGAGCATTGAGGATTTGATTACATTCAGCCACAAAAGCATCAGTGAGGCTGAAGTTAGTGAAGATAGATGATTAGTTCTGCATCACAAATGCCACTCCAATTCATCACAAAGGTATTGGGTGGCATTCTATCACTCCAGAGAACATAGTTGCACCACAGCTCAGTGCTGGGGGGGGCCTTTATAACCCTTTAGCCATCACTTGGCATTGAGCATAATGACACTAGGCTCATGTGTGGCCACTCCAGAGTCTCATTCTACTGGTCAATGCTTTCTACTCTATTATACAAACTGTGTATGCGCAAATAATTTCTGCATTAGCAGTAAGTGCACCTTAAAGTGACATAATTCACTAATTAGAAAGGGTGTCTGGATAGTTTTGGACACATAGTGCAGATCCAAACACATTCTGAACAGAAGTGTGAATACAGTTGTCCTTTACAAGCTTATACAGACATCATTCAGATACAGGACACATCTTAATGTCCAGTGTAAACAGGGCCTGTGAGGTTAAAAACTGAATCAGGTAAAAGGGCAAAAATACCTTCATCCACACATACTGACAGACAGACAGACAGACGACACTCACTTAAACACAAATACCTCAAAATAAAACCAAATGAGAAACAGCCGAAGCCTTGGCAGACACACAAAGACATGGATGACTGAGCAACACAAACACACACACACACACACACACACCCACACACACACACACACATGCCTTAGCATAGCCAGTGGCTGGAGCGGTCAGCTGGCAGGCAGACGGGGCATGACTCTCGGGGTGAGAGATGCAGATGGAGTCAGGGTGCAGCAGGCCCAGGCCTCCATGTCTCGCCCTCCACGCCTCCATCTCACGGTGCAGCACCTGCCCATCAAAGCGCTCCAGATCCTGTGCAGCGACGAGCGTGCGCACCTCCGCCAGCAGGGTGAGCTGGAGAATCCGCAGAAAAACACAGGTTATACACATAGTAATCAACCAGATACTCCACTTCAACTTAAAGAAACATTCTGATAGCAGGCTTTCTTAATAAAACATTCGTTTTTCTATAAGCAGAATAAAGGCAGTGTACAGTTTTTGTCACGATAGACAAAACTAACAAACCATGAAAGAATTCTGTGATGGTAGATCATGTAATGGACAGAAAATTAGTCTATTTCCTTTTAAGCTTACTTTGGAGAATGGACATTCCATGTTGCCCTCTTTTCCCCAGCCATGGACAGCTCCACACTCTCCCTGTTCACTGTTTTAATGCATGTTTTTTTCAGGCAAAACATTATGCGGAGGGCCTTTTTTTGGTTGTGCAGCTTTATTTTTCAGCAAAAAAGAAGATGCACACAGAATGTTGTTATTTTCTTGCTTTGCCAATTTATCTCCAGAAAATGTTTATCATGAGCAGCATAACTGAAGTCATACAGGCTGTTATCGAATAGTCTGCAGCAGGTTTAAGACTCTTGTACTCACTTTCACAGTCACAAAAATCAATCAGTTAAAAGGTTAGGCTACAATTAAGCCTAAATGTAGCACATGGCTATCTCTGGCAATATCGAAAGGTCTAAACAGCTTGCTCAGCCTTTGCTTCCTTTAGGTCAGAGGTCGGCAACCCAAATGTTAAGAAGAGCCATTTTGTCCTTTCACCTTGACAGACACAACACTTTATGTCCATTTTACCATCTTGGCTGTAAATGTGTCTCAGTATGTGCTGATGTACTAGTAGAGGCTAACAATTGAATATAAAGAAAACACAGACTTACTTCACTCTGCTTTAAGTTTTAGCTCAGCTATAGCTGCTTTTCTCGCATCTCCAGCAGAAAACCTTTCCAAAAGTAGAATAGCTTCTTGTAAAATGTCTCTCAATGTTTGATTTTTACAAGGCTGGAGTGCTGAGAAATGCAAATGAGTCCATTCATATCTAAATTATCCATGTTCATCTTAAATCTGTCTTTTTGCCTTTCCGTTACCTACTAGCTTGGCGAGATTGTTGTTTGCGTTGCTATGTGTCCAGCAGTCTGCGCAAGAACCTTCAGGGTTAAAGCTTGAATCAGCAGTTATACATTAACTCTGGCAAGAATGTAATGTTCTTGGGAGGGTTCTTCAAGGTCAGATAAGCTGAACAAATTTCTGGCTTCAAAAATGTATTCTGTTTTTTATTCGCAGATGTTTTTCTGAGGAGCTACCTGCTGCCATTTATCAGAGCAGCTAAAGTAAGAGCGAAACATTTACATTAGGGAAACCAAAAAAGTGCTGTTAAGAGTGTTCTAGCCACATTTCAAAACATTACATTTGTAAATCACATCAAATCACAATATGCCCCTCTTCTGTCTATCAGGACTGACCTTGGCGTGTGTATTGAAGAGCTCGAACAAGGCCATGGCGAGAGGCTCCACTCCGATATGACCATGCTGGTACTCCTGGATGTAGTAGCTCATGGTCTGTCTCTCAGCCTCGGTTAGCAGCAGATAGGCCTGTTCCTCCAGAGAGCTCCGCGCTCCCACCAGCGCTGGGGCCACCACACCCTTACAACACACCGGCTGCAGAGAAGAGAGAGGGGAGATTCAGAACAGGCTGATGAGCTAAATATATGATGCCATTAAGTAAATCACAGAAAAACGTAACAAAGCCATGATGTAGTACTTGATCAGGTGTTTGATTGACCATTTATGAATCTAGACTAGAGTAGGCTGAAGTCTTTTCACCAGCTAATGTCTGAAAAAATGTTTTGGGCTAGTGTTAGACAGTGTTGCATAGTCAAGTCAAGTCAAAGTTTATTCGTATAGCACTTTGTACAACAGGTGTTGTCAAAAAGCAGCTTTACAGAAAAATCTGGGTCCAGGCCCCCATAAGTGAGCCAGTAGGACAGTGGCAAGGAAAAACTCCCTAAGAGCAAGAGGAAGAAACCTTGGGAGGAACCAAAACAGGTGAAGCAATGGTTATAATTAAATATTTAGAGTCTGTGCAGCAGAAGTGTCATCCAAAAGGTCAGTTCATGCAGGTGAAGTTTGCACAGTGTTCTACAGCGAGAAGCTTTTCATTTAGACCCTCAAAGACTAGAGGGCACTTGCATTAAACATCCAAAACCATAATAATAATAATATTACATTCCTATAGCATCTTTCACAATCCTAAGGTCGCTTTACATAAAAGAACACACACAGAATAGGAAGCTAAAACTAAGCAGTAAAGAAGGAACAGAAATGCTCATGAAAGAGAAAAGTCTTTATTCAGATTTGAAGGTTGAAAAAAAAAAAAGAGCAGTCTAGGAGAGACTAAGGAAGAGAGTTCCAGAGTTTGGGGGCCATGGCACTGAAGGACCTACCTCCCAGTGTGGAAAGTGTGGTGCGTGGGACAGCAAATAAGTTATTACAAAAAGACCCGAGAGAGCAAGAGGGAGTGTAAAAGGTGAGGAGTTCTCTGAGGTAGAGGGGAACAAGGCTACGCAGGGCTTTGAAAGTGAGAAGTACAATTTTGAACTTTATACGGGACAGGCTGTAGCTGAGAGGGAATGGCACATGAGCTGAACATTTATTATGCGTGAGAACTCTAACTGCAGAGATCTGAATATACTGTAGCTTTTGTATAGACTTTACAGAGAGACTAACAAAGAGGGAGTTACAGTAATCAATACGCAAGGCATGAACCAGTGTATGTGCATCATTATCAGTTAGGAACGAGCAATGTTAGGTAAGTGAATAATGCAGAAGAATGCAGTCTTAGTGAGGGACTTGATATATAGATCAAAATTAAGTGATGGGTCGAGTAAAATACCAAGATTTCTGAGAACAGGTGCAGGTTTAACAAGAACATCATCAATAACAGAAGAAATTTAGGATTTTGATGGTAAAGTTTAGGGCCAACCAGTAAAACCTTTATACTTTTAAAACTTTTTTTTTTAAACAGTTTTTTCAGTGTTTAGCATGAGAAAGTTGTCATGCATCCAATCCTTTAAATCAGAAATACAATCAGTTAGTGTATTGGGAAGGGGATTTGAGGGGTAGTATGTACTGATATATAATTGAATATATCATCAGCATAGTGGTGAAAGTTAAGGCCAGGGCTACAAATAATCTGGACAAGGGTTAACATGTAGATTAGGAAAAGAAGGAGTCCAAGAACTGAGCCCTGAGGAACACCACATGTAACAGCAGAGATAGAGGACTTGTGTGAATAAATGTTGTCTGTTTGTAAGATAAGACCTGAACCATTGTAAGGCTGTATCAATGATACCAATAGAGAGAAGGCGAGAAATAAGAACATCACGATTAACAGTGTCAAACGCTGCACTTAAGTCAAGGAGAAGGAGAATATCGAGAGAACCACTATCAGTTGACTGGAGCAGACCATGAACCACATGCAAAAGAGCTGTCTCAGTGCTGTGGTGTATACAGGAACAAGACTGAAATGACTCAAAGAGTGCAATATCCCTCAGAAAGGTCTGTGAATTGTGAACTGTGAACTGACTTTTAGATCCTAAGATTTAAACCTCAGAACTTACGTTTTCATATTAGTCCACCAATTAAGCACTGCACCACTAGACTGTCAAAAGTAGACTATGCAACCAACTTCTAAGACTGAACTTTGTAGCTGTAGAAAAATAACCCTGCCAATTTCTTTGAAGCTGAACACAAAACTCCCAAACAGAATGGAAGCTGTAAGGGTCAACACACTAGATGCTGAACAAAATATGTTTTCTTCCTTTTTCCTGATGCTGAAAAATGAATAACTTATACTTAGAGGTCATTTTGACTGGGAATAAAATAAATTTCTTTTGCACAGCCCTTTCTAATTATCATCTACTGCTACAGTGCTGAAATTCAGCATTAAGATAGTGGTAGATCTAATCAAATAGCTGTACAGCGCAAAAATGTGTTTACTCTTCTCAGCATGCAGGGTAAGCAGTGTGTGGGCTTCAGTCATGCATTGGAAACAGATAAAACATGGCATGCAGCAGGTGCAGGGCTGAAGTTCTGAGACCCCTCCGCTCAGCCATGGCTAATATTAAGTAGTACTACAGGCCCCGGGGTATGGAAGGGCTTAACAAATAACAGGCTCTGTGAACCTCTCTCCCTCACTCACTCATTCACTCACCCACCCACATTCGCTCTCACTTCCTCTCTCTCTCACGCCGCCTCTGCCCCGAACCCACTCTCCCCTCTCTCCTCTCCAAAATACATGCCACTCTTACTTTCTCCTCTTTGACATTCTCCTTAATCAGGACTACATTAGAACTCGCCGCAGGCAGTAGGACAGGAAGAGCTCTTTTCTTTCTCCTTCCCTCACTCCACATCTCTCTCGGAGTCACTGTTATTATTAAAAGCAACAGAGAGCAATTTAACCTATTTTTAGTAATAAAGAAGAGAAAGAACTCATAGCTGCAAACTCTGCTGTACATCAAGCTACACCTAAACATCTATGGCTCCCCAAGCATCAAACTGCCCTCACTGCGGCCGGAAAATGACAAGTTTCTTTCATAAAGTCACTCACAAAGTTCTTCAAATATTATAAAATCAGAGGGTTTCTACGCAGTGGTGTACTCCAGACTCCATTCACCACCACAAAAATAGCTCATACTATTCTGTTTTAAAGTAAAAGGCCTTCCAATATACAAGATTGGTATTTCTTTTAATGAATAGCACAGGAACAACTCATGTATCTATCCTATGAGGACTCGGAGACATGCACCCTCGCCCACTGGACCACTGTAGACCCATCAAGTCACTGATGGAAGGTCGCAAGAATGCCAAAATTTAGACAAGTGCATTTACTCTGTTTTATGCATATGTGAAAAAAGGAACAGACCGTCAAACAACAAACCTAATCCAGTTTGCGAAAAGCAAATAAAAGTTTTATAAATCCTCTTTGACCTGTATTTAAACATAAACAGTACAAAGACAATGAGTGTTTTTACATGCACTTAATAATCCTAACTGTAGAAAATCAGATTTTGTCATTAATTGGATTACATGCACATGGGTTGTCAGATAATGGAGAAATTCTGGGTCTACACGAGTCAGGCAGTGATCAGATTTCTGCTTTGCAACCGGCCAATAAACTCACAGAAGGAGACGTGACGTAAATGTAATGTAAAACTCAAACTTCATGATGCTGCTTTTTTCTTTTAAAACTTTGTGCCACTTAACCTGCAAATATGAACAAACATCATCTAGAAGATGAAGAATATTTAAATCCTTCATTTCTTTAACCATATGTTTTCGGCATTGCTCCAAAAATGTTTTGCTGTCATCTCATGGCTACACTGCTTGCTTGTTTCTGGTACCGCAGTCTGTTTCGCACATTGTTCCTCAAAGAGTGATTGTAAAGATTTTCACACTCTGCAATGCATAATATCGTCAAAAGATTCAGGGAATTTGAAGAGCAAGGCCGAAAACCACAACTAAATGCCTGTAACCTTTAATCCGTCAGATGGCACTACTTTAAAAACCGGCATTGTTCTGTGATCACCACATGAGCTCAAGAATACTCTGACAGGCGTTCTCTGGCCCACAGATTTGTTGATATTTTTTTTATATGGCCCTTTTAGTGGTTAAGTTTGACACCCCTGCTTTAGATGGAACACAAGCACAACCCTCTATCCCCTAAGAATCTGAGATGAGGAACCCAACATGCAGAGTAGGTATTTAGGCACCTGCTACACTGGCTGCTGACCTATATTCCAGTATATTCCAGTATTTTTTTTTTATTTAATCTCTCCCTGTAAAATATATAGTGTAAACATTTCAGTGTGCTTCTCTGCACTTTGTCAATTCAGACATTGACAATTACAACCATTACACTCAAACAATACAGGATGAGAAGGTCTTACTAAAGTTGTTCTGAAGCTATATGCTACTTCAGTGGTACAAACTTTGAAAAACTGAAGTTGCACAAGTGCAAGAGCAAACATTTGTGCGAAATCAGACAGGAGTCTATGAAAACTCCACCCACACCAGCACATTTGTAACACATTATCACAAAATTTTCACTCTTATCTCTGAAAGAACAAATTATACAGACTTACTTTACACATTCAGTATCTCTTACCTTCAGTATTTTCTACAAAAAATGTTTTGCATAAAAATATATTCAGCAACTGCCCAATGGTTTCTATTATGAGTAAGTTTAAGTCAATGAGTTATGTGTTAATTTCTAAGTAACCCTCAAATGACTTCAATCAGTTAAAAAACACTGCAGAATTCCTTTAAAAGATGCAAGGAATTCCTTTTCAGTCCATTCTACAGTGAAACAGCATTAAATCCAGACAGCACTGTGGAACCGGTCAGTTGGAATCAGAGCTAAACGCTGGTCGATCGCTCAACCAACATAAAGGTCAGGAATTTTTGTCTTCAGGCAGCAGATGTGCTGTAGCTGCAGGCCTACCAGAGCTTTTCTCGTGTAGTACAAAGTGTAAACTTAATGTATCCGTGACAAAATGTCAAAAGCATTACCCATCAGAAGGCAGGATATAAACCACATCCCAGCACCTACAGGCAAGTGCTGTGGCTGAAATAAGCAGCGTCTACCTGCTCTAATGTACAGCTTGTTGCCAATGATACTGCACAGTTACAAAAGCTTAAGGAGGGGAATCTATTATATTTACACAGTGCTCAAGGTTAAAGCGTGGAGACAGAGAGAGAGAGAAGGCGAGAGAGAGAGAGGGAGAGTGAAAGAGAAGAAAAGAAGAGGGGGATTTGCCAGAGCAGGAGGGCATTTGACACACTGGATTGAAAAATCAATACTTCATAAGCATTTGCACACTGGATCTGTCCTTGACAGGCTCAATGCCAGGTTACTGTTTGGGTTTTGCTGTGGCCACACCAGTAAAAAAGCTAATACAGCACTTCAGTTCTTCCTAAGACACTAGTGGGCTACAAGTAGTGAGTAGTGTTTTTTCAAATTCATGCTTAAAAATGTTTGATACAGTGAAATAGGATTTTAGACATCCTAACTTAAAGAGATTAACTGGGTCAATAAAACAGTACCGCTAATATTACCCACACAGTGATGAAGTACTTAATATAAGTTGTTATTTAAACACTGAAAGCCAGTCTGTAAAACAGAAAAATGACCCAAGATTCACAATTCAGACTGTGGGTACCATGCAATTTACTGTAAAAGTGGAGGTCTATCTATGCTGAAAAGTGCTGTGGAATAAACTGCCTCCTAAAATTAAGTTAATTTGGCAACCTGAACTTCTATATTCATTGAGTTGAGTGGATTTTTTGACAACATTCTAAATTAGACAGGTCAGTTCATATTCTGATTATCTGGTTAAATATTAGCTTTTGAACCTGACTTCAGTTTATTTCAGTTAAAGTACTGTGCCAAAGCCAGAGACAACCTTTCATTGATTTAATTTCCAGTTAAAATAGCTACTTATTACATGCTATTCATTTTCAGCAACAGGAAAAAAGCACAGAAGCACAAAATTACACGGAAGCCACAACAACTAAATAAAATATCAACTTTTATCAACATTTAGTGTGTCCAATGTTTGCCTTTCCATCAGGAGACCTGCTTTCAGTTTTAGAAATAAATCTGCAGGAATATTTTTTCACCCCTCCAAAGTTCAGTCTTAGAAGTTGGTTGCATTTCCTGCTTCTCATAATCCAAATAATCCCAAACACATTCAGTGAATTTGAGGTCTGGTGGTCAGTTCATTGTTCTGAGAAGACCAGCAGCCTCTTTTTTGTCTGTGTTTGCTGAGGGAGGACAGTTTTGATGATCTACCAGCTCTTGCGCGGTTGGCAGTAGGAGTTCCATTTTCTCTGTATCTGTATCTCAGGGTATCACCTGTCCTGGGCTTTCAGGGCTATAGCCCTGAATATTTTTTAACCAGCCCCAAACCTTATAACAGAGAGAGAGAGTGCACATGCGATGAGAGTGTAAAGGAGAAACGTTCCTGAAATTTCTGTTAAAAAAATGCAAATCTACTCCACTGCAAAACAAAAATTAGTTTAACTTCTAAAATTTCAAGTCCACTGAACATCTAGTAGTTATCATGTGTGTTACATTCAGTCAAGTAAAGCAACATTAAAATTTGAAAGCAGCCAGGTTACTCACTTTTTCAACTTCAGATTTGTTTTTACAGTGTACATATAGATCACTGATTAGAAAAGCAGCCCAACCTGAGCTCGATATTGTACATGTACAATGAATATTTTGTTGAAGTGAAAATCCTCACATTAAACTTTAAAAAATCATCTGCAAATTTTGCAAGTTAATAAAAAAAAATCTGGGAGAACACATCCCAAAACAATGCTATAATGAACTGGGTTGAGCCCTGGATTTTTACATGCCCAGTCAACGCCCCTGCTTCTTCCTAATGCAAGTGGATTATCTTATTTGTGATCTCCTCAGGGGCATCTCAAATAAATAGCTTGTACTCAATGTTTTAACTGAAAATTAAGCAGTCTCTGATGTTTGCACAGTACTAAACATGCTCAAACCTCCTTTTAAAAATCAGTTGTAAGTTTCACTTAATTGCAGCTAAACCAAGTTGCAGTGTCACTAGAAGACATACTGCTTTTGAACACAGTTGCCTTTGCTTTAGCCCAGAAAGCCTAATCAGATGCCCCCAGCTGCCCTGACGTTACTTTCTGTGAGTGTATCACTGATCGATGGTCATGATCACTGGGGCAGTCCCATCATGGGGCACTGTGCCAGCCTTAATCAATAACCAGGCTTAGATGTGACACTACTGCAGTAATCTCTCTCTCTCTCTCTCTCTCTCTCTCTCTCTCACTCTCTCTCTCTCTCTCACTCTCACTCTCTCTCTCTCTCTCTCTCTCTCTCTCTCTCTCTCTCTCTCTCTCTCACGAACAGCCATATAGCATCATCACATCATAGAACACACAGTACTGCCCAAATGTATGTAAAACACCATATAACTGTAGGATTAATACAAGTACAAGTAAAATACACCTCATACTATTAGTACACCTCATTGTGTCTACACTCATTCTCCATTTTCAGCTCCACTTACCATATAGGTGCACTTTGTAGTTCTACAATTACAGACTAGGGTCCATCTGGTTCTCTGCATACTTTGTTAGCCCCCTTTTACCCTGTTCTTCAGCGGTCAGAACCCCCGACTGGACCACCACAGAGCAGGTATTGTTTGGGTGGTGGATCATTCTCAGCACTGCAGTAACACTGACGCGGTGGTGGTGTGTTAGTGTGTGCTGCGCTGGTAAGAGTGGATCAGACACAGCAGTGCTGCTGGAGTTTTTAAACAATGTGTCCACTCACTGTCCACACCTACCTTGTTGGTCCACCTTGTAGATGTAAAGTCAGAGACAGTAGCTCATCTGCTGCTGCACAGTTTGTTTTGGTCATCCTCTAGTCCTTCATCACTGGTCTCTGGACTCTGTTGGCAGGATATTTTTGGTTGGTGGACTATTCTCAGTCCAGCAGTGACATGGAGGTGCTTAAAAACTCCAGCATCATTGCTTTGTCTGATCCACTCAGACCAGTGCAACCCACACTAACACACCACCACCACATCAGTGTTACTGTAGTGCTGAGAATGATCCGCCACCCAAATAATACCTGCTCTGTGGTGGTCCTGTGATGGTCGTGACCGTTAAAGAACAGGGTAAAAGGGGGCTAACAAAGTATGCAGAGAAACAGATGGCCTACAGTCTGTAATTGTAGAACTACAAATGGCACCTATATAGTAAGTGGAGCTGATACAGTAGGCAATGAGTGTAGGTACAAGCAGATGCCCTAATAAGGTGACCGGTCAGTGTAGATGCATGTTCTTAAAAGGTCACATGGATTTGGTTCCTCTTCTGTGCTATGCAGCCCATGTTTGCATGGATTTGTTAAAAAAAAACACCATCAGCACACCTGATTATTTATTGACGTGAAACTTAATGAAGTATTGATTAACCTGGCCAGGTATTGAATGGTAACTAATTGGGGTTCAGACTCTGAGTTTTGTAAAACTCCCTTGTGATAAAGTCTGTAAAAAGTGCTATGTAAATGTAATTGAATGGACCTGTATTGAACTACATAAATTGTGCTGCTTTGAAGTTGGGAAGTGGTTAAAGGGAAATTTGACTGATTTGTCATGCATTTCTTTCCTGCATAATAAAATTTTAAGATGTTAACATTAAGATATAAGCAAAGTCATTCAGAGTGGCTTGATATTTTCTGGAGAAACATACCGAGTCAAAATTGCTCACAGTGGTGGTGCTAGGAGGAGTTTAATGCCTCTAAATGCAACCTCACAGAAATCTATTACACAATATGAGCACTGATTCACTGCCTGATGCCTGAATCATTGTTTTACGAATCTTTTGAGAAGTTTTTTGCCTAAAATCTACTTCTTTCTTTCTTTCTTTTTATCCATTCATAGTGAAGAGGTATGTGCAGGTAGCTGTAAGGCAAAATAGTCCAAATAAAACATATTATTTCAGATTTACCACTATTTTATCATCATTAACATTATACATCTGAGTCGATAAGCTTCTCTACAATGAACCATTTCACATCAAACCACTCAGAATGACTGAAATACGCAGAAATTCTAAAAAATTGGTGGAGTTTCCCTTTAAGATAACACACTGACAGACTTTAAATCACCATTTCTTCTATTAATCTTTACCTGTATTTATTTTACTGTGTTTTTTTTCAAGCAAATAAACTCTTACTGCTTGAATAAACAAGTCTAAATATGAACTTTTTTAAAAAATATTTTATATTAAAAATGTTCTCAGACTACAGAAATGTACACACTCATACACTCTGGATTAAGGCTGGATGGAGGCAGATTAAGCATAGCTGTGCTTATTCTCAGGGAGAATTTAAGGCAGCTTGTTGCATCAAGTCCACAGGGTTTGCGAGGGATGGCGTCAGTGCCTTCGACCTTGGCCAAATTAACACAGAGTCAGACATGAGTCCACCTCCACGGTCACACTAACAACAGCAGTGGGCTCACAGCCATATCTCTGCTGTCACAACAGGATTAAACTGTTTTTATATGCTCACAGGGAAAAGCCATGCATGCTCAAACAGAAAGAGGGTAAATTTGTGCAGTAGACAGGATACACACGGCATGAATGACACAGTAAAATCCCTTTTTTCTTGCCTTTAAAATATCTGGATTCCTTCCATCTAAATACTAAGTGTTTAACATGAGTTGGAACTCTGAAAACTGAATTGTGCACTAGAAATCTGAAACTAATGTCTATTAACTTTTAGTGTGCATATAAATACAGCCCATTAAAACAAGCAGACAAAATACCTTCAGTGAGTATGACATCTGTATTTGTTAACAGAAGAGATGTTCTGTTCACTTAATCAAAAACATTGTTTTCATTTTTGACGTTTTTGTCACGTCTGAAATCAATCAAATTACACAAACTTTAAATTGAATGTAAATGTAATTAATCTCATAATTATATAATTACTTATGCAAGAAAGTCATCAAATTTGAACATTAAATCCAAGATGGTCATTTTGACCATTTTGAAATCCAAAAGTGATTAATGTTTTAGCCCTACATCATCCAGCTGTTTTTTCCTGGCTATTCCAGGAAGCAGAAGAACTTGCAAATACACTGTAAAAAATAGCTCGACAGATCAACCTAAAAACATTATTTCATGTGGTAACAGGTAAATTAACTAGTTTTATACAACCTAAATTATTACTTTAAATGAATGATTCTTTCCAAGTATTTTTTTTGAGCTGAATAAAACTAGTTCAATTCCTTGTTACTACATGAAGTAACTGTTTTAGGTTGATCTGACGAGACATTTTTTACAGTGTAGTTGCCAAAGTATGATACAGAATAGAATACAACAGTAGAAATGCAATGGAAAAGACAGGAAAATACAGGTTTTGGCGCACACACCCATTAAATTCATTTTAAAGCTTTGGTTGACTGCTAGTGTATCAGTGTTGTTGGAAGAAAACCTTGCATCTCCAGAATGATAACTTTACAGGAGAAGGAAAAAATCATACTTTACTTTTAGTGTAATGGAACCAGACTTTTTTCCAAGTCATTTTGGGTCATTTCTTTTAGTCCAATCATGAAATTTACACACAGTGTAAACGAAAAAATGGAGTTACAAGATTTACTTTCGACAACAGCAATGGTGAATGGAGCCTTTAAAAAAGACTTTAAAAAATGGTTTGTCAGATAACCTAAAAAAATTACTTCATGTGGAAACAAGCAATTAAACCAGCTTTATTCAACGCAAAAAATTTAATTAATTGAAAAAATCATTCATTCAAAGTATTTATTTAGGTTGAATAAAACTAGTTAATTTACTTGTTACCACATGAAGTAATTTTTTTTAGGTTCATCTGAGGAGCCATTTTTTGAAGTGCAGACAATGATGAGACACAAACACTCAAGCAGCGACTAGAAAAGAGTGAGACCTTGAAGGTGGTTGAGCCCCATCTGAGGAAGGCATGAAACTTCTATTATTTTACTGCAATAACAGCCTTGCATGTGCCCCTGTGCCTCAGCCCACACAATGAGCAGTTTGCAACAGAATCTGTTATGAATGACTAATTATGACAAATAAAATTCAGCTCTACTGAAATATTTCAATATTGTGTATTTGCTAGTTTTATGAACACAGGTACATTCATTTCATCACAGTAAGATTTTCACTGCATGATATAAAAAGCCCTCATGCAACAGAAACATTGCTTTTAGGTTTTATTGTTTGTTTCATTCACACTTGAACAAAAATCACATGAAATATAATGTTTTTTCTCAAGAAATCATTTGAGATACTAATGAATCAACAAATTATTTTCAAAACATTCAATTTTCTCATCCAGACATTAGGACTCATCCGGGGCACTTCAACCTGCTCATGAGCCCTGGAGTTCTAGATAAAACACAGATAACCAGTTAAACTCAACACAACGAGTCCCTTCCCGACTGATGTGGACATACTACACCACATTTAATTAGCACAGAAAAAGGCAGGACCAATGCCTAACATTGCCGCACACTGAACAACACACAGCATCCAAAAACTAAAAGCCTTTGTTTTTAAAGAAGGTGCTCACATCACCGCCACTGCCAGTCATTATCTCTCCTGTACTGCATTAACTTCAACCCAGAACTAGACCATTAAAGGCCACAGCAGGTCAGGGATTGAAATTTACATTGAGAAGAGTCCACTTAAATTGATAATTGTCTTTTTTCACCTCAGCTAACATTACTAGCCTGGTCACATTTCACCTTGTATCTTTAAACTGGATAAAATATTAAGTTTGTGAAGAGTTAAGTTAACTGATACCAAACAAGATAAATCCACTAAATTTATTAAAATGAATGCTTGAAAAAAGTTGTATTCCATTAAAACTATAACTGTGTAACTAAATATGTATTTGTCCTGAGCTTGAGATGAACCTGAGCTCATACATACTGTATCTGCACTCTGTCTAATCTGCAGCGCTTTCCCACCACTGTTTCAAGTCAATACAACCATCAACATCATAACAAATGAGTTTGCCAAGAGACAAATAGCCTGTAAATTAATGCCCATAGACATATTCCACCAAAATATCTGGTTTTAAAATGTTTCTCTGTATAAATAAGCATATAAAATTGAAACAGACCTTTATGGTCTTGCTAGTAGTTATGGAATTCTGGCCTGTCTAGTGTTAAATAGTGTATTGTTTGCTTTTTTAACATCATTAAGCTGCCCACACACCACAGCTGTCCTTGTTTGAACGTTGAATGGATAAACAGAAATGCTGCAACATCACTTGGAATTACAACACCATTTCCAAAAAAGTTGGAACGCTGTGCAAAATGTATATGTAAACAAAGTGCAAATCATTTAAACCCTATATTTAATTGAAAATAGTACAAAGACAAGATACCAATTGCTAAAACTGAGAAATTCTATTTTTTTTTTTGAAAAATAATTGCCCATTTTGAATTTGATGGCAGCAACATGTCCCAAAAAAGGTGGGACAGGGACAGGTTTACCACTGTGGTGCATCACTTCTTCTTTTAACAACACTCTGTAAGTGTTTGGGAACTGAGGAAACCAATTACTGTAGTTTTGAAAGTGAAATATTTTCCCATTATTGTTAGATATAGAATTTCAGCAGGTCAACAGTTTGGGGTCTTTTCCACTTTCCTTTCAGTCCATTTTAAATGAGCTCAGGCCCAGAGAAAGTGGCAGTGTTTCTGGATCCTGTTTATATATGGTTTCTTCTTTGCGTTTTAGAGTTTTAACTTGCATTTGTGGATGCAGTGATGAACTATTTTCACAGACAGTGGTTTTCAGAAGTGTTTCTGACCCCATGTAGTGATTTCCACTTCAGAATCATGTCTGTTTTTAATGCAGGGGCGTCTGAGGGCCCAAAGATCATGGCCAGCAAATACTGGTTTTGGCCTTGTCCCTTGCATACCGAGGTTTCTCCAGATTCTCTGAATCTTTCAATGATATTATGTACTGTAGATGATGAAAAAAAAGTTCTTTGCTATTTTATGTTGAGGAACGTTATTCTTGAATTGTTGCATTATTTGATTGTGCAGTCTTTCACAGTGGTGAACCCCTCCTCATCTTTACTTCTGAAAAACTCAGCCTCTCTGGGATGCTCTTTTTATACTCAATCATGTTACTGTCCTGTTGCCAATCAACCACCAGGTGTTTTTTTTTAGCATTACACAACTTTACCAGCCTTTTGTTGTCCCTATCTCAACTTTTTCGGAACATGTTACTGGCATCAAATTGAAAATGGGCATTTATTTTTCAGAAAGCAATACAATTTCTCAGTTTCAATGTTGATATGTTGTCTTTGTACTATTTTCAATTAAATATAGTGTTTAAATGATTTGCAGATCATTGCATTTTGTTCTTGTTTACATTTTGCACAGTGTACCAACCTTTTTGGAAATGGGATTGTAAATCTCCTTACATTAAAGGGCCCATGTCATGGAAAATCTAATTTCCCTTGCATTTTTGAAACATGAAAGGGGTTTGAGGTGATTTGTAAACATCAAAGTTTCAAAATGTACCATTCTAAATGCACCATAAACCCACACACATATCACAAGTAGACTTAAGAGGACAAAATAAAATGCAAGATGTAGGATATGAGCGCTTTACTGTTACAAATGTTGCTTTCCTTCCCCTCTAAACGTATTATTTTGGATGCAAGGTTTTGCCATGACAGTGACGATAGTAAAGCAACAGGAAGAACTCAAGAAACTTAAGAGTTGCAAAACAAGTCCAGCCGAGTGCTTTCTGCACTGACTTGTTAGTGTTCAAGGTGATGGATTGTCAAGACTGTAAGTGGTCAGTGAAATCCTTCAGAAAGGCGGTGCGACTCTTGCTCCCTTGGCTTTGCTGGATGGCAGGGTTCAATGACAGACTGCTTGCACTCACTCCATCCTAATAAAAGCCTGCCAGAAGAAGAGAGAGCTAATTTACAGGCCAAACTCCTCAAGGTTACTCCAACAATATGCAGTCCTGGGCCTGGCAGCCAGAGAAGCTAACGGCTTCTCAGCCAAACACTTTCACTTCATGGGGCAAAATGTATCCTCCACCCCTTCCTTCTCTCCTCTCCTTCTTTTCTTCCAACCCCCTACCCATTTAAGTCCAGACTTTAGCCCTCAGGACCTGCTGACTCATCACTGTTCCACCACTGCAGTGGCCGCACTCCTGCAGGGAGCTGATATGACACAAAGCATCACTTCTCCTTAATAACAACACTACACTACACACATTACATTCAGGCAATAGCAGCAGTCTACTTCTTCTAACCCTAGCTGACCCAATATATCACAGACCTTGACTCTGTCCCCTGTAACTTATTAGATTCTGTCCCCAGAGTAGAAAGACGGCCATTGAACAAAGTAAAATGTATCAGAACATGTACACTACTGTTCAAAATTTTGTAATCAGCTGTCGCATTAATAATCATTGTTATTTAATTCAACAATAATGCATACTATACAAGTGTATACCCAACTATATACTTTTTATACTGTAAAGTACAGAGTCATGTGCGAAGGATTGAATTCTTCTGATCAAATGACATGTTTTGTTGATTTTCTAAGAACAGGGAATAAACTTAAATGTGTTTTTCAGCAAATTTCAGTGCAAAATTTCTTTCATCATATTATAAAATTTAATACACAGGAAAAAATAAAACATGGAGTCTAAATTGTGCCATAACCTTTACACAGGCCATATTGTGTTTTTCATATTGTGTCATTTGTTTTTTTGTTTTTTTTTCCATTCCATTCAAAGAATTGTGCTCTCTGAATTATATTTATTTTCACTTTGAAAACCAGGGGTGCCCCAACTTTTACATATGCCTGTAACTGCAAAAAAACTGCTTTCATATCATTAAAAAAATATAATTATAGTTTGACTCAACTGACTCACAGCTCTAGGCTTAACCTTATCTGACTCAAAACTGGTCTTACCCTCAACTGATTTGCAGCTCGACATGGATTTGCCCTTAATTGACCCAGGACTCAGGCTTGGTCTTAACTGATTAGCATCTTAAATTGCACTTGCCATTAACTGACTCACGATTAACTCGCACTTGCCCTTAACTGATTTGAGGCTTAACTCACACTTGCCCTTAACTGACTCATGACTTAACTCGTACTTGCCCTTAACTGACTCGCAACTTAACTCACACTTGCCCTTAACTGATTTGAGGCTTAACTCGCACCCGACCTTAACTGACTCGCGGCTTAAATTGCACTTGCCCTTAACTGACTCACCAACTAACTGGCACCTGCCCTTAACCGACTTGCGACTTAACTTGCCTTTGCCCTTAAATGATTCAAGACTTAACTCAGACTTGCCTTTAACTGATTCAAGATTTATCTCATACTTGCCCTTAACTGATTCATGACTTAACTGACTCACGACTTAACTCCCACTTGCCCTTAACTGGCTCGTGACTTAAATCTCACTTGCCCTTAACTGATTTGAGACTTAACTCGCACTTGCCCTTAACTGATTCACAACTTAACTGACTTGCAACTAACTCACACCTGCCTTTAACTGATTTGCAACTTCTCTGACTCGCGAGGTAACTCGGATTTGCCCTTAACTGTTCTGTGACTTAATTCTGACTTGTCCTTAACTGACTTGTGACTTAACTCAGATTTGCACTCAATTGACTTAAGATTCAGACTCGGCTTTAAGTGACTCATGACTCTGGCTCGCCCTTAGCTGACTCATAAGTCAACTCTGATGTGCCTTTAACTTAGGACTCCACTCTGACCCCTTAACTGACTTGCAACTTAACTTGGACTTGTCCTTAACTGACTTAAGACTCCACACTGACCCTTATGACTGATTCGCAACTGAACTTGGACTTGAGACTGAAGAATTACAAAATTTCAACATGAGGGAAAAAATTCCAAACTTGCGTTTGCCTGTCAGTTTTGCTAAAGTCATACACAGTCATTACTGCCTGGCATCAGGTTCAATACAGCTTCAAATAACAGTAAGAAATCCTATTAAAGAAAAAGAGTAACTAAAGGTAAAAAATAGCTGTTTTCTCCAGCATGGAAGGGTTCATAGAGGGGGAACTAGCTGGACTCCCTTGTCTAAATAATATCCCAGTGTTTTAGCCCTCATCTACTAATTCTAGTGTAATCTATTTACCCCAGAGCTAACGAGATGCTAATTGTTAGGACCCAATATAAATTCATCGTGCCATGACGGCGGTCCCGCACTGCAGATTTACCCAGCTGATGGTGGCCGAGGGGAATATGTTTTGGAATTGCGGGTTAATTTGACAAAAGGCTTTGATCTAGATTTGCTTGGACTACACAATGGAATTGCAAGTGGTGGATAATGGCACACTAGCAAATTGGATTTACTTGCACTAAATAATGACTATAGGCAGAATGTGTAAACACAAGAGAAAGGGAGAAGGAGCAAAAGAGCAGGATAAAGAGAGAAAGAAAAACTACACTTTCTCAGCTGAAAGCTCTGGCAGTACCCAGCTGTCCAGAGTGATATCAGCTTGTCCATCCCTCAGTCCTAATGTAAAGTTATGCTCTACTGGCCACATACTAATTACTCTCACTCAAAAATCAATTCCTGCCAATTACTGGAACACATTCCATTAATATAAGCTTAACCTTCAGCAGCAGTGACTGACCTCACCTATCTATTATGAGAAAAGTAACTCTTTTCTCCAGTCCTTTTACTTCTTATCAGATGTATAGGCATGCTAATAGCCATGGTAAGGCCTAAGCACATTAAACCTGCTTCAAACCTGTCAAATACACGATCATTCATTAAACACAAAGTAAGAAAATGTACTTTGAAGCATATCGTCGCTGTATTTCTGAAAACTTTACAGGAAAAGGCAAAAACATCCTTAACTTTGAATGCAAGTTAATGTAAACAGCTTTTATTCCAAGTCATTAGACACGTTTACATGCAGCCTAATAACCCAGTAATAATCTGACTAATTGCGCAATTGGAATAGAATATGTCCATGTAAACACTTCAATTGGAATAGACTAGTCCGATTGAGGCCAGTCAGAATACAGTTTCTATCTGAATGAACGAGGTGGGTAATCCTATAAATAATCCATTAAATAGAAGAATAGTAGCCATGTAAACGCCTGTATCTTATGTGTCTCAGAACACGACGTCTTCCTCTTGCCCTTCTTTAAAAAGTACATGTGAGCTTCATTTTATTGAGTCTGTCATCATTTTACAGTAATTAAAATCACAAGGACTGCTCAACGCTGCTCGTCTCACTCTGACTGGATGCGATACTCGTTGTCGTGGTAGCGTAAACACTAAGTGGTATTTTACATATGAGCACAATTTAGGATCAGATTACTTGTAGTGTGCATGTGAATGGAGATTTCCATCAGATCGTTGAGTAGAGTGATCATATAAATACCTCAGTCTTAATCTATAATCAGAATGTATTCAATTGGATTGGCAAAAATCTCTGCATGTAAACACTGAGTCATTGTGGATCATTTCTATTGGTCCATTTATCATGAAACGTAAAGGACAGTTGCTGTATTCTAATGACGCAGAAAATATCAATCGGAAAAAAGGGATATAGATGTTTTCTTTTTTTATATAGACATAATAAATCTATTACAACCAGTTAATATACTAAAAACATTGTGTTCCATGACCATAACAGGCCTAGTTAGCTGCACGCTATCTTTTCACATGTCTCCAGCGTCTGAGTGGCTGTATTTCAGCACACTTCTCAGCATGAAGTTTTCATGGCTCCACATTCTTACCTCTATAAAGCTAAACGACTGCACAGTATGGTGTATAGTGTTAGAATGGCTGTAAATTCTACAGGTCACCTTAGGTATAAATATCTTTTAGACCAGTACCACTCTTTCAGCATGGGACTGAAAAAAGGAAATGGATGAGGGTGAATGCTAAAGTACTAAAGAAAGGAAGGAGGGAAGGAAAGAAAGAAGAAAGTAAGAAAGAAAGAAAGAAAGAGAACAACATTCATCCCAGTGAGGGTGACTCAAGCTGCATGTCGAGTGACTTGGGACTTAGCTCGGGTTCATCCTTAATTGACTCGTTACTTGACTCTGACTCACTCTTAACTGATTTGCAACTTGACTCACAGTCGTTCTTAACTGACTCACAATTTAACTCAGATTTGCCCTTTACTGACTCACGACTCAACTTGCACTCGTCCTTAATTGACTTGCAACTCCACTGAGATTTGCCATTGACTCACAACTTAATTAACATATTGACTCGGACTCACCCTTAACCGACTCGTGAATCGACTCTCAGTTGCCCTTAACTGACTCATGACTCAACTTGGACTAAAGGCTATAGACTCATGAAATTTCTTGAGTTTGCCTGTCAGTTTTGCTACTGTCATGCACATTCCATTAATGCAATGCCATCCTCCTCGCATCACATTTGATACATCTTAAAATAAAAAGCCGTTTATTAGGTTTAAAATGGCTATTAGGTACAAATTATCCTTTTTTCAGGACATATTTGTGAGGAGATTAGATGTTATATGCATAAGGTCAGGGAAAGAACTGAAAAAAACAGGGGTTCTCCAAAATAGAGTTCCCAAAAGATACCCAGAAAATGAAAGCTCTTTCAACTGTGCTAGACCGGGTAGAACACCAAAACTGTCACTACCACATAAACAGCACTTTCAGCTTTGAGGGATATGAGGAAATCAAGCTCCACTCTTGCTTCAGATCTGAAAGAATCTACAGGTGTTTTTCAGCTGTTACTGAGAAAACAAAATAGACAACAAAAAAAGGAAAGAGCATTTGCAAATCAAATATAAATGCTTCTGGTTTTCTTAGAGCAATGGACTGACCTCAACATCATTCAATGTGTTAACTGGATCGTGAAAAGCAGAAAATGCATCCAACTTTAAACCTGAACTTTGGAGGTATGGTAAAATGCCTAAAGATTTCATTGAAAACTGAAAGTAAGATTTCCAAAAAGAATAAAGGCTGGGGAAAATTATATATATATATATATATATTATATATATATATATATATTCATTGTTAAGGCTTCCATCAACTTTCTGAATAATAAAGAAATAAAGTATACTTAAAGCAGCATTGTGCAAGAATTGGTACTTTTTGCTCATGGACAGCTGTACACGTGCATTTGTTGACAAGCTAAAGGACACAGAATCCGACTCTCCTTCACATGCACAAGCCTCACGCAGGCATATGGACACCACAGATTACGCACATAATTCCATCCATCCATCCATCCATCCATCATCTAAACCGCTTATCCTTCTGGGTCGCGGTGGGGTGCTGGAGCCTATCCCAGCTGTCATTGAGCGGAAGGCAGGATACACCCTGGACAGGTCGCCAGTCCATCGCAGGGCAGACAGACAAACATACACATTCACATACACTCTCACACCTAGGGTCAATTTAGCATGTCCAATTGGCCTGACTGCATTTTTTTGAACTGTGGGAGGAAACCGGAATACCCGGAGGAAACCCACGCAGACACGGGGAGAACATGCAAACTCCACACAGAAACGACCCTGGTCACCCGGCCGGGAATCAAACCCAGGCCCTTCTTGCTGTGAGGCGACAGCGCTACCCACTGCGCCACCGTGCCGCCCCACATAATTCCAGTTGTTTTTATATGTAAATAACTGAAATTGTGAGTGTAATCTGTAGAATCTATATGCCTGCATGATGCACCTGCACATAAAGGGGAGTCAGAATTCGGCACAACACTGGTAAAGACAACATCAGAAGAGAAAGAAGCATGTCGACTTACAAGGTAAAGTAATATTACAGGATTTTATTACAGGAGGTTGCGAACTTTCAAGGCTTATGTGGAGTGAAATTGACAAAGCCTGACCAAACTTTTTTGGTGTGAGATAAATTTATTTCTTTGCATACTTAGATGGTTAGATGACTTTTGGCATCCAGAAAAACTACAAAACTCTGTGAGACAGTGTCTTTCTTTTTTTCTCACTTCCTCTGTCAATGTCTTATACAGTCTCTTTACAGCCTCTGCCAAGATGTCCATTCTGGGAAAATCGAGCTACTCCTTATAGCTAGCTAAAGAACCATAGTTGCTGCTGTGTAATGTGGTGCCTTAAAATGTTATGCAGTTCTCACGAGAGGTTTCATGCCTGCTCCTCCAAAGTTACATAGCACTATAGCAAGAGTTCTGGGCCCAGAGTGGCAATGACAGACATCCCATTCTCCCTATTATAAGTAAGTGTACCATTAAAATGAAGTTATTTTAAGGTAAAATTGTTATGTTGCTTATGTTGCTTTAAAGGCCATTTTAACTGGAAATTCAGTAAATGATAAGCGGTCTCTGATTTTTGCACAGTACTGCATAATCATAGCAGCAGATGTGAATCCACTACATCTATCCCATGAGTATATGCAAATCTTAGTGGTTTGCTAGCGGCTATATGGGCTATACTTGCGCACTGTGTAGGCTACATCTATGTTGCTAACTTTGGACATCCACTCGGAATACATTATCCTGGTTCTGTTAGCTCTTTTTAATGTGTTTCAGACCCTCCTCCATGCACGCTACCTAGGAGACCTGCACCCTGCACAGTAACCCCAGTCTGCTCTGCCTCAGGCCCAGCCTGACACTCAAAACCATGTAATCTTGTTTACATAGAGCCACGGGGCTCACAGCCCTTCAGCCTGGTAAAGTTGGCTTTTAACATGGACAGCACAGGTTAGGGTATGCAGACAAATACACACATGCATCCAAGAACAAACACCAAAAATACACAAGCACAGAAATATTCATTAACAGCATATTTGTTTTCAGATAATAGCGTTTGCCCATAAAAAAGACAAATATTGATATTTATACAGTTGATTACAATCTTGTAAAGAAAGATGGATCCAACAAATTGATACTATGGGTCCGTTTCCTTCATACAGGTACTCTGAACCTCAGGTTGAGACCTGTACTCTAGCTTAGCTCTCATATTTATTGATTGATACACTTCTGAGCTAAAGAACACATTAAGGAGGAACGTGGGGAACCTTTTTAAACCTCAGACATTTCATCACAGCATCACTGCTGATCAAAAAAGTTGAGTTATTAAGTAAAAGAGTAGATATTTAATTACCATCTACTTTGAATTAGATAAAAGGTTTGTGTCACTCTTTTTATACAATCTTTTTATATATCTTTTCAAATGTAAATAAGCAGGAAGTGTGGCTGTTGGTACAGAATGTGAATTAAATGTAAATATGACTGTCTAGCTATGTAATCACAGTGTAATTATAATATAGTTACTGTGTTATTACGTTAATCACACTAATCACATGTATTTGCTGTATAATTACACTGAAAAGCACAGCAAGATAAAAGCAATATTACTAGACTTCTAAGGGTTAACATAGACTTTATGTGCACCCAATGTAACACAAAAGTAAGTGTTATTCCAGGGCTTTCAACTGTAATCTCAACAAGGTCATTCATATTTAGCTTGTATAAATGCCTTACCTTTCCTGAACTCCCAGCTCCAACGTCTACTGATAGACTGCAAGGAAAAGAAAAGGACCATTATTATGTTTTACAGTGGGACAGTCATGTATAGAGTAAAACAATACACCTATTAATGCCTCATAGATGAATAATGCAGAACTGCAGTCATAAAGCAGGTATTATATGTGTCTACTCTTTCTAGATGAGAGCCTGTGCGGCGTTGGCCTCAGGGGCTGGTGGGCTTGAGTTTAACAAAGCGTGGAACTAAAAGCCACCTTGCTGCATGACTCCATAGGAGCACCTCCCAGGGTCCTCAATCAGCCTGACTCTCCATTAAGAGAGAGAGAGAGAGAGAGAGAGAGAGAGAGAGAGAGAGAGAGAGAGAGATAAAAAGAAGAGAAATAGAAAGAGAAAGAAGATAGGTAAGAAGGTAAAGAGAGAGAGAAAAAGCAAGAGAAAGAGTGAGAGAAATGGCAAGAAAGATGAGGGGGGAGAGAAAGAGGGAGAGAGAAAGAGAAAATAGAAAAGGGAGAAAGAGTGACAGACAAAAAGAGAAAGTGAAAGAAAGAGAGACAGAAAGAGAAAATAGAAGGGAGAGAAAGAAGAGAAAGAGACAAAAAGAAAGAGAGGGAGAAGGAAAAGAGAAAGAAGGAAAAGAGTAAAAGAAATGAGGCAGAGCATAAGAGATAGAGAGTGGGAGACAAATAGGGACAAAAAGAAAAGTCATAATGAAAAAGAGAGAAAGAAGAGGAGAAATAGAAAGAAAAAAATTACAGAGAGAGAAGAGCAAGAGCAAGAGCAAGAGCAAGAAAAAGAGTAAAAGAAATGGAGAGAAAGATGAGAAAGAAAATAAGAGAGAATAAGTGAGAGAGGGGGAGAAAAAGGGAGAGAAAAGGAAAAAATAAAAGAGGTAGGAAGAAGAGAAAGAGAGTGAGTAAGAGACAAACAGTGGAAAAGAGAAAAGGGGAGCGAGAGACAGAGAGATAGAGTAGAAGAGAAAGAACAAGAAAAAGAGTGAAAGAAATGGAGACAAAGGTGAGAAAGAAAAAGAGAAAGAGAAAGGGTGAGAGAGGGGAGAAAAAGAGAGGGAAAAAAAAGAAGAGGGAGAAAGAGAAAGAGAGTGAGTGAGAGACAAACAGTGGAAAACAGAAAAGGAGAGAGAGACAGAGAGAGAGAATGGAAGGAGGAGAAAGAAGAGAGAGACACAGAGAGAGAGAGAGACAGAAAGAAAGAGAGAGGAAAGAGACAGAAGGAAAGGAAAGAAAAAAGTGAAAGAAGAGAGAGTGTGTAAGAAAGAGAGAAGAGAAGATAGAGCATAAAAGAGTGAGAGAGAGAGAGAGAGAGAGAGAGAGAGAGAGAGAGAGAGAGAGAGAGAGAGAGCTCTATGAGAGTTTAGTGCTGTCAAACCATCGTCTACATCCCTGATACACACACACACATGCACACACACACACACACACACACACACACACACACACACACAGGTACAGCACCCCTGCAGCGAGTCATTCAACAATACACCATCTACAGCTTCAAAGGGGACGTCTTTTCAGAAGCGCACAAAGAACGGCTGGAGTCACTGACCTGAATTTCATTTCAGCAGGCGAGCGAAGCTACGACTGAACATCCAGAAAAAACACGGAAATATATTTAGGCTATTACTGTAATGGGATGAAATCATTCATTGATTTCCATATAAATGGCTAAATTAGGCTCCAGTGGGTAAAGCGTCATTAAACCGCATGAGGTCAATTTGTTTCTTTTGAAATTCACATTTGCAACCAGTCAGAGAAAGCAGAGATAAAGTGTACAGTTATCAAACAGCAGCATTCACGTTTTAATCAAAAACATCATCAGGCACAGCCATGCAGGTTTAATGGGCAGGAGACACAAGAGCCTCTTCTGTGAGTCACTGTGAGTCTGAGAGAAGATTAGAATGAATATATCCCTATAGTGCAGGGGGTACAGATACAGATATAGGGGTTGAGGAACAAGATTAGAGATAACATGACCCATTCCATTATTTTGGAAGTCGCAATGGCTCATTTGTGCAGAATAAAGCCGTAAGAGGACATGTGTGTAGTGACTTTACCAGAGGAACAAAAACCATTACAAAAGCAAAAAAACTAGGAGTGACAAATGTACCTGTTAACTGTAATAAAATTAAAAAATAGCTGGTTTCTAACAAAAGCAGATCTGCTGCTGTTGGCAGAGAGGGTCAATGGGAATGGAGTAATGCTAAAAGTAATGCTAAAGGAGAATAATGCTAACCGCACTGTGACAAACGCAGTGAACAAACACAGCAAACCACCTTGGAGCTCTCAATGACTCAATAGCAAGTGATGCATGGTTATTAATATCTGAACATCACAAGCATGATGACATCTTGGTGCGTATGTTCACTGAGACAAGGACGTCAACAGCACTGTGTCAGTTTATCACATTGATGGATTAAGCTCTTGTCTGTACATACAGGGAATAAGAATTGTTTTGTGGAGTTGTAAAAGCTCAATAACAGTGCATAGTTTCGCTGTTTATACACAAATTATGCATTTTCAGCACTGCTGTGTCTGATCCACTCAGACCAGCGCAACACACACTAACACACCACCACCACGTCAGTGTTACTGCAGTGCTGAGAATGATCCACCACCCAAATAGTACCTGCTCTGTGAAGGTCCATGGGGGTCCTGACCACTCAAGAACAGGGTAAAAGGGGGCTAACAAAGTATGCAGATAAACAGATGGACTACAGTCTGTAATTGTAGAACTACAAAGTGCACCTATATAGTAAGTGGAGCTGATAAAATGGACAATGACTGTTGAAACAAGGAGACGGTCATAATGTTATGCCTGAACGGTGTAGATTTGTCTTTAAGTTCTCAGATTACCTAGCTAGTTTTTCCTCAGATTGGATGGCATGTCATGTATATCACATCACAGTCACAAAACGTTGTATCTTATCAAATACATACCTGTTCACTAGGAAAAACCTATTTAAGGTATGGTTGGGCCATAAGACCACTGTTGTACTTTTGAGGGTACATGTACATTGTCTGCACCTTGATGAACAAAAAAGCACCTGTACAGTACATTTTTCTGATAGTTGAGTCAGTATAGGTACAGACATACCTCAACTTCAAAAGCAATTGCAATTAAATGTTAAAATATTTTAGTTTATAGGTCAAACTGCCCCCTTAGTTTATTTTTGAGTGTGGATTGGATCTGCCCATGGAGAGGGGCAGCTGACCTCACCTCTGGGTAGTGGCGCCAGCTGAACTCTCTGCGATTTTGGGGCTGGGGATCCATTTGGTCTCATCTACCACGGTGCGGGCGTGCGGGAGCCGCCCCACGTCCTTTATGGTCATCAGCATGTGGCGGGAGGTCTTGAGGATCTGGACGGCCTCATCATGGGCGATACTGCGGAAACTCCGCCCATTCACGTCCAGTATCTGATCTCCAACCTGGAGAGAAAGAGAGAGGAAAGGATGGGGGGGCGTTTAAACCTTTTGCATAGAAGGAAAAATGGTTCTGCATAACTGACTCCTCTTTTTGAGTAACACACTTTTCTCAATCATGCTTATCTTTAGATGAGAAGAAAATTAAAGAAAGCCATTTCATTTTTCAAAATTAAACAGTATTTTCTAACCACTTTGAACAAATAAACAAACACATAACAGTTTACTGTAGACTTCAGTCACCTCTTAGTAGTGTTACTCTGATTGCACAAATGATTCAGATGAATAAAATAAGCTGTTACTGATTTGAATTCTGGTCTGAATGTTAAGAAACTGCTGCACTCCATTTAACAACAGCAGTATTGTGGAGCTTTGCCAATTATTGCTGCTTCCTTTTGACACATTTAATTTGCTGCTTTAAGCATCATAGGGCCTTTGCATCATGACTGCTAAAATGTGTCGTTTAATAAGTAACAGACTTTCTTTTAAATGGTCCGCATCACGGAAAACCTCATTTTCCTCCTTGTTGGGGTAAGAGAAGTGTTTGATGTAATATGTGAACATTTTTAAAGTTTCAAAATGTACCCTTCACTCCCCGGTCCATCTGGAAATGAAGCTGCAAAAACAGCCTGTTCTGAATTGTTTTTTATGTTGTATTAAAAACCAACAAATTTACTTATATCTGTCTATTCAGCAACAGTTTAGCTCCGCCCATTCATGCTATAGTTCTAAGGAGTGTTTTTAGATTGAGCATTTCACATCGACTTGAATGAAAGCTGTCATCCTATCTACAGATTAAAAATCTTCTATAAGACCACACTGAGATGGGACCAATAAATAAATGACCAATCCAACCAATCCAATATCGTAAAGTAATATCAGAAGGTAGTCCTGTATAATACGACCAATATGACCTCTGAGGACACGCACACTGCTGAGAGAGAAAGAGAGAGAGAGAGAGAGAGAGAGAGAGAGAGAGAGAAAGAGAGACTCCTACAAAAGAAATGAGAAATGAGAAAAAAGAGCTAGAGAGAGAGAAAAAGAGAGACATTGAGTTTGAAAAAGAACATATGAGCGCAGCATAAAATGTGCCTTGATGCCACCCCAATATGTGCTCACAATGCATCTGAAATTAGTGCTCAGTTTACTAAAGCTAAAGATATTGCTGAGGCGCGAAGTCTAAAAGGCTGTGGAACAGTCAACAATCCTGGGACAAAAGAGAAAGTAAAAGTTGAATGATGAAGAGATTGCGGTGTTAATAAATAAAGTTCTTTCCCACCAAAACTTTGCACAGAGGTGTCATATTGTATTCAAGATAAGAAAACATAAAACTGAATCTGAGCACATATTGCACTCACACGATGGCATATAGTATCTCACTATTTGATCTTCAGTTAAACAGTATGTATAGATAAATAGTACGTAATAGAACGAAAAAAAAATGGAAATTTGACTTTGCAATCATTTATTCAAAAACTTCAAAAAAATTTAGATGCCATATTGGCTATTGAAAAAGTATGTACACCTTTGGCAGAAACAACTTTATGTAGGCACTTCCTATAACTGTCTACCAGTTTCTGACACATACTAGGAGAAATTTTTACCCATACTTCCCTGCAGCATTCTTTTAACTGCACAATTTTTGAGGGGTTTCTTGCATATACAGCCTGTTTCAAATCCCCCACATCATTCCAATAGGATTCTGATCTGGGCTTGCCAAAACCCTCTATTTCTTCATTTTGAGCCGTTCCTTTGTGGATTTACTTGTATGTTTGGGATCATCATCGTTTTGAAAGGCCCACATATTCAGCTTCAATTTTTATACAGAAGGTCTCACATTCTCCTCAAGCACATTCTGGTATGAAAGAGAATTCATAGTCAATTCTATGATTGCAAGTTGGACAGGCCCTGAGGAAGCAAAGCAGCCCCAAACTGTAACCATGCTTCACAATCGGTATGAGGTTCTTCTGATCAAATGCTGTCTCTTTTTGCCAAACATGGTTTCAGGTACTGTGGCCAAATAACTCTATTTCTAGCTTGCCTGTCCATAGCACATTGTTCCAAAAGTCCTAGTCCTGGCCTAGATATTGATTAGCAAATGTTAATCTTGCCCTGATGTTCTTTTTAAACAGCAAAGGCTTCCTCATGGCACATCTCCCATGTTGGTCAAATTTGTACAGTAGTTTTTTAAATGGTATGCATGCACTTCCACATCAACAGTGGCAAGAGCTACCTGCAGATCCTGTGATGAAATTTTGGGGCTCTTAGAGACTTAGAGACCCAGCACATTTAACCCGAGAGCAGGCCTTAAGATGCTGGGGCAGCCTGGCCTGGCCTTGGCAGTGGTTTTAAATCTTCTCCATTTGTAGGTGATTTTCCAGACAGTGGGATAATTTGATTTCCAGTATTTTGCACATCTTATTAAACTCCTTCCCAGACTCATAGGGACCTACAACTTTCTTTCTGAAGGCCTCAGAGAGCTCTTTTGATCTAGGCATGATGCTACCACACACTCCAATAACAAAGAGCAAACCTGGCCAGATATCTGAGGTTTAAATAAGACAAAAACTGCAATTTTGTTTATTTCAACAACATAAAAGATGACAAAGAATTTTATTCTAAGTGTCACTTGTTAAATTATAACAACTTTATCTATCAACATTGTTTAAATGAAGACTTGATATCAACATCTCCAAATATGCTGAAAAAGTCTGAACTTTTCATGGGGTATAGAGGAGACTGGGGCATCTTGTCACAGGGGTAAGTTGTCACTGTTTAGCCCCGCCCTAACATCAGAGGGTGCAACTTAGAAGTGGAGCAACTACTTGGTCTGATGTCATATCCTGTCCGGGAAAGGCAAGACATACTGTGAGCTGCGGTAAGATTTGCCATTTTCCACACTCTGAAGTAAACAATTGGAACATTACATTTTGTGTAATCATTTTCTTCTAGTTAATATCTTCACAATCATACGTTTGGTGCCCGAAGCCTACCGGCAAAATTTTGTATCCCGGACGAGCCCCCAATTCTGTCACGACCCGGTCCGGTGTCTGGTCTGGCAGCAGGTCTGGGGAGAGAGCCCACTCTCATTCTCTGTTACGGCCTGACCCTAGACCGGGTCATAACAGTACTTAGAGGAGAGAATAAGGTAGCTTGCTATACTTTTGCTAATGTCCTGCACTAAACTAACCTTTCAACTAACAATTTCACAAACATTAGCAAACATGGCAGTTAGGGACAAATTGTCACAGAGATTTTGGGGCAAGCTGACACATATGAAAAACGTCTATTTTCACTGACACACCAGTGAAAGAGACCCTTGCTGAAAGGCAGGTACAATCAAACAAAAGAAACGTAAGGAAAACAATCTAAAATGCTTAACAAAAAAATAATGACTCCAGAGGACTCTTCATCAGATGAAGATGAGTGACTGTGCCTTGTTTGCATGGAGCCTTTCTCAAACAGCCACCCAAATGGGTTCAGTGTGACATGCAAACAGTGGGCTCATAAGGAGTGCACCACAGGCCAGGCGGTTTATATGTGTCAGAACTGTGATTCTAACAGTGAGTCTGATCAGATAACCCAGAGCCTACTGGGATAAAACACAGTAGCATTATATTTTTGTTTGAATGCTTGAAATGTTTTATTTGAAAGATCGTTTAAAACGATTGTACAGTTTTTGCAGTTGGGACTGTTTTAAAGAGCTCTGTGATGCTCCAGGACTGATCCAGCGATTAATGATTAATCAAATTCAATGATTAATCAAGCTTTCTTTCTGAAGTGGCATTTAATTTTGAATTTGAAGTAGAAACAATTCAACAAAAATAACCCAACAATTAATTGACTGTTTTTATTAGTTGCTAAATCCAGTGTGAAATCTTACCTTATATAGTGTGACAACTTACCCACTGATGGGGCAACTTGAAACAAGTGCACACTCATTATTTAATTGCTTAAAAATCTGTATGGAAATAATATATAAAAAACGTCATTTATACAAAATATATGCCTGAGACTTTGTTATTTCATTTGGTGTGCAATTTGTAACATTATGCTCTACTGATCTCACGATATGCAATGAGCCATGCTTCCAAAATCTCCACCCATTTTCAACACATTCCTCCTACTTTTTGCATGGCCCTCCCTCAAATGTGTATACACGGGAGATTGAGGAGATGATTTAGATTTTAGGCAATCTTCAATTTTAGAACGTTTAATGCTTAAAGGAGAACTCCACTGATTTTTCAAAATGAGTGTTTAATTTAATGGTTGAGATGTAAACAAAGTCAGTCAGATTGGCTTGATTTCAGATTCCTTTACAGTGGTGGTGATAGGAACCAGAGGTTGTAATGTCTACAGCACAAATATATCAATTTTGTTTGCTAACTAAAACCAGCAATTGACCTGACCTGATAAAATCTGAGTTTTCTTTGAGGTCTATATTGCCTAACAACACTCTGCATGTACTATTCCACCATGAAAGGATTAAAAAATAAGTTTTAGTCTTAAAGCTTAGAAGAAACCTAGCGCAAAACAAGGTCTCAGGCATCATGTTTTTTTCATAACCATTTCATGTAATAAAGTGGAGCTTTTAGAGGCAATAAACTCTTCAGACGTCTGGTTCCCATCATCACCACTGTGTTTCGCTTAAACAAAGCATTTCACATCAAACCACTCTGAATGACTATTTACATCTTAACAATGTGATTACGCAATTTTTTTTAAATCTGTGGATTTTCTCTAAACTTATTTCTTTCTTTTGAACTGTTTTCCAAACTCTTTTTAATAGAATAAAACTTTGTAGCCCAATTTTCGTCAAAACAAATATAGCATTTTGTTTGCCGTGCCACTCTGAATGGGAACTGAACTGAATAGAAAGAGAGAGTGAATAAGTTATTAAAGACAGTGAAATGGAGAGAGAGAGAGAGAGAGAGAGAGGAGAAAGCTGACTCTGCATTCTCGCAGGATTATCCAATCACAAGGTGCAAACAAATGAGCCCAATCTCAGGCCTAATGAAACACAAGCTGCTAAACCAGCAGAACAGCAGTGCTGTGCTGAAAATCAATGTAACGAACAGCATTCATGAAAACCTCTCTGCTCTGTACCCAATCAGACACAGAGCAATCCGTGGTAGTAATGCCACTGTTCTGTGGCGCTAACAAAACTGTAGATGGCCTCACTCTTATAGAAAACATCAGCACAGTTCAGGCTTTATTTCCTGTTAAAGTTTGACCTTTAAACACTTTTGCTGGAGGCTGAGAGAACAGAAACACTGCTCTGAGCTCAAAAACATAATGGAAACTTTTTCCAGTACTTTGGCATATTTTAAAGGGGCCACACATTTATTTAAACATATGTTTACTTTGCCATTTTATTTAAACTTACGTTTACTTGTGGCATTTTAATTATGACCAAAAGCAGTCACAATTCCTTTCTACATGACCATTTTTCAACCTCTCCTTATCCTCTAAACAAGAAAGAATTATTGTTGCTGTGCTTTTAAGACTGATATATGTAAATGAGCTCTATTCTCATTGGCTGTCCTGTATTGTACCTTGTTTAAAAGCAGTCCAAGCTGAAGCATTTCATCAGCATTAATGGGCGGGGCTAAACTGCTGTAAATGTGTGAATAGAGGGATATATGTAAATTAGCTCTGTTCTGTTTGGCTTTCCTGTGTTCTACCTTGTTTAAAAGCAGCCCAAGCTGAAACATATGTTATAAGGTTAGCATGAATGGGTGGGGCTAAACTGCTGTAAATGTTTAGACAGAGGGAAATATGTAAAAAAAAAAAAATTGTGTCACAAAAATGTTGAATGAAAAGGAGCTTCATTCTCTGTATATGGACTATATGAGCTGTGGAGTGAAGGGAGACTTTTAAAAACTTTAGAAATGTTTATATATTACATCAGATGTACTGCAAGAAAAGCAAGGAGAACTCAGCCTCCTATGATACAGGCCCTTTAATGGTGTGAATTTCACAATGATCTTTACCTAAATCTGAAGTTCATATCACTTTTTTGTGAAAGAGATGCTAAGCTGCAGCTGAGCTGAGGGAGGCAGGTGGCAAGAAAAAAAGGGAAAAGCAGAGGGCACGGTGAGTAAAAAAAGAGAAACAAAGTGGCTGTGATTTTGTTCTACAGGGGGGAAGAGTACAGCCTCTCTTTCATTTCTCTCTTTGTTCTCCTCAATAGAGGATGAAGAATGGAGAGAGATTAGTTATTGATGGGCGCATGTTTGCGTCCACCCCTCTCTGTTAATGTACTTGATGTAGAGGAATACGCAGAGGAATCCATAACTCACTGATATACAGTACAGAGAGAGAGAGAGAGAGAGAGAGAGAGAGAGAGAGAGAGAGAGAGAGAGATCACTGATATACAGTACAGAGAGAGAGAGAGAGAGAGAGAGAGAGAGAGAGAGAGAGAGAGAGAGAGAGAGATCACTGATATACAGTACAGAGAGAGAGAGAGAGAGAGAGAGAGAGAGAGAGAGAGAGAGAGAGAGAGCTCACTGGCATACAGTACAGAGAGAGAGAGCTCACTGATATACAGTACAGAGAGAGAGAGAGAAAGAGAGAGAGACAGAGAGACACAGAGAGAGAGAGGGTTCACTGATAAAGTACAGAGAGAGAGAGAGAGAGAAAGAGAGGGAGAGAAAGTAAGAGCGAGAAAGTGAGAGGGAGAGAGAGAGGGAGTGTGAGAGAGGAAGATAAAGAGTGAGAAAGACAGAGTGAGAGTCAATAAGAGAAAGAAGAGAGAAAGAGGGAGAGTAGAAAGAGAAAGTGAAACAGAAAGACAGAGAGGAAGAAAGTGACTGAGAAAGAAAGAAAGAAAGAAAGAAAGAAAGAAAGAAAGAAAGAAAGAAAGAAAGAAAGAGCAAACAAAGAAAAAAGAGAATGATAGAGAAGAACGAGAGAGAGAGAGAAAGAAAGACGGAGAGAAAGAAAAAGAGAGAGACAGTAGAGACTGAGAAAGATGGAAAGGGAAAAAAGAAAGAGGGAATGAGAGAGTCAAAGAGAGAAAAAGAGAAGGAGAGAAGAAAGTGAAAGACAAACAGACAGACAGAGAGAAAGAAAGTGATAGTGAGAAAGATAGATCGAAAAAAGGAAAAAGAATGATAAAGAAGAAAAAGAGAGTGAGACAGAAAGAGGGAGAGTATAAGAGAGAAATCATGAAAAAGAAAGATGGAGAGAAAGAGAGAGAGAGAGAGAGAGACAGTAGAGAGAGTGAGAAAATGGAGAGGGAAAAAGAAAAGAGACAGTGTGCAAGAAAGAGAGCAAGAACGAGAGAGAGACAGAGAGAAATAGAGAGAGAGAGAGAGAAAGAGAGAGAGAGAGAGAGAGACGGCAAGTCAATGAAGGAGAGAGTAAGAGCAAAAGAGTAAAAAAGGATGAAGAGAGAAAAAGTAAGACAGATTGAGAGAAAAAAGCAAATACACTCATCAAAAATTGTGTTAGAAACATTGTACTAACACTGGGTCGGGCCTCCCTGTGCTCCCTACACAGGCTCAGTTCACGGATTCCACAAGGTGCTGGAAACATTCCTCTGAGATTCTGGTTCATGTTGACATGATTGCATCATGCAACTCTTGCAGATTTTTCAAATGCACATCAATGCTGTGCATCTCCTGTTCTGCCACATCCCAAAGGTCCTCTATTGGATTCAGGTCCGGTGACTGGGAAGGCCACTGAAGAACACTGAACTCACTGTCATGTTCATGGAACCAGTTTGAGTCGACTTTGACATGGTGCATTATTATGCTGGAAGTAG